>NC_136968.1:30706722-31224222 GCF_032717465.1 Coenobita brevimanus | reverse complement strand
GTATTTATTTGGTAGGCACTTGGTGAAATGTAAAAATTAAAATAACCACTAGGTCTCAACAGAAAAAGACAAAACTTCACTGTAACACTTTATTTACAAAAAGCTACAATGATACATATGAATATGACTCACTCATGGTGAAAGGAAGCTGCAGGGGAAGGTCTCTCTCTCTCTCTCAGCTCAACAGTCAGGAACTCACATTACTGAACTATGTGTGTTTGTGGGTGTGTCCATTTACGACAGTAATGTAACCAACGTCGGGTACAGGGACATGAGAAATGGGCGTAGCTTAGTTAACAGCTAGAGAGGCAAGATGTGGGAATGACAATTACACAAAGATATCGCTCAGTGAAACACACTGCCTATACATAGTCACTTATGAACCAATGACGAATGTTTTGAACATAGCTCGTTTCTACTCTTAGTGAATACGTGACATTACATGCCATCAAAATAAAATTTTTCATGGAAACTTGACATCCCTCGTGAAAAAACTTAAACACGGGACTGTCTTGTGGTGTGCATGCGTGAAGGAAGCGAGCAAAATGTTGAATGCCAGTATTTACTCAGCATTAAATTTCTGCCCACATAGAAACTGGATGAGTCTAGATACCCACTAGGCGTACTTTACAGTCTGAACAGACAATGTATTAAGAACCAAATTTGCACTAAATGTAGCAGAAATTAAATAATATAGGGTCACTGGAAGGACAGGTTGCCATCACATGCCATCAGTGATATTTTAATTTCCATTTATGATAAATATAAACACTTCACGATACGTTATATATACGTGTTCTATTTGTATTATTTATATTTCGGCACATCTATCACGTTAAATTCAACGAGTCACAAAGAGTCTACTAAAACTGTTGAGAAACTCTTAGGTGACACAGTACAGTATAGCACATTTCACAACATATAATGCCTCAAGTGGGGTTGGTGGAGGATTAGTGCCCCTCCCTGTAAAACAATTAACTCTAAGCCCTTGGCCACCCCGTTTGGGATACATGGTGTCTGGCAATGAATGAATGAAAAACATTTTCACACAACAGTATAGATATTTAACAAAGAAAAATATGCTTTTTAAACAGCGCGGGGAATGTGTTTACTGCAACAGTAGAGCCATCTAGCGGAATACTAGCTTTGAAAGCACCCCATTAGCAAGAAACAATGAAATCAATCCTAGGAGTCAAAGGACTATAGTAGCCGCAGCGAGAAATGAACGCTGTGGTGGGGCAGCCGGTATGACCGGGGATTCCCCCACTGTAGCCATATCTACATGTCACCGACCATCGGCCACCGCTGCAGCCCCGCTCCATGATCCTTACCCTGTGTCTCTGGCTTTCTCTTTCTCTCTCGGTTTCTATATAAACTGGTGTATTTCCGAAACTAATTATGAAATTATTATGACTTTTGTTCCACACCACCTTTGAGGTAAAAATCAAGGAGAGTTTTCTGTATAATGGTTTCCCCCGCCTCCTAAATGTGGCATATGAGCGGGGGAGTGCGGCCTTGCCGATACCTCCGCCTGACCTATAATTATACACTCGCCAGAACTGACCTGCCCTCAGACAAGGGGGGGGAAACCTTTATACAGAAAACTCTCCTTGATTTTTACCTCAGTGGTGGTGTGGAACAAAAGTCATAATAATTTCATAATTAGTTTCGGAAATACAGCAGTTTATATAGAAACCGAGAGAGAAAGAGAAAGCCAGAGACACAGGGTAAGGATCATGGAGCGGGGCTGCAGCGGTGGCCGATGGTCGGTGACATCCTACCTCTATGGTCGGTGACATGTGGATATGGCTACAGTGGGGGAATCACCGGATGACCGGCTGCCCCACCACAGCGTTCATTTCTCGCCGCGGCTACTATAATCTGATTGAATGAGATATAGTGTAGTTCTTAACTGGGGATATTTCTTGCTGAAACTACTCATTAGAAGATGTGTTGGTTCATACCTATTTGTACTGAGTATGCGTGTGGGGGAGACTGGGGGCTTATACTGAGGCTAATCAAAATCTGTCACAAACAAATCAATTTGCCATCAATTAATGGTAACAAAGTATGCACATTACTAATAATCATGTCAATACCACGTCACTCGACATCAAAATTAGAGAAATAAAATAATTGGTTTATGATATTTATCAACAATGAAATTCCCTAAAGTAATATTTTCATCTCACCAGAAAAAGCTGGGTCATTCCACGAAGATGTCAACCTTTTGTGTCAAAATCAGAACTGCTTAAAAGTATATAAATTATACATCATTCTAAAGCTTAATCATTGAATTTTATAAATCTGAAGAGGAAAAGAGCCTAAACTGTCAACTAAGGGTGCTGCATAAAAAACTGTCATGTCACCAAAGAAAAATCAATGCTGAATTTAGGAATTTTCATAACATCATTGACCAGAGTATGTTATTGTTTGGAATGCTGATACTGTGTTTTATTGAAAATACATCTGAGTTGTGATTGACACTACAGTTGTTTACATATATGTTGTGGTCAGAATGTAGCATGACCTTTAAATGGAAGTATTTCAGGAGTAACATGTCTCAAGTTTTTTTCCAATTTTTCCCATACACAGCTAACAAACTGGAGAATACCAACATAACTTTACTGTATATTATAAATAGGTATCCCAAGGCCTTAATAACGTAACGTTTGGATACTTTGAAACAAACCCTGGTAAGCTATATGGTGCGTCACACACGTTACATGCCCACTGTGAGGAACGTTACCAGAAAATGATGTAACGTTTCTCATGCACACCTTTGAACAAAAAATCAAAGTAGCTGCACTGAAGTCCAATGATAAAACCCCTGTGTTTAATTTAGTAATTCAGTATGGCTACAAAGCCATATGTTGTAGCAGCCGTGGCTCAGTGGGTTAGAGCGCTCCGCTCTGACCGAAGGGTTAGAGGATCGAATCCACCCAAGGGTCATTGGTAGACATCAGGAAGGGCATCCGGTCATAAAATGCTACACGCTCCAAACCAAAGTCCTCTACCCAGGGGCAACGCCTTAGCCCTTATCCAAAAAAGGGGTACCTGGCGTAAAACTCACTCTAAAGCCATATGCAGTAATTTCAAATACAGCCTCACAGTCTAGCCTTGAAGTTCAGGTGTTTAATGCTTTTTTGATTATTTGAATTCTGCTGGTAATCATTTTACACAAGTATCACTGTGGACTGATGGGACAGCAGCCCACTTCAAGAATAGGTACTCTATGGCAGCTCTAACTTTTTACAAAGACATCCACAACTGCACTGCTGAATGGAACTTTCAAGAAAGTTATCATGGCAAGGGCCCTCATGATGGGACTGGGGCTTTACTAAAATGGAATGTCTACAGGCGAGTTTTGCAAGGTCGCTGTACAGTAAGGTCTGCTGTAGAATTTTATGAGGAGGCTGACAAATAACAGATAAAACTGAACTAATGTATGTGTCTACTGAATATATAAACATTGAGAAGTCAAAATATGTAGAGATCTGGAAAAAATGTAAGGCAGCAAAATCCATTCAGCAGTGCAGGTCAGTAAAACCTCTTGGCCACTATAAAGTAGCAATGTATCATTTGACTGCAGACCAATCACCTTTTAAGCAGTGTTGTCTTCTGGAGACTGGCTATGACCCACAATCTGACGCCAGTACTAGCAGTGACAGGGAAAGTACACCATCTCTTGCAGAAATGTCAGACTCATTCATGTCCCAGCCTGAGTCACAGAGTACTACTGATATTGAGACAACACGAAAACCATCCCCAGGTAACTATGTACTAGTTCATTACACTACCAAGAAGTTGTCAAAGCATTATGTTGCAGTGGTAGAATCAGATCCGGAGCCAGGGATGTTCGAAGTTAATTATTTAAGAACGAGAGGCACTGACAGAATGGGTGATAGCCAGTTTCATTTTCCTGACAACCCGGACAGAGACGAGATCTAAGAGGATATGGTTGTGCAGGTATTGCCAACTCCTCATGTGTCAAAAATGATACACACATTCAAAGGGGTGAACTTTCCTTCCTCAATCAATTAGTCTAAAAGGATGAATTTTCCATCTTCGATGAGCAAATAGTTGACCTTTAATTTTTGTGTTGTTTATATCACTGGAGTGATATACAGGCAAGCTTATCATGTAACTTTCACATCAATTACTGGCTGTAGGGTTACCTACATGTTATAAGGTAAGTTACGTTCATAATATTCAAAATTACACTGTTCTTTTCCGCTGCATCACCCCTAACCCTGCTTTACAAGAATCATGTTTTGGTTAATCTATCATGTGTTTCACATTAATACATGATTTACATTGTTTTGTGATACTTACAATTACTGTAACCTTCATAAGAAATGATTTATATGAAAAACAAAAATTGCACAAGTAACGGTTCTCACTTTTCCTGTAAAGTGTCTCATGGTCACATTTTCCTTAACAGTAGCAAAATTCTTAGGAGAAATAGAGTATGCTGGGTAAGGTTATGATCCTCATACATTGACATATTACTGATATAAAACACTTCTTGACTGAACCAGTAAAATCAAAGAGATTGAAAATAATCATGCAAAGTAAAAGGTGGGGTAGCGTCGCGGTAATGTTTCTCAAGCCACTTTTAAAAATCTATATAAAATCAGAATACAAACATATAAATAATCTGATTATGGCATACTGTAGTGTGTGGTGTTGGTACTATACCTTGCAAATGGCAGTTATTTATATTGCCTACATAAGAAAATACAAGTGAGAGTAGATCAGTAACTTGTCTCTGATGTAACGTTGCTCATGATGGAAGGACCCAGTTGTATAGTAAAACTGCTGAAAAGTAAAACAGTCTGAGAGAAGTAATCTTAAGTGAATTAACTTCTCAAATCAATCATTAGTTTAAGTAAAAATACACTCAACCCTGCTATATGAACGGCTATGCAATCATTTGCTTATGTAGTCTTAACATTTTAGTACACTTTTTTTTTTTTTTAACCAGCCGCATCCCGTCGACGTGAATTAACGTCCACACGTTTTGTCACTGCCAATCCAGGGACAATGCCTTACCCAGCATGACCTCCTCCCCCCCCTGAATGCCCTTTTCTCAGCAATTCACCTGTTATCAGTGACCTGGCCAGTAAAGCCATGTCATACCACGGTACGAAATTCAGGGCCAGAGTGATTCCCCAATCAATGACAATGTGGAGGACAAACATTAGAGGAAGAAACAGTCAGAAATGATGATCAGGTAATATGGCAAAAAAAGGTCAGAATGGTGATGAGTTAGTGAGTGAAACAATGCTTATAATGCCTATTTTACCGTTTGAAACCAATATACTCTCGTACTACATATAAATTCGTACCAAATAAATAAATAAATACCATTTATGAGTGGTGTGGAATAGTTATCCTCCCATAGAACTCGTTTTCTTGCAGCCAGCCTGATAGAAAACCCTGTAAGGGTATTTTAAACCTCAGGTGAGCGATTTCTCTATGAATTTTCAATGTTTCTCACCAAAAGCGGAGGTTTGAGTCAAAACAAAAAATTTTCCAAAAATGGTCAGGATTGGGGGGAGACAGTGGTGGAAAAGTGGTCGGGATGGGGCGGGTTAATGATAAACTTGCCATTTTCGCCTATACAACAACTACAATGATCTACAAAACACCTGTTCAATGTACAATCATCATTTTCACTTACTTGATAGTGACTGATACAGTATATGATCTATCATTATCTGATTGTTTTTCCAATAGTAAACCAACAGCATAGTGAGGTACCCATGTGATGGAAATTAACTTAGCCAATTAAGCTATAAAGTTATCTACCTCATGCATGCACTGTAGATCAGTCTGTGCATACAGTGCCTGGAGGAGCAGCACAGGCCACACCATCTCCCATCATACACTCACTGCTGATGGCCTTGTGAACTCTTCACCTGCTCTCTTATCTCTCACCTGCAATACACCATACACATTTATAGAGTCAATATGTTCATGAATGGTAGTTGGTAGCAACCATCATTCACTCACTTGATGTAGTGCTGCCTACTTCTTCCACTATCTTTATCATCCTTTTTCTGTGTCTGCCTTCCTCTTTTCCTATTTCCCCCATCTTTCCTATTGCTTTTTATTACTCTTCTTTCCTTTTCAGGTGGTTTTACACTGAGTGACAAGCCTAATGGCTTCCTGTAAGTTAGGAAACCTTTTACAACACTGGATGGTAACTATAAAACCAAACCATATGTGTTCCCTACATGTCAACAAGTGGACTGGCAAATGGTTAGTGACCCTCCCCATAAAACAACTACCTCAAAGACAAACAGCCACTCCTTATAGGATTATGGCAATGGCTATAGATATGGAGATGAATAATGATAATTATCTGTAATGAACAGTACTGTACTTCAAGTTATTAAGAAAATGAAGTCATAACTGAGGCTAAGAGACATGATCTGAATTACACTCACACTGGAGCCTGATTTAATCCAAACTACACCCACACTAGAGCTGGATATAATCCAAATTACACTCACACTGGAGCTAATTAAACTCACACATATAATACTTATTACAGTACATTCAAAAAACAATTACCTACTGTGAGTTTCAACTGATCATACATTTTTCACTTTAAAGTTCCCTTTTTTGATGAACTCTGAGGTGGAGGCTTTATGTAATCTTATGACACAATTCAAAATTTTACCCCTTTGAAAACAATACAAGTGATGTCCTCATATGTTTATTCTTCTTCTTACCTGATGATTTTATTCAGCTTAGGAAAGGCCACTTATACTGAAGGGATACTTTAAAGCTATATCTAACCCTTGCAGTTCAAAAATGCTACCTCTAGGCTCAATAAAACCGTTAAGGGATGAACAAATTGAAAAAGACATCCCAGGGCTCAGTGGGTTAAATAATGACTGAGTTGATGAGTGGGTGCACTGCTTCCTGTCCCCAGTTAAAGTGGCCTGGATTCTGATCAGCAAAGGAAGCTCACAAACACTTCTTATTTCTGGGCATGGCATATTAGTATTCGTTCAAGTTCTATATGCAAATTATATAATGTCTGAATGAAATAAATAATGCAAGAGGGCAAAATTAATGTGCAGTATGGTAAAACACACATTAGAAAATTAGTATGTAGTATGGCACAACATACTGTACCACAGAACATTAATGTTTAGTATGGCAAAACATACGAGGTCCGTTCAGAAAGTCTCCGATCTTAGGCTCTAAAAAAGTAAATAACTAACCTGTTGGGCAAGGATACTAATCCCCTTCAAAGTTGGCTCCTTCAGACTTGACACATGTAGTCCAGCACTCTTTCCACAGTTGGTTTTCAGTATCTCCAGCAGGTGCTTTGTCACATTTGTCTTGATCTCTTCTCTTGGGTGAACATTGCTCAAGACATGTTGGAGTGTGCAAATTGCAATACACACTTTCTGATGACTGTTATCACTGGTGATCAGACTTGGGTGTACTGGTATGACCCAGAAACCGCAGCACAGTTGTCCAAGTGGAAGCATGCAGGGTCGCCTCGGCCAAAAAAAGCAAGATAGGTCCGCAGCAAGGTGAAATGCACTCGCATGTTGACATTTTTTTTTTTTTCCCTATCGTGGTGTTGTGCCTCACAAATACACACCAGAAGGCCAGACTGTCAACAAACATTACTACCTTGACATTATCCGTCACCTTCATGACGCAGTTTGGCGGAACAGACCAGACCTTTGAAAAGCAGCAAGTTAGAATCTGCACCATGACAACACCCCTGCCTATTCTTCTCAACTGATTCAGGAATTTTTGGCCAAACACAACATCCCGCAGGTTCGGCAGGCTCCCTACTCACCAGACAAGGCTCCATGTGACTTTTGGTTATTCCCAAAGCTCAAAACTCCAATGAAGGGGTCCCAGTTTGAGAGAGAAGAGATCGTGACAAATGCGACGAAGCACCTACAGGAGGTATCGAAAACCAACTCTGAAAAATGTTTCAAGCAGTGCAAAGAGTGCTGGGCTGTGTGTGTCGTCAGAAGGGACCTATTTTAAGCAGGATTGGTGTGTAAGCTCAACATGTTACCTGGTACAGGTAGCTCTTTATTTTTTTAGAGCCTAAGGTTGGATACTTTCAGAACAGACCACTTATCTGGGAAAATTAATCTGTAGTATGACAAAACTTATCAGGGAAAATTATTGTGTAGCTACTGTAATGACAGTACATACAGAAAATTAGTATGCATTATGACAAAACATAGCAAGGAAAAGTAATGTGTAGTATGACAAAACATAGCAGGGAAAAGTAATGTGTAGCATGACAAAACATAGCAGGGAAAAGTAATGCGTAGTATGACAAAACATAGCAGGGAAAAGTAATGTGTAGTATGACAAAACATAGCAGGGAAAAGTAATGTGTAGTATCACAAAACATATCAGGGAAAAGTAATGTGTAGTATGACAAAACATAGCAGGGAAAAGTAATGTGTAGTATGACAAAACATAGCAGGGAAAAGTAATGTGTAGTATGACAAAACATATCTGGGAAAAGTAATGTGTAGTATGACAAAACATATCTGGGAAAAGTAATGTGTAGTATGACAAAACATATCTGGGAAAAGTAATGTGTAGTAAGACAAAACATAGCAGGGAAAAGTAATGTGTAGTAGATATGACAAAACATAGCAGAGAAATGTAATGTGTAGTGTGATGAAACATATAAGAGAAAATTAATGCATAATATGGGAAAAACAAATAGAAGAATATTAATGTGTAGTATGGTAAATAAATCACTAAAGAAAAGGTACTATGAAGCGTCCTGAACAGATAAGAATGTGGAATGAACAGTCACACTGTTGAGATTTGTAAATTTACCGGTACCTTAATGCTTTGGGACACTATTACTAGCTAATAGCACTGGAAAATAACAATCTATAGAACCTGGTACAGCTTGATTGGCCATTACTGTGAACAGTAACAGACTGATTGTCCTGCAGAGAAGGGACAAGTTTTGCCTGAGAAATCTGCAAATAACGGAAGTAATATGGTGTGCAATAGCTCAATGTAGGTTTTAAATTTCAGCAGTAATACTCATGAAATAATTCTCTGGAACTAATGACAGATAGTTCATGACTGGCAGGGCAACTTACACCTCTGTGGAAGCCATCTTGACGGTGTGACAGTACTTAAGTTGTCCCAATGCTACACACCTGGCTACACAAATGAGACTGTTTTCCTGAACTTGAAACTTTGTATGAATGTGTATGAAATTATTTACCCAAGAAAAACCGAACAAAATGCTGCAATATTCTACCTAAAGTACAGTTACCATACAAAACAAAACCTAACTAATGTACAATCAATAATATGTACCACAGTGATGCAATATTTCCAAATTTCCACTTGGAATGAAGTGTGTCCAGGATCTTTTGTTATTTTTTATGGATTACTTTGTTTTTGTTGACTTGAAGAAGGCCTTTGACAGTCCCTTGAGGTGGTAATGTGGGCAATGAGAAAGTTTGGGATCGAGGAGTGGCTGGCCAAGGTGGGTGTGGCTACGTACGTATGTGCTTGCATCCAGGTAAGAGTGAATGGAGATTTGAGTGATGAGTTTTCTGTGAATGTTGGTCTGCATTAGGGGGTCAGTTCTGAGGCCCTTGTTGTTTATCATGGTACTTGAAGCCCTCTCATGTGACTTCAGAAATGGACTCCCGTGGGAGACGTTGTATGCCGATGATTTGGTGTTGATTGCAGAGAATGAAAGGGAGGCGAAGGAAAGATTTAGGAAGCAGAGAGATGGTATGGGACACAAGGGCTTGAGAGTAAATGCAGAAAAAACAAAGGTGATGGTACCTAGGGCTGGTGGCAGTACTGTCAAACAGGAGGGAGAGTGGCCATGTGCGATCTGCCACAAAGGCATGGGAAATAATTCCATCTTGTTCATTGTTTGTGATAAGTGGAAGCACAACAGACGTAGTGGTATTAGCGGTACACCGCCAGATAATGCTGATTTCATGTGTGCAGTGTGTTGGGGAAAGCATGTGGAGATTGTCGGATGTAAGAGGGCTGATCTTGCTAGCGAGTCTCTTGGGTATGTGGAAGAGTTTTGTTATCAGGGAAACATGTTACGTGCTGGAGGTGAAGCTGGAGCTAGCTCTCTGGCTACAGTGAGGAGTGGCTGGAAAAAGTTCAGGGAGCTGTTGTATCTGACACTGAGGGCTCTCCCTCCACGTTAAAGGATCTTTGTATGCGCATGTGTTAGGAGTGTAATGCTGTATGGTAGTGTGACCTAGGCAGTAAAGGAAAAGGATATTCGCGGGCTCAAACAAACAGAAATGACAATGATTAGGTGGATGTGCAATGCGTCCTTAAGTGCGAGGCCTGGGGATGGATAGGTTTATGATGGAAGAGTTAAGAGATAGGATGGGACTGGAGTGTACTGGTGTTGTGATGAGGAGGGGCAGATTGAAGTGGTCTGGGCATGTGGAGAGGATGGGGGATGACAATTGGGTGAGGAAAGTGAGAAGTGTTAACATTAGGGGTAGGGCTGCAAGAGGTAGACCGAAAAAGACCTGGGATGAGGTCACTGAGCATGACCTCATGGATAAGGGACTGAATAGGGTGGCTGCTAGGGCTTAAGCAGTATGGAAAGCCGCTATTACATGACTAAGGCTGACACATGCAAACATATTGGAGACTTTAAAAAACGAAAATGAAAATGATTAGCATACGTAGTAGGTTTTAAAAAAATGTTCATAAGTAAGAGGTTCCATTATTGTTCGTTCTGTATATGGATGGGGATATAACGGAGATACAAGGTAGGGCAGTGGATGCTGTAGCAGCCCTAATGAGAGAAGGCAGCATCTGGAAACTTCCTGTACTGTTGTTGGTAAATGATATTGTACTGTTAAGTATAAAGGGAAACAGCAAGGGTTGATGAATAAGTTTGGGAGAATGTGTAAGAAACAGAATTCAAAGGTAAATGTAGGGAAGAGTAAAGTTATGGTCTTGGAGAGAAATGAAGTCACTGAATGTACAGTAAGTTTGGATGATGAGGAAATGGAAAATGTGAGTGCATTTAAGTAATGGTACTTGGGTAGTGTCATGAGTTAGGATGGAAGTTTGGAGGATGAAGTACTTGAAAGGGTACAACAAGGAAGAATGGTCGCTGGTTCTTTGAAAGCAGTGGTAAGAAATTGGGAATTGAGCATGGAAGTAAAAAGGTTGCTACATAATAGCACTGGTATTGTGATGCAAACGCTTAATGTACCTTACAGAAGTGAAGCTTGGATCTTGTTGGAAGGACACAAGTCAAGAGTGAGAGCAGTGGAAATGAGTTATTTGAGAAGAGCATGTGGAGTCACATGGAAAGACAGACTGACAAATGAGGAAATTTGTGGTGTGGATGTGATAGAAAGCGTCAGGAGAAATACACTGAGGTGGTTTGGCCATGTGGGGAGGATGGAGAGCAAGAGACTAACGAGGAAAGTGTATGTGAGTGAGGTGGAGAAGGGGAGAGGAAGGGGAAGGCTGAGGATGAGATGGAATGGTGGAATGGAGAGGTGGAGGGGGGGACAGGGAGAGGGAGGCTGAGGATGAGGTGGAGGGACAGAAAGTAGAGGTATAAAAGAGAGGGGGGGGTGAGCTGAGCGGGAGGACAGTGAAATGGCAAAGGAGAGGGTGACAGGGAGGTGATTTGTTTGTGGCCACCCCTTGAACGATTAAAGCATATGGCAATAAATAGATTGATTATTGTACATAATGCTGCGCTTATCTCATATTTTTGTGGTAGGTGGTGGCGACCATCATTCACTCACTTGATGTAATACTGCCTACTTCTTCCTTCACTTTTTTCATTCTTTTTCTATTTCTGCCCTCTCTTCCCATTTCTCACATCTTTCCTGTCACTTTTTATTACCCTCCTTTCATTCTCGGGTGGCTTGACACTGAGTTACAAGCAGATGGTTTCCTGTAAGCCATAAAACCATTTATAACACTGGGTGGTAACCATATAACCAACCCACACGTTACCTATATGTCAACAAGTGGGCTGACAGAGGGCTAGTGCTGCTCCCTTTAAAATGATGTAACTCAAAGACAAATGGTCACCCCTTATAGAATTATGGCATCTGCCTATAGATAGACAGATCTTATATTTTATGGAATATCAAGTTATTTAGTTTAATCACCAAGCAGTTTTGCTATCTATCTATCCATCTATTGCCAGATGCCTTAATCCCATAAGGGGTGGCCACAAACAAACGGCCTCCATGTTGCCCTGTCCCCCGTCATTTCACTGCCCTATTCCCAGCTCACACCCCTCTCTCATATACCTTTCCATTCCATCTCTCCATCTCATTGTATTTTAATGGATGTCTCCTGTGTGATGTACTGTATGTCAAGACTTGCTTCAGACTCACACCTACTTTCACCATCGAATGGCTGTGAGACTGCACTGGGATTAATCAATGCTCTTAATGCATGATGCTGTTTTGGCACAAGTGTCATGCAATGCATATTTTAGTTTGCATGCTGTTACGTAGGTTAGGTTCACTGGGGGATCTGATGGATAAAGCCCCTGGTTGGGCATCCACTATTAGCCTAACTGGGGGAGGAGTCTGGAGAGGCTTCACCCCCTCAGTTTGGTGACAAGCCTTCCTAGACAGGTATCCGTGGACGTGTATGGTAATTGCGTACATGTGTGTGTGTGTGGAGCACTGACACATTCACTAAGTGGGTTCAGTTGATAGTAAACACACCATTGCTGTTGTTGTTCAGGTGGCTTTACTTAATATCACAATGTAGGTATATTTTGATTGTTTTATTTCTTCTGTCAAATATGAAATGCTGAATACCTGCAATGTACCTACCGTAGTGCTAAAATTACTTTGGTTAAGAACGTTGGTTTTAAGAAAACTGGTAGAATAACCGTCGAACATATTTACTCTCTAACCTAACTGATTTAACCACGAAGCATAACCATAAGAATATCAATTTTGTTGGGTATCTGGCGGGAATAAGACAAAATACTAACAAATCAGACAAGATAAAGTGCCAAAGGTCCATCACTTCCCACACTCAAAAAAGGTCGCCTTTTGCAAGGATAACCATCGGCATATAAACAGAGCCATTTATCAAACTTATGAGCTCAATGCATTTAAGAAAGTATAAAAGTGGCCCCCCCCAAAAAAAAAAATAATAATAATAATAACCATGAAATAGGGGATGCCACAGCTCTCAAAATCCCATCCGGAATTAAAGTTGGGCTCATCCTATTTCAGCTACAAAAAATGACATCGATAATTTTAACAAACGCGACGTGTATGATGGTTCACACATACCAGATGGAATAATCAGCCGATACGGTCCTCGGTACAATCCCTGATATGGTTATGTCATGCTGCAACACAACGTGCACTCCTCAGTGTCATTGAGTACGTTGCCAAATCCAAATTCACGAAAAAGCTAAACTCGCTCGAAAACAACTAGAATCGCTAAAAATAAAACTTTTCATAAGATCAATAAAAACTACTAAAATCTCTAGATTACAGATAAAAATGTATAATATAGATTATCGCTAGACGTAAATAATGCTATATAAATGGAACGAATATATTTAGATCTAGCGAAAAGCGCTAACTTGGTGGCCAGTGTTGCCAAAACACCCACTGTGCCCTATAAAACTCAGTGGAAAATATCGCAACCCAAATCACCCTAGTCCGAGTTCTCAATAACTGATTCTCAAAATTCCTAAACTATTTTTCATCCCCTCTTCATCTATTCATCATCCAGTCCTTTTTTGGTCCACCACAAGCATAAGAGCCCGGGCTACTTCACGTCGAGGGCGATCATGCACTTGGAAACCCTTATAGACTCAGTCCAGTTGGAGCAATTTCCACTAGTTAAACCACCAGGTCATTTGGTTGCCACCCAAAGCAGTAAATGGTTCTCTGGTTTACAGGAAACTAAGTGAAATACCCACCCCAGGAGGAGACCCCGGGGAGGGCGAGACATCCACCCCAGGAGGAGGCCACGGGGAGGCGCACAAGGGCCCCGAGCCACACAGGCCCACGTCCCCCGCTGCCATATGTCCCACTTCCACCCAGCAGGACCAGCGAGGAGTTCATCGCCCCGCTGCATTACCCTCCAACCAAGACAGCACACACCAGACTCGGGGTGGGATTTGTTACAACACAGTCCCAAGTAGGCCCTCGGTAACGTCCATCGGACTTGCCACTAGAGGAGGAATGACCACTGGTCTTCCTATACCTACACACCCCAAGGGGAGCAGCAGCACAGTAACATCCTCGAGGGGTGCCCCACAGCCGACCCTGGGCCCGGATCCTCCTCCAGGACTCCCACCACAGCCAAGGGCAGGTGCCGTGCAGTGCGCCTCTTAGCCCTTTTTGGCCCCAGTCCCAAGGGCCACCACACTCCTAAGGCCCCTGCCAGGAAGGGGCCACCCACCACGCCGCCCTCCAGCCTACACCAGACCCCAGAGTGTGCAGCCTGAGACCAGCACCTCTACCGCGAGCACACCCCTGATGGCCCTCCTCCCACACCTGGCCGTCACCTGCACTTACCTGCGATCTAGCCTTTGTGTGCCCCAGTGCCCCACTCATATAGTGTTATTGACTCTGTGCAACACTTGTGCCCCGTCCATAGTGTTATAGACTCTGGGCAATACTTGTGCCCCGTTCATAGTGTTATAAACTCTTACGTGTGATACTTGTAACCCACCTATAGTTTTATAAACTCTGTGTAATACTTGTGCCCCATCTGTTGTGTCATAAACTCTGTGTAATACTTGTCCCCCATACATAGTGTTGTGATATAAACTATACTTGTGTCCCATATATATACTGTAGTGTTGTCTTATGTACAGTATTGTGTAAGTCCATTGTATATATTTGTAAGTAAAATACCCGCTGCAGCCAGACCACTCACCCCGCCACCCCCCACCCCACCACCAAGCCACCACCACAGCACCACCCCAGGAGGACACCACGGCAGGGTTAGTGACCCAGGACAAGAGGGTCACCAGGACACCCCTGTCCCTAGTCCCTCTTCTCCGCAACTGTCACAACACCAGGTGAGCGGAAAGAGGCAACGACCCTGCAGGCGGGGCAGCCTTCACCAGGTTCGGGGTGGGACTGATCCAGAGTCAGTCCCAGGCAACACAACGGTACGGCCACCGTACGTACTGGGAAAGGAGTGGTCACTGTTCGCCCTTCAGTTGTTTTCCCCCTGTGACACCGCCATCACGGCCACCGTACGTGAGGGGGAGGAAGTGGCCACAGTATGTCCCTCAGTCACAGCCACCTCTTTAGACGGCCTCAGGGCGTTAGTTATTGAACGTGCCGCAACTGGCCGAGAGAGCTGTAGTGGAACCACGATCACGGCCACCATATGTGATGGGGAGGGAGTGGCCACCGTATGCCCCTCATCCACTATTTCCTCCTACTACGGGAGTAACACCACATTCACGGCCACCGTATGTGACGGGGAAGGAGTGGCCACCTATGCCCTTCAGTTACTTCCCGAAGGGCAGGCAGCCCCACGGCTACAGCCACTGTACGTACCAGGTTAAGTAGACCCTCAGCTATGGCCTCTGTACGTACCAGAGAGGGCGCTGCCCCTGTGCACCCCTCTCCTGCCTTTTCCTCCTATGGGAGTAACACCGCATTCACAGCCATCGTACATGACGGGGAAGGAGCGGCCACCATACGCCCTTCAGTTACTTCCCAGCAGGTAGGCAGGCCCATGGCTAAGGCCACTGTGCATGCAAGGGTAAGTAGACCCTCGGCTACGGCCTCAGCACGCACCGGAGAGGGCGCTGCCCCCGTGCACCCCTCTCCTGCCTTTTCCTCCTTCGGGAGCAGCACCGCCAACACTGTCTCGGTACATGCAGGGGAAGGAGCGGCCACCGTGCGCACTTCAGCTGCAAGCCTTAGGAGTCACAAAACCACATTCACGGCCACCGTACGTGACAGGGAGGGAGTGGCCATCGTACGCCCCTCATTCGTGATTCCGAAGGCCCTCCCGAAGCAGGAGGTCCCTTACGCGGCCGACCCCTCTCCTCTCAGCTGCGTGGGACGCCCTTTGTCTCCCTACAAGAGTGGTTCCCCAGAGGTGCTGTCAGAGTGGTTGTGTGGCCCAGTCCAAGCCCTACCACTTACCCCTGGGAGGTCCCTGTCCCTGATGGACACCTGACAGAGGCAGCGCTGCAGTTCACCCCTGATAGCGCTCTCTCCTGTAGGTGGCCTCAGCCCCAGGACTCCCAGGCCTGGCCAGCAGCCCCCAGGCCCAGACAACCTGGGCTCTCCCTCTCCTCGGAGCCAGAGGCGCCAGGTCCACCTCCTGCAGCTGTTTGGCCCTAGTCCCGAGGGCCACCTCTCAGGTCGAGGCCCCCAGACCGGAGGGCCTCCCTGCACCCCACCGACGAGGCTCCAGTGCGAGGGCCTCCTCTCAGGTCGGGGCCCCCAGACGGGAGGGCCTCCTTGCACCCCAACGATGACTACGACCCGGGCAGTGACGCCCCTGCGGGCAGTGCATTGCCCCCTGTAGGAGGGATCCCCATAGGGCCCCTCTCTCACGCCCCGGGCACGCAGCAGGTGATACCCAGGAAAATATGGGTATACAATGACCCTAATAACGCTAGTGCCATGAACAGTCAAGATAGAAGTGCACGGCGATAAGTGATAGAGTGAAGGCCCAAGTAATATATAAGTGGCTAAAGTTACCCATAGTGTATGGAGACCCGATACTTGGCAGAGTAGAAAAGACCAATAACTATATATGGGAGAACTTATAGAAATCGTGGGTTAAGATCAGTGGTGTGCGGGAATCATCAGAAACCTGTGAAGTAGTGCTATTGGACTAAGTGACTTCCACGAGTGTCACGACCCGCACCCTACCCACTTATGGTAATATTCATTCCCCCAACTCTTGGTCACGTCCTCTCCTAGTGTATCGAACTTAATATATAAAACGCCATCTCTGCCTAGAAACAGTATACGGGTATTGTAATATTAAAACCCAATATTCATGTATAAGTGAAGAGTGACATATTGTGAGTGTAACTATAATCATTTGTAATAAAGGCTAACTCTGTGTTTCCTGTCTCCAAACATATCCAATATCTCTCTGTGTATATTGTAACGGTGTAAGAATTAAGACAATAGATGTGTTAAGGTGTACTGCCTGGTTTTTATGTCCTGTTCCTTTATGGATGCTTTACTTCCAGTCCGGAAAGAGGACCCCGCTCAGTCGCTGGTGTTTTTAGGACGAGAGGTCGGACTAAAAACACCCAGCATAACACTGGTGGCCAGCGGTGGTTCTGGATCCGAATAAAGCACGGAGGAACGATAAAAGGAAACTTGCACAATGGCAGCCAAACCTCACATCCAATTGCCAAAATTCAACCCGGAGCAATATGACATTGATGTATATTTGGATATGGTCAAACCCCTCGTAGACATCGGGTTTGACTCTGACAGAGAAAAGATAGCCGTCACTCTACCCAACCTGCGCAAAATAATCGCCACTGTCACAACAAAAGTCGTCCCAGAATTAACATGGGATCAATTCGCTCACATTGTGAAGCAGGCTGTTATGCCTTCCATGGGCAGAGTTGTCGCTCTCTCTCAGCTCGACGCTCTCGCCTGCGATAGTAACTTGGACAACACTTTTGTCTAGGCACGGCGCCTCGTCAGCGCTGCTTATCCCGACGCAACCACAAACACTCGGGATTTGCACACCTTCAACACCCTACTGAGAATTCTCCTTAGCACAGTCAGGGAGCACTTTACCATCTATGACCTCTCGGGGAACATGGATCAAGACCTACAACTCGTCCGACACCTCCTCGCCACCCGTCCAGCACCACAACCTATTCACGCGGTGAGCAAATTCCTACAACCAAAACTCCACCACCAAAAATCAAACCACTGCCCCACCCACCCACCATGGAGCCGTCTTCTGCGATTCCCAGGGCCCACCCACAGAGAAAACGCCCCAACCCCAGGGACCAGGGCAACCTCATCTCTATTAATCCCTGGGAATTCACGGCCTGCAGTCGCACCTACTCCCTGCACGACATTAGGGAACAACTCAAAGCAAGCAGACGCAGAGCCCTCACTCAGGGACGCAGGAAGGTATCCCCCCTGGAGGACGATGTCCAGGAAGACGACGCCCCGCCCCTAGTCTACCCAGGACCAGACGACAAGGAGCACGACGACCACATCACCACTCAACAGATGGATTTTTAGGCCCGCCCCCGCACCTCCCCACGGTGGTGGGGGCCACCTCACATCAGTACAGACCCCCAGTCTACGACCAAATTCGTCTGAATGGGCTCAAGGCTAGACTACTGGTGGACACGGGAGCTGCCAGGTCATCCCTGTGACAGTGACAGTGCAACCACGAACATGGCCACCCAGTGAGAGACGGGTGTATTATAGTGAATACGCTACCACTAGATAATACCTCCTAATACTAAAACTGTATCCAGACCCCAGTGCCAAAGAAGCACTTACCAACAGGAAACAATATCAGCGACTCCAAGAATATATAAAACCCCAGACTCCCTAGAACTAATAATATGTAAACCTCTGCCCCAAGTGCTATTCATTTTGATCCGAGCAGTATCTTGCGCGATACTGATAACCCATATCTAGACGTAAGAGCTATAATTGTCAAGTGTATCTGTATCAGTGACATCTACCCATTCCACTGTCCAACTTAGTAATACACGTGTAAGGTTGGTGCCTTGAGTTTTTGTGTCCTACCTCTCTCCTATTTGTCTAAGCTCCAGTCTGGAAAGAGAGCCCCGCTACATGCTAGGCGTTTACGGGACGGGAAGCCGGCCCCTAAAACACCTAGCATTTCACTGGTGGACAGCGGTGGTTCTTGACCCGGGCATACTAGAAAGGTAATCAGGAAATACTGAAAAATGGCAATCAAACCGCATGTGCAATTACCTAAGTTCGACCCCAAACAGTATGATGTTCACACATACCTGGCAATTATTAAACCTTTGCTAGATATCGGTTTTGAGGATGACAAGCAGAAAATTGCAGTCACACTCCCACTAGTGGGCAAAGCGGCAGTTAATAAAGCACCCAAGATCGTCCCGGGGCTCACCTGGCAGAATTTCATGAAACTCGTGATCCAAGCCATCACCCCGTCACTAGGTAAAGTGGTGGTGTTATACCAACTGGATAGTTTATCTTTCAATGGCAACTTGGACGATACTTTAAACCAGGCCAGGCGCCTGGTCACCACTGCCTACCCGGAGGCAGATGATGAAACCCAGGAACAACTCATGTTTCACACACTTATCAAGATCCTCCCCTGTTTCATTAAAGAACATTTTATCATACACGACCCTACAGGAGACCTGGAGTTTACCCAAGTAACAGGACGCCTTCTAGCCATCCACTCCACCCCTCAACACATCGGTGCAGTCGATCAGCTTCCCACGGGCATCATCGCGATTAACTCTAGGGAATTTTCTGCTTGCAGCCACGGATGCTCCATTCACGACATCCGCAAGCAGCTCAAAGCTGCCTGTCACAGCAGAACAACCCGAGGGCGCCTACAAGCCACCCCACCACACGCCGATTGCCCCGAGCTTAGGGGAAACAGAAACAGGAAGAGACAGCACAGAAGGCACCCATCACTACCCCCGCACCCCCCTATCCTAGCGGAGGCCACCTCACATCCTCCCCTAGTCTACGACAGGGGGAAACGGCGGGAATCGAAAAGAAAGTATCAGGAAAAAAAGTAACAGTCAAAAAGTAACAACTTTTCCTAGGTTAGGTCAGGTTATATTAGGTCAGGTTAGGTTAGGTTAGGTTAGATTAGGTCAGGTTAGGTTAGGTTAGATTAGGTTAGGTTAGGTTAGATTAGCTTTCCCTTACGTTTTTTACTGTTACTTTTTTTCCTGATACTTTCTTTCCGGGAATCGGAAACGGCACGTTTCCTTTCACTTTCCTACCTCTATCTCTTCTCTTTTACCCTCCTCTTTCTCTGATCCACCCTCACCCACCTCCTCTTTTTCATTCACCTCCCTTACCCCACCCTCAACCTCACCATCCCCACGGACCCCCAGCTCATCCCCAATAACCTCACCAGTTGCCTCACCACCCACCACACCCCGGCTCACCACCCACCACTCCATCACGAGCTCAGCCCCCTGCTACCACCTACACCGCCCCATCACCGAATATCCAGACAACACCGCAAGGCCGCACCTCCCCCCACCACCGGCTCCTTCACCTCCCACACCTCATCCCACCTTTCCTCACCTCCGACGATACACACCACCTGCCACACCCCACACCTCAGCCCCTGCCACCCCCCACCACCGCTGCCACTACAACTGATTCCAACCAAGCCACCACGGTTCCAGCACCGCACATTGCCCACCACCACCCCCACACCCGCACCATCCTCTGACTTCGCACCCACCATCCACCCCACACCATGAGCACAGAACCCTGCTACCGCCCAAACCACCTCACCACCAAACACCAGGATGGCGCCACAAGACTGCATTCCTCCTCACCAGCCACACCTCAAGCCACCTCACCTGCCACCTCACCACCACTACCGACCTTCGGTGCCAGAGCACCCTCACACACCACCCACCTCAAGCCCCACCGCCTTGTCCATGCCCACCATCGGAGCGCCTCCCGATAGTACCCCACCCTGGCGCGCCACTTCCACCGCCATGCCACACGCAGCCACAGCACCAAAGGGCTGTGCACTCACCTCACCACTCACTCCCACCCTAAAACCTGCCCTCACCCGCTCTGGTCCCCTTCCACCCCCGTCTGCAAGATACACCACCCCCTTCCCAATCCCAACTCCACCTTCCCCACCGCCGCCAACCCTCCCCTTGACTCCTATGATCGCTACATCTCCCCCCTGCCACCTCTTTCCCTCCCCCTCCCCAGCCGCCTCCACCTCACCTCCCGTCATGCCGCCCTACACCTCACCTGACAACTCACCGACGCCACCAACTCCACGCTGCTCCCCCACCTCCTCACCATCCGCCGCCTCCTCTCCCACGCGTAGAGCCGCGTGTCCTGCCCACACCCCCACACCCCCTCCGCCCACCACACCCTCGCCTCAGCCATCGCCCACCACCACCACCGCATCTCCCAGCCCACCACATGCACATGTGTTACAATTATGTATTACTACAGTGTTACTACAATGTAACAATTACAATACAATTATGTAACAATTATGCCACCAAATGTCAGAAAAGACTTTGTAGAAACTTGTAGTGGAGTTTTGTAGATCAGTTATATATATATATATTAAGACTTGTGGACGAGCGGTTGTTATATGTGAGTAGCTTTGTAAGTAGAAAATCTTCGATCCCATTTGTCATGCAATGACAGGAGAGGTAAAGAATAGTATGGGACTATTTTTATTTGTCTTGGAAATATTAACAAAATCTCTCACACACGAATGAAGTATAAGTAGAGACCCGCGAGCTACCTCCCTGTCCCTGTCTCTCTCTCTCTCTCTCTCTCTCTCTCGCCCATGTTGCTAGGCTCGTTCTCCCTACTACCTGCCGGTTCTATGGCCTGTCTCCTTCTGAGCTCTGCTTCCTAAATTCTGGTGTAGCAGGGGTCGTGTCACGTGTGTTACACTGTGGTTGGAAAGTTCTAGAAACCTGTGTGTAAGTATGTGTGTATGTGTGTGTATGGTCACTAGGATTTGTTCGTATGCTATCTCGCTGACACACTACCTATATCATCCCCTGACTTGCTACTTCCTGTGTATTGTCAACATTTCCTCAGTTAACTTGCAAGATCATTTCCCTTTCCCAGGCTTGCCTGGAGCTCCGTCCATCCATCTATTTATCTATCTATCTATTATGATTTGTAATTATAATATGGACTCATAACACATGCCCCCAACTCCACCTGCGCCGCCCACGCCCTCACGATGCCACCACCCACTCACCCTACACCCTGCTCCCTGCAACCCACACCCCTACCACCTCACAGCCGCCCTCGCATGCCCTGCGCACCACACACACACACACGCCAACACTGCACATCCTCATCACCACCCATATCCATCCTCAAAACAACCATTACACGCTTTGGTCGCCTCTCCCGCCCACCTGCCTGATACACCCACTCTCCCATCCCACCCACCTCGCTGCAAAATCACACCCCTACCCCTGTCCCAAATCATCTCACACTCATGCTACACCAGTCACATATCCCGGCAACCTACATTCCCCAGAGACACCACGCCGCATTACCCCGGCATAAAACCCCATACTTACCATCCATCACCAGCATTCGACACATCCCTGCACCGAGGACAACAACCAGTGCCATGAAGATTTGGCGAGCCGTATGGGCGCAGCCCTTTGGATAGAAACAACGAGTCCCAGAACCTCACCACCTCCTACGACTCCTCCGCTCCTCCACCGACTCATCCACCCTCTTTCTCACCTGCAACGAACAACAAGACGAGAACTCTGCCACTGCAGCCTGGCAGGCCCTCCTTCAACACCTACAACCAATCTACAACACCTACGACACCAAAGTTTACCGCCTCCAGTCACAGGGGACATGACTTTTTCCCAGCAGACGGTGGTAAAATGCAGTATAGTGCCACAGGGGGCGACCCAACACTCCCACAAGGAGCCCATAGAGGAGCAACAACAGCACGCCAGGACTTGGGGTGACAACGGCATAAGTCCACCCTGGCCGCGCGCCCCTATGACCCGGAGCTCACCTGCCACCACCATAGCAGGAATACCAGACTACCATCTGGGCGAGCCTTCCCAAACCAGCTTTGGGGTCCAGCTGTTCCTCCAGTTCCTGCCAGCACCCCTGAGACGGCCAGTAGCCGCTAAACCTTCCTCAAGGAGACAGCCTTTAGCTGCTCTGAGGGAAATAAGGAGACGGCCTGTAGCCACTCCCACCTTCGCCAGGAGACGGCCTGTAGCCGCTCCCGCCTTCACCAGGAGATGGCCTGTAGCTGCTCTGAAGGTGCCCTTCTTGAGACGGCCTGTAGCCGCTCAACCCTCCTGAAGGAGACAGCCTGTAGCCTCCCTGAGGGAAATAAGGAGACGGCCTGTAGCTGCTCCTGCCTTTGTCAGGAGATTGCCTGTAGCTGTTCTGAAGGTGCCTTTCTCAAGACGGTCTGTAGACACTCAACCCTCCTGAAGGAGACGGCCTGCAGCCGCTCAGAGGGGAATAAGGAGACGGCCTGCAGCCGCTCTGAGGGGAATAAGGAGACGGCCTGTAGCCAGTCCCGCCTTCATCAGGAGGCGGCCTGTAGCCGCTCTGAAGGTGCCCTTCTCGAGACGGCCTATAGCTGCTCTGAGGGAAATCAGGAGACGGCCTGTAGCCGCTCTGAGGGAAATCAGGAGACAGCCTGTAGCCACTCTGAAGATGCCCTTCTCGAGACAGCCTGTAGCCACTCAACCCTCCTCAAGGAGATGGCCTGTAGCCACTCCCGCCTTTGTCAGGAGACGGCCTGTAGCTGCTCTGAAGGTGCCCTTCTCGAGACAGCCTGTAGCCATTCAACCCTCCTGAAGGAGACGGCCTGTAGCCGCTCTGAGGGAAATCAGGAGACGGCCTGTAGTCACTCCGAAGGTGCCCTTGGGTCTGCTGCTAGCTGCTCCCTCCCCCAGGCCACGGCCAGTAGCCGGGCCTTGGCGACGGCCGGTAGCCGTGCCCCTAGAAGGCCACGGCCAGTAGCCGAGCCTTGGCAATGGCCGGTAGCCGGGCCCCTAGAAGGCCACGGCCAGTAGCCGGGCCCCTAGAAGGAAACGGCCAGTAGCCGGACCCCTAGAAGGCCACGGCCAGTAGCCGGGCCCCTAGAAGGAAACGGCCAGTAGCCGGGCCCTACGGCAGGAGACAGCCTGTAGCCGCTCCTCCATCAGGAGGTGACGCTTGATCTCCAATCCACAACACAGAGGTAGTCCCGAGCCTAGATGAGTACTGGAGAGGCCCCGTTATTTCCCCCGCCCTGTGCTCCCTGCAATCAGATCTGGAGAAGACCCACTGATGGACGCCGATGCAGGCTGATGCCACAGCCCCTTCCTGACGGTGCCACCAAGCACTGGGGAACGCAGCCCTCGGGAACCCCAGACTGCCCCCAGGACTCCCGGGTGGGAACTCCCTGCACCCCAATGCCAGAGATCTTTGTTGTCCATCAGGCACCTGAGTGAGAAGTTCAGGCAGTTATTCGGCCCCAGCCCTGAGGGCCGTACTCCTGCCCCCAGCCCCGAGTGTGCAGGGCCCTTTGCCACCTGTAGCCCCGGATGAGAGAGGACGCCCCTGAGCATGATCCCGTGGCCTCTGAATGTAGAGGCCCCCGGCAGAACCCAGCTCTGTCAGTAGTAAGGCAGTGACACCTCCGCTGTCCTTTTACCTGACTGCCACAATGCCCTGATCAGAAAGGAGTGACAGTGATAGTACAGTGTCTGTGACCCAGTGATGTAGAGGCAGAGCAGCGAACTAATTACCTAACGGAAGTCAGTGATAATACCAAAGTAGTGGAGTGAATAACAGTGACAGTGCAACCACGATCACGGCCACCCAGTGTGAGACGGGTCTGTTATAGTGAATATGCTACCACCAGATAACACCTCCTTATACTGAAACCGTATCCAGACCCCAGTGCCAAAGAAACACTTACCAACAGGAAACAATATCAGCGACTCCAAGAATATATAAAACCCCAGACTTCCTACAACTAATAATATGTAAACCTCTGCCCCAAGTGCTATTCATTTTGATCCGAGCAGTATCCTGCGCGATACTGATAACCCATATCTAGACGTAAGAGTTATAATTGTCAAGTGTATCTGTATCAGTGACATCTACCCATTCCACTGTCCAACTTTGTAATACACGTGTAAGGTTGTTGCCTTGAGTTTTTGTGTCCTACTTCTCTCCTATTTGTCTAAGCTCCAGTCTGGAAAGAGAGCCCTGTTACACACTAGGCGTTTCCAGGACGGGAAACCGGCCCCTAAAACACCTAGCATTACACTGGTAGACACGGGAGCGGCCAGATCTTACGTATATAGCCACTACAAGTGTACAGGAGCGAGCTACCACTCCCAGCCCGGCAGCCCGGGCGAGGCTCGAACTCGCAATCCCCCGATTACGAGTCTGGCGCGCTACCACTGTGCTACCGCGCCCCCCTAAAAAACTGGCCCCTAAAACACCTAGCATTACACTGGTAGACACGGGAGTGGCCAGATCTTACGTATATAGCCACTACAAGTCGATCTTAGGCCCGCTACTCCCGATGGCTAACCACCTGGAGGACACAGGGGATGGCCCCCTGCTGATCTGTGGGGAAACACGAGCCCTGCTCATCGACACCCATCAGCCGGCATCGGCGATGCACAAATTTATTGTGTTCGACTCTTCCTGCTGAAACTACAATGGCTATCTGGGGCTGGACCTGCTGCAGAAGCTGGGTGCCACCATCGACTGCCAGAATAGACAGCTCCAATTCCGGAATCCTTCCGGACCCCCCCCCCTCCCACAAGGGCCGTCTGCACTCGCATGCCCTGGCCCCGACAGGATGACTCTCTGTTCCCCCTCCCCCCTCTCTTGCCCCCCTTCCCCCCTCTCTCTACCCCCCTCCCCCCTCCCCTTCTTCCCTGCCGCCACCTCCTCAGATGTCACTATCCTCCCTCATCATGAGGCTTGGGTGCCCCTTAAATGGCCCTCAGGTATTTCTGTTCTATTCTCCCCCCTCCTTCCGTCTGGAACCCTCTCGGCCTGCCTCCTGCCCCCAACCTTCCTTCCCCCTCATCACTCGGCAGTCCAGATTGCAAATCTTGCTCCCTCGCCCCTCACCCTCCCGAAAAGGCTCGTAATTGGAGAAAGGAAGAAGCCGAGCCCTGTGCTCCTTCCCCATCCCACTCCCCCCCCTCTGCCCCCTATCCCCTACCATCTCTCCGCCCACCAATCTGACACCCTCTGCCGCCTTCTCCTGGACTTCCAGGACCTATTTGCAGCAGGACCTGCCGACATTGTACATACCACCTACCTAGCTCACGAGATCCATACGACGGGCCCACCAATCCAACAGCCATCCCAGTGGAAAAACCCTAAGCAACGGGAAGAGGAAGACCGCCAGGTGCAGATGATTGAAGCTGGAGTCATCTCCCCCTCTACCAGCCCTTGGTCCTCTCCCATCGTCCTTGTGAAGAAAAAGGATGGCACGATGAGGTTCTGCGTCAATTACCACCAGCTCAACGACATCACTAACAAGGACGCCACTCCACTCCCGTGAATAGACGATTCCCTAGACTCCCTATATGGCGCCTCATGGTTCTCCACCCTCGATCTCCAGCTGGGGTACTGGCAGGTCCTGGTGCGACCAGAGGACAGAGGCAAAACTGCATTTTCCAGCAGCAACGGGAAACATTATGAATTTAATGTTTTACCTTTTGGCCTCTGTAGTGCCCCTGCTACCTTTTCAAGACTCATGGAATCCGTTCTCAGCGGCCTTACGTGGGAGATCTGTCTGGCGTACTTGGATGACGTTATCATGTTCAGCCAGACCTGGGCCGACCACCTGCAGCGCCTCCGCTGGGTTTTTCCCTAATCCAACAGGCAGGACTCAAACTCTGGCTCTCCAAGTGCGTTCTGGCCGCCAGAACCATCTCATTCCTGGGGCATGTCATCTCCCAGGCTGACATATCTCCTGACCCCGACAAACTCTGCGCCATCACGGACATTCCCCCACCCATCAATGTCCATGGAATCCGAGCATTCCTCATCCTGACTTCCTACTACCGCCATGTCGTAAAGGGATTCATGCACATCGCCAAGCCCCTCCACGACCTGACCAGAAAGGGAGAGCCGTTCATCTGGACAGACAAGAGACGAGCCGCCTTCCAACAACTTAATGATAAGCTCGTATCTGCCCCTGTCGTTGCTTTCCCCGACTACACCCTTCCATTTCGGCTCTACACAGACGTCTCCCTCATTGCAATTGGAGCCGTGCTGGTGCAAGTCTAAGAGGGCCACAAACACATCATCGCCTGCGCCAGTTGTACCTTAAATCAAGTATTGTCTGGGCACTCAGCACTTCCGGGTATACCTATCAGGGACCCCGGTTACCATCATCACTGATCACCAGCCCCTCCAGAGGTTGCGACAGTCCGACACCCACAATGCACAGCTCATCAGGTGGCACAAAACTCTGGAGGAGATTAACTATGAAATCTTGTACCGCCCCGGCAAACTCCCATACCAAAGCGGACGCTCTTTCCCAACTCCCTATCAACGCTGCCCATCCAGGGGCCGACCTCCTCCAACAATGGCATCGGAAGGAAAGGCCACCCTGGATTCCTCAGCCCCTCTTCAAAAAATTTTACTACAAAGGTGACTATCTGCTAACATCATATGGACATATCATCCTGGCCCCCGCCGCCACCCTAGATGCCTTTTAACACCTGCACACCGACTATGACATTCACCTGGGCACGAAGAAACTCCTACAGGTTTTCAATGACGCCTATTGGACGCCAAATCCCTCCACCCTCACCAAGAAGATTATCCAATCCTGCCGAGCATGTGCTCTTGGTAAAGACATCACCCATACCGCTGGCCCAGCTGGGCATATTGTAATGCTGTGTTTTTAAGGCGACTTCTCGTCGTAAAAACATGAGCTACTGGAACGGGGTCCTTTTGCTAGACCGGATGTAATGCACTAACAAAGGAACAGGACATAAAAATAGGCAGTATACCGTATCACATCTATTACTTAGGTCCTACTCATAACAGTGTACATACAATGATATTTAGCATATAGAGGAACAGAGATACAGGATTACACTCGGCTTCACAGAATGATCATATATGTTATCACTATGGCACAGGGAGATCGAGGGTATCCTTTAATGTCACTTGGAGGGTAATTATGCAACTGGGGTTGTTCACTTGAATTAATCGTATGGAATTATTATGTCACTTCAAGACAATAATACACTGGGGCTGTCCACTTTACGATTACTGAGATTGGGAGTCTGTTTCGGGGATATTACCAAAATAGAGGCAGGCTGCGGATAGCGACACTCGACACTGTCACCTGGTCACGGGGACACGTACACTTATCTTTCGACTCGCCCGCGCACCTACCTCTAGACTCTCAGAAAACTCCCTGGTTCCTTGATGCGGGAAGGGACTGAATTATTTATTAATATACACTTCTTACCCTGCTGGCACGAGTTTCTGTTGGGCCACTGTTTAATATATCTTCCGCGTAAGCACTGTCACTGTACTCTGGATCACTGTCACTGTCACCATCTTTCCCTTGTTTCCTGGGTTTGTTAGATCACTGTTTCACTTACTGTCAGGGAGGCTTACCTGTCTGGGGCCTCGACCTGAGGGGCGGCTCCTATACTAGGGCCGCGCCGGTGGGGTGCAGGGAGGCCCTGTGGTCTGGGGGCCTCGACCTGATCTGTGGCCCTCGGGACTAGGGCCGAACAGCCGGAGCAGTCGGGCCTGCTTCCTCTGCCTCCGGGGAGTGAGGGAGCCTGGATCGCCTTCGTTGTAGACTGCAGCGGCGGGCCTGGGCGTCCTGGGACTGCGGGTGCTCAGGGGGAGAGGCGCCGTCAGGGCTGGACTGCGGCAGTGTCTCCTGCAGGGCTCCGGCAGGGTCAAAGAACTCCCGGGTGTAAGCGATAGGTCCGATATCTGGCCTTGCCACCACTCTAGTGCCTCCTCCGGGCCTATAAGCCCGGATGGCGACAAAGGTCTCCCCGAAGGGAAAGAGGCTAAAGGGAGACTCACGCTCTTGGTGGTCCCTTGAGTGTGTCTATAGGCTTGAGCTGGGGCTCTCCTTCCCCTATTGTGGACCTTGGCTGTAGCCGTGAACTTGCCCGGCGTACGGGGGACACCTGTAGGGTGATCGAGGTCGCCCTTTCGCTGTGGCAAGGTACAGCCGGCGTGGTGTTCCTCCCGCAGTAGGGGACAAGCCGGAGTGAGGGGCTCAGAGGCCACACTCTCTCCAATACGGACAGATCCTACCTGCAGGGAATTCTCTACCCTGGTACGTGCCCCGGCCGGAGCCGAGTGTCTGCCCGTAAGGAAGACGACTAACGGGTGAACTGGTTCGCCCGTCCGTTGCGGTAAGGTACTGACCCCGGGACGCCGCTTCCGTAATTGGGTAGCGCTACACGTACGGTAGCAGGGTCTCTCTACCCTGGACCGTATTCTGGCCGTAGCCAAAGAGCAACTGGAGACTAGAGGGATGCACACAGGCAACTCTCTCTCCTCAGCGTGTTAAGGCCGGAGCCTGGGGTCACCTTCCCCTTTGCACACTCTGTTAGGCCGTAGCCTATGTCTGTCACTTTCTCTTTCTTTAGGCCGTAGCCTTGGGCCTCCTGCCCTAGAGGGTGTAACAAGACCGTCAATACGGTGTTACCTGGGACTGAATTCTTTTCAGTCCCACCCCTGGTCTGACAATCACTACTCCGCCCGCACAGTAGTTCGGTTCCCCTGATCACCTGGGGTTGGGGCACTTGCGGGGAATAGGGGCTCAGGGCCGTGATGCCCTGATGACCCTCTTGCCCGGGATCACTAACCTCACCAATGTGTCCTCCTGGGGTGGTGATGGGGTGGCGGCTCTGTGGTGGTGTGGGGGGTGGTGAGGTGGGAGGTCCTGCGGCGGGCACGGCGGGCATTTTACATATCATCGCCCACAAACCTTTGGCAACTATTGGCACTCGATGTAGGGGGACCTTTGCTCCCGAAACTCAGCTATAGGTACGTGATTACACTCATCGACAGGTACTCTAAGTTCATCGTAGCTTGCCCAGCAAAAGAACACCACGCTGTCGCAGTGGCTGATGCCCTGGTCCGACATGTTTTTCCTTACTTTGGTGTCCCGCAAGCCATCCATTCAGACAATGCGCTAGAATTCACCAGCAACATCTGGGAGGAACTTGCCCATCTTTTTGGCTATAGCATCCTCCACTCATCCCCTTACTGGCCCCTAGGAAATGCCGTGTGCGAACGCAGCCATCATACACTAATGAATCAACTCCGTACCCAGATAGAAGCCACCAAAAACGATGACTCGCCTACCCACGTAAAAACTGTGCAATGGAGCATTAATTCCTGCCCCCGAGAGGACGGCATCTCGCCCCCACGAGCAAGTGTTTGGAGAAACACCCCTCCTCCTGCCCCTTCGGCAGCACCGCTTCCACCCCCACCTCCGACCCCTTACACCACCTCAAACGATGGCTGACAGACCTCCAAAACAACCTGGACGACCTCCGCCCAGACACTGCCTCCTACCCCTACAAGCCAGGTGATACCGTGGTGATCGCACATTTCTCACCCCCACTAGCTTGTCCCGCACTTTACGGGGCCACACACCATCACTTACGTCCCTAACCCCTACGAGGTGACTGTAGGGTACCACGGCACCCCCTGCACCCTCAGAAACAGGCATGTCAGCCCCTTCCATGCCCCGACCTCCCAGACTCCGGCCCTGCGCCCCACCCCATCCCCCACCCCTGTGCCACTTTCCTCTATCTCCTACGACTTCTATATCTCCCCCTCCCCTTCTCTCTCTCCCTCCCCCACCGCCCCCACCTCACCCCCCGCCACGTCCAGCACCTCACATGACAACTCACCAACACCACCGAGTCCCTGCACCTCCTCCATCCCCTCACTGCCCAGTACCCAGACCCCCACGCCTGACACTAAGTGTCCCACCCATGCCCCTGCACCCTCGCTGCCCACCACATCCCTGCCTCAACCTCTGCCCCCCTCCAACAACCAAACCCACCAACTGCCGCCCGCCCACACCCCATCGGTCTCACCCACCCGCTTCTGCCAGAGCTGCCCACATGCCTGCCCCACCACCAACCCCTACACCCACCCCCCGCCTTGCGCTATTCACCCACTGACCGCCCCCAAACCAACTGCCTGTGCCCCACGCCCATCACAAGCTGCACACCCCCATCGCCGCCCACATCCACCCTCAGAACCACCACCACCTGTTTCGGCCACTTCTCCTGCCCACCTGCACGATATGCCCACTCTCCCACCCCATCCGCCTCACCGCAAATTCACACGCCGACCCCTACCTTAAGCCCTCTCACATACATGATACATGAAGTTCAGTTCACGACTACCTATACTCCCCAGAGACTCCACACCGCATTACTCCGGCATAACACTCCACACTTGCCCTCCATTTCCAGCATTCAGCACAGCCCAACACCCGGGATGACACCAACCATGAAGATCCGCCGAGCTGTATGGGCACCGCCCTTCGGGCACAAACGGCGTGTCCGAGGACCTTGCCACCTCCTAAGTCTCCTCTGCTCCTCCACCAACCAATCCACCCTGTTCATCACTTGTGACAAACAGCACGAAGAAAATCCTGCTGCTACAGCCTGGCACACCCTCCTCCAACACCTCCAGCCAGTCTATGCCACCAACGATACAAGAGTTTATCACCTCCAGTCACGAGGCCCTGACTTTTTCCCAACCAACGATACAAGAGTTTATCACCTCCAGTCACGAGGCCCTGACTTTTTCCCAACCAACGATACAAGAGTTTATCACCTCCAGTCACGAGGCCCTGACTTTTTCCCAGCCAACGGTGGTAAAATGCAGCAGGACATTGAAGCAGACAGCAACAATCCACCAGAAGGAGCCCACGGAGGCGTGTACATGGCGCGAATGAGCTCCTGGTGGAAACGGCCGAAGTCCACCTGGGCCGCACGCCCCTATGACACGGAACTTGCCTGCCACCACCCCATAGCAGGAATACAAGACGACCTGTCGGGCAAGCTGCCCATCAATCAGACCGGGGTGGAACTGTTTCTCCAGTTCCAAACAGCACCCCTGAGATTTTTTTTTTTTTTTTTTTTTTATGCGAGGAAGAAGGAACCAAAGGCCATGAGCCCGCAGTAACAGTTCCCTCCAAGAGAAAAACAAAATACAATATAGAGCCAAATTCAAGATCCGATCATTTTGAGATGCCTGGACACACTGCGTTTGAAAGACTGGAGATCATAGGCAGCAGGAAATACAGACAGAGGGAGACAGTTCCAGAGCTGACCTGTTGCATAAATGAAAGACTGGGAGTAACGGTTAACTCTTGCATTAGAGAGTTGGACAGAAAAAGGATGAGAGTTTGCTGCCAGACGGGTGCTACGCGCCCGTCGTAGAGGTGGAGGAATGCAAGCAGACAGTTCAGAGGAGCAGTGACCATTAAAGTAGCGATAGAAAAGAGATAAAGATGCAACAGTGCGGCGAAGAGACAGAGGTTGAAGGGAGTTAGTAAGAGGAGGAGAGTTAATGAGACGAAAAGCCTTTGACTCCACCCTATTGAGAAGAGCTGTATGTGGGGAGCCACCCCACACATGAGAGTTGTACTCCACACAGGGGCGGATAAAACCCCTGTATAGAGTCAACAATTGCGCAGGGGTAAAGAAAGAGCGGAGTCGGCTTAGCACACCCAATCTCTTGGAAGCAGATTTTACAAGAGATGTAATATGATCTTTCCAAGATAAGTCCCGAGTAAATGAAACCCCAAGCATGTTCAAGGATAATGCAGGATTAAGCTGAATATTATTAAACATTAGTGGGTATACCTGTGGAAGATTTTGTCGGGTTGATAGGTGTAAGAACTGAGTCTTAGATGCATTAAAAACAACCATATTATTTTTACCCCAGTCAGAGATACGAGCCAAGTCAGACATTAGGTGTGCCATTGCCTCATCTCTTGTTTGTTGAATTAACTGTTGAGATGGGCGTTGTTGAGATGGCTGGTAGCTGCTCACCCTCCTACAGGAGACTGCCTGGAGCCACTCCCGCCTTCGCCAGGAGATGGCCTGCAGCTGCTCGGAAGGTGCCCCTTGGAGAGACGGCCTGTAGCCATTCGCCCTCCTACAGGAGATGGCCTGAAGCCGCTCCAGAGGCTAATCAGGAGACGGCCGGTAGCCGCTCCTGCCTTCGTGAAGAGACGGCTGGCAACCACTCTGAAGGTGTCCCTGGAGAGTCAGCCTGTAGCCGCTCTACCCTCCTGCAGGAGATGGCCGGTAGCTGCTCCAAAGGTGCCCCGAGACAGTCATAGCCAGTAGCCGGGCCCTACAGCCAGAGACGGCTTGAAGCCGCTCCTTCGTTAGGTGCTAAGCCCAATCCACCCACCCACGACTTGGCGGGAGCCCCCAGCCTGGAGGAGTATTGGAGAGGCCCTGTGACCACCACCGGGCTCTTCTCCCTACAGCTGGTGGAGACCCCTGACAGACCCCGACGCCGCAGCTCACTCCTGACGGCGTCCCCGACCTTCGGGGACTGCAGCTCCGGCTACGTCCCGACCACCCCTCAGACTCCCAGGCGGAACCTCCCTGCACCCAGACGCCGGAGATCCTCATCCTCCATCAGGCACCTGACTCAAAAGTTCAGGCGACTGTTCGGCCCCAGCCCAGAGGGCCAGACTCCCACCCCGAGCCCAGAAGCCTCGGGCCCCTATGCCCCCAGCAGCCGCGGACAAGAGAGAACGCCCCAGTGCGCTGTCCCCTGCCCCCGGGACCTGGCAGCCCCTGGTGGATCCCAGCCCTGTCAGTAGGGAGGCTGAGACTCCGCCGCCGCCCCTGCGCCTGACTGTGACACATCTGACCTGACAGTGAGTGAAAGTGAACAAACGCAAAGAACGTAAAAGAAAGTGGTGGAAAAAGATGGTGCAATAGTGAGACAGTTAGGACGGGTCTACCATAGCGAACAGTGTCGCCGTATCACGTAAAGATCATACTTAGGCCCGTGTTGAAATTCCAGTACTGCCAGCTCCACCCGGGTACATAGTGAAGTAGTGTAATAGTGATCTGCGGGCAGAGGTACAGTGAACACTCTATCCAACAGTGACGGCACATCTCGGTAAGACCACGCTCAGCCCCAGTGTAAAATATTAACGCTACCCAGGGATATCAGACAACCACCACCACCGGCCTAGGAAACCTAAACTCCCCCACCAACATAAGTGTCATTCCCCCTAACCAATCTGGTCCTGTACAGTATCCTGTGTGATACTATTATTCCATATCTGCAGCCCAAGAATTATAATTGTCCAGTTCATTTGTATTTGTGACATTTGCTCGTTCCTGTGTAAGATTTAGTAATACACATGTAAGGCGTTGCCTTGAGTTTTTGTGTCCTGCCTCTCTTATTTGTCTAAGCTCCGGTCTAGAAAAAGAACCCAGCTATTCACTAGGTGCTCTAGGGACGGGGGGTCGACCCTCAAACACCTAGCATTACACTTTCCTTCACTAGAAATTGCTTCTTCATTATAAAGTTCTTTTGAAATGTGTGTGTGTGTGTGTGTGTGTGTGTGTGTGTGTGTGTGTGTGTGTGTGTGTGTGTGTGTGTGTGTGTGTGTGTGTGTGTGTGTGTGTGTGTGTGTGTGTGTGTGTGTGTGTGTGTGTGTGTGTGTGTGTGTGTGTGTGTGTGTGTGTGTGTGTGTGTGTGTGTGTGTGTGTGTGTGTGTGTGTGTGTGTGTGTGTGTGTGTGTGTGTGTGTGTGTGTGTGTGTGTGTGTGTGTGTGTGTGTGTGTGTGTGTGTGTGTGTGTGTGTGTGTGTGTGTGTGTGTGTGTGTGTGTGTGTGTGTGTGTGTGTGTGTGTGTGTGTGTGTGTGTGTGTGTGTGTGTGTGTGTGTGTGTGTGTGTGTGTGTGTGTGTGTTGGTCAGTGTCACTTGATGGTCGCGATCGTCAGCTTTTACCCTCCCAGATGGGAGTTGAGAGCTCACATAGTCCCATCTAAGTGTGTGTGTGTGTGTGTGTGTGTGTGTGCAGTTTGAACTATTGTACTCAGTCATAAACCAAACAAATATCTTGCATTAAGCTGGTTTACTTAAATCAGCTTTTTGCCCGCTCATGTACAGGGTAACAGGGCGTCCTGTGAAATGTGTGGCAAAGTTCGGCACTTTATTCTTGGGCTAATTCTAAGTGGTAAATGCCAAATCGTGGATCAAATTCTTAACTGTAATTAAGGTACAGAAGCCATTCTGGGTAAAAATGGTGTCCCTCGTAATTTACCCATAAGATCTTATGTAATCATTAGCTCCATAACAGCTGATAATGGGATCCTTGATTATTTAACTTTTAAACTTAAAAATAACTCACGAATAACCTCCTGAAGTTTGCACACATTTCATGAGACAGCCTGTACATTAGAGTATAATCTGTTGGCTGTGGCATACCCCATCAGCTAATAAAATATTTTGGTATTAGACTGGATGATCTATGGTATGAATCTACACAATTGAATGGGACAAGATAGTTTACAAGCTTCAAACTCAAAATTTCCCTTAGCTAAATAAAATTGTTTTTGTCTTATTAAAATGCCAAAGTTCAATCACTGCAGTCAGTGAGTTAAAGTGAAGGAAGAAAGTATGCCATTCTCATATTACCCCCTTTGAAGTGTAGAGGCCTGAGGCTAGGGTAGGCTATGTAGTCCAAAACATTTAAGCGTAGAACCCACTTACAATGCTGGGTGGCAACCATATAACCAAATAACAGAGTGATGTGAAGCTATGGTGCACATTAACCTAATGGAGAGAAACAACTGTGGCATCTGTCCATGGACCAAACCAGCACATTTTCCCCTGCATCTCACTTTGGTGAGGTGCCGTCTGTCATAATGTTAGATCAGTTCACTGCGCTGGACAGTCTTGCTCAGGCAGATGCTTGTCTGCAGTGAGCCTGCTTGGGATCAAACCTACACAAGGCCATCATTCCAAGCGAGGCACTTTAATGTTCATTCATCATCCAATCCTACGCTACACCATGAGGAGCATAGGAGCCTGGGGCTAGGCAAGTTGGTCCTGACATTTAAGATGCGTGACCAGCCTCACTCATCCCTGAGTGGCATTACATGGGCAATAAACCCCAACCATCCCTTGGATATAAACCTTCACTGGCTCAATCTGATTGGAATGACATAATTACCCACTAAACCACCAGGCACCAAAATTTGGTTATATCGTTACCACCCAGTGTAGTAAATGGTTTCCTAGTGTACAGGAAACCATTTGGCTTTTCACTTAGTGTAGAGTCACCCACAAGCAGATGAAGGAGGAAAGAATGACGGAAAGAGACAGAAGAGGGAGTATAAAGTCACCCGTAGGCAGAAGGATGAGGAAAAAAATGAAGGAAAGAAAGACAGAAGAGGATGGAAGGAAAGAAGAATGGAGGAGAGGAAAGGACAGATACCTGAGAGCAGCAGTAAATCGATTGAGTATATGATGAGTGCTCCCACCTACCACAGTTTAACTATTGTACTTACAACTACAGTATTGTACTTACACTTTTCCTTGCAATAAGTAATCTGAAATGAAACTACAAAATACCATTGTTATTATTATTATTAATGTTCAAGGACACTATATAATTAATAGTTTATCTACTGGGACAATATCCAAATACAGTACAGTAATACTAGCTAACCAAAGCCCCACCATCACCATCATGCCTCCTCCCTTCATACCACATATATTTTGGTCTTTGTCATGTACAGTAATCATCCAAGGTTTATGCACCTCATCTACCCCTTACCCTAGTTGCTGAAGTCATAGTCAGGGTTTCACTGTGAATGAAGACATACAACTTGATTTTTTTTTTTTTTTTTTTTTTAATGCAAACTTTCTCATGAGACAGGGATTTCCCCCTTCCTTTAATAAGCCCTTTCAATATGAGAGCTTTCCTAAGTTTCAAAATAATTGTCTGGCTGCAGCAAAAACCTGAACAGAACATCACCTGGATTTAAAGACTAAATCTGGCAGCAGCAATAAACTGTCTGGATTTAAAGGCTTAATATGGCAGCAGCAATAAACTGTCTAGATTTAAAGGCTTCATCTGGCAGCAGCAATAGACTTTCTGGATTTAAAGGCTTAATTTGGCAGCAGCAATAAACTATCTGGATTTAAATGCTTAATCTGGCAGCAGCAATAAACTGAACAAAATGTCATCCGGATTTAAAGGTTTAATGAACATGTCTCTATTCATGGTATCATCCTGGCTACAACTCCCTTCAGCTGTGGTAGAATTAGAGGCCACACAGAAACTACTGTACTGACAAGTGTACAATTACCACAATGGTGTAAATTTTGATTCATAAATATTCTGAGTAAACAAGTACAGTACACCCTTGATATAATGAACTAACTGGTACCAGACCCTTTACGTTAAGGCAGATAGTTCGTTAAAGCCGAACACCATGCTGTTCGGTAATTTCCCCGGCATCGTGGTTTTTACCCGACAAAGATCATTAGACCGTTAAATACAGAGCATTGTTTGGCTGCAGTCATACACAATAACATACAGCTAGGTCTAAATGGCTCTTATTCTCAATAAATGTTGTATTTGTGGCTCTACTTATGATGCTGGTCACCCAGAGACTGATGTGGCGTTCTGCAGGATGCAGAGAAGTGCGTGTGTGTGTGTGTGTAGGGATGCCATGCTGGTGTACATGTTTCCTGTGCATCCATTCTTTTACTGAACAAAAATTTGTAAAATGAACACAACTTTCGTCCACCTCAAGGTGGTCATTAAAACTGAAATTCGTTAAAAAAGGCACTGTATATCGAGGGTTTACTGTACACCATTTTTACTGACAGGAAATACAACACAGGTTTACAAAATCACTTAATGGCCCAGGACAATGATCAATAAAGTAGGAGCACTGGTGAAGGTGGGAACCAGAGAGGCAGTGGTTATAAATTCAAACAGCAATTTACTTCTACAGTATTTCTTAGTCACTGTAATGACAAATTTAAGATAACTGCTGTTGACTTACATGAAAGCAAACGTTCATAATGAAATTACCTATATTCTGTCTGGTGAGTCTTGCATCCATTTATGGAAAGGCTCACATTCTTGGATTGTTAAGGAGGCTCCCCAGTGCCTCCTCCTTACCAGGTTATTTCTGCATCATTGAGTGTATTCTTGTACATTATTTATGCAATGTATGACAATATGAGTAGAATTAGTAATAGTTATACCTCCCTGGCTCATCTAAATGAAATCTCTGTGGATTACAGGCTGAACTTGTCTTCCTGCAGTCCATCATCCTTCTTTTGTTACTCCATACAGTCACCTGAAGGGAACTGAGGGATGTTTGTATAACCACATAGTGTAGCCACCCAGATACATCAGTGTCACCACATGAAAGCATCCCTTTCCAGCACCATGACCATATGAAATATATTTAAATAACATTAAAAACATAAGGTGTGACAGGCAAAATAAGTTAAAGTACAAGTGTTAGAGAGCCTCCTAAGCCATGTGGACTATGGCCAAATTAACTGTGTTTCACAGACTGCACAAATTCCACTAGATACATTGCTACAGCAAGAGACCTGAGGAAACCTCATTAAACCCTTCAATCCAATGATGTTTTACTATATTTCCACCATCTACTAATTATTTTATGTAGTGCTATATTCAGGTGACTACAATGAGTGAAAAGCAAAATTTGCTACACTGGGATGCAATCAAATAGATAACAGACACCTGGTGGTCCAGTGGGTCAAGATTCTCCCTGGATGTGGCCCACATGTGTTTACGTCTAAAGAATGACTGAGGTTCATTGCTCACATGATGTCTGAATCAAGAGGCCTGGCCCCAGGACTGAATGGCCATGATGGGGCAATAAAAAAGACTGGATGATGATACTTTTGCAACCACCAGGCAGTTTTGTTCCATCATCCAATCCTTCCCCGTCAGGTGTCTGGAGGCCTGGGGCTAAGCTACTCAATCCTGACATTAATGGCAAGGGTGACCAGCCTCACTTGTCCCTGAGTGGCATTATGTGAGCAATACCTGAGCCATCCCCCAAATGGAAACTGTTACAGACACCAGCTGGTTGGAGTGCCTTATCCACTAGACCACCAAACTGTCATTTGGTTACATGGTTACCATCCAGCATAATAAGAATAGTTTCCTGGGTTACAAGAAAAAATTTGGCTTGTTACTCCATACAGAGTCACCTGAAGGCAGAACTACACTGAGTGAGTACATGACAAAAGCCACTTGTGGTGATAAGGTTAAAAATCTTCATTTACTTCGATTTCCCTAAGTTAGCAAGAATAGAATTATGAATACATCACTGGATTCAAAGGAGTAAATATTTCATTGAACAAATGCTCTCTCACAAAGCCTTGGATATTGGGGGAAAAAAAAAAAAAAAAAAAAAAAAAAAAAAAAATCCCACTGCTGAGGTATGATGTCTACAACTTAAGGTTACTATACTAAAGCCAATGGACAGGTGCTAACAAAAACCAAGGAAAAAAATCAGTTGCTAAAAAATAAGTAACAAAAACTTTCCCAATGATGAGGTATGATGGAGAGAGAGAGAGAGAGAGAGAGAGAGAGAGAGAGAGAGAATGACCCATGAACAAGTGGAAAAAAGAAAAAAAATCATGGTAGGTGAAGTTCTGGGTGTGTTATTTGTTACTTGTCATAACCATTGCTATATTCTCTTCAGTGCTGAGATGCTAGTCACTGTAATGGGTCTCCTGATTTGCCATGTGTCTATTAGTTGTGTAGGTCTAACCACACACAAAGAGGTGAGAGCATGGTGTACATGGATATCTAGATAATAAGGGAGAGCAGAGAAGGTAGTAGATGGATACCACTAACCCTAGCAGATGTACTACCATGAGAGTAAAAATAGATACAAGCTTGGAAACTAGCCAAACAATGATAAGTACAATCATTTAATGATCTTTCTTCTGACTGACGGTACATGGAGTTAACGTCCAAGCTGAGACTCCCACATTGTTGCAGATCTTCTTTACACACTGCATTTTTTTTTTCCCCCAAACAGCATCCAGTAACTGCCAGTAAGTATGGCACTTGGTTTAGCCTTCACTCCATGGAAAACATAATCTGTACCATGGCCAACCTCAATACAGGGATTCATTACAAGGAAACATAGAATTTTTATGCCTGAAATTATGTATGAATGAGAAAAGTAAATAACACCTAATCAGGTTTTATCCCCTTCAGGTGCAACAGTTAAGGCTGGGCTACCACAGTCCAGTACAGTTCAGGATAGTTGATCTGCCCACTCCCCTTGGTGGCATTACATTATCAAAATACCAGTCGCTGCCAGAAGATCAAATATATGCAACACCATCACTGTGATTTTGGTGTTCTATCCACTTCACCTGGCACACCTCAAACAAGAACAAAAGGCTATTTATGCCACAGGTGATGCTACGCCTCTCTTCTCTCACTTTTATCAATTAGCCATGTGAAGTGTCCCCTCACCTCTCTGTATCTCATTACAAACTGAATGGGTAATGTGACCCACATTAATCCTACTAGGTCATTCATAAGCAGAATACTATGATCTGGCACTGACCAGAATATAAATAAAATGTCATTATGCTCAAGTGTACCTAACTCCTTTGCTAAGAGTTAATGCTACTAAGCTTAATAAATCACCTGATGGTTGCCAGAATAATAATAATAATAATAAAATAAAGACAATAACACAGTGTTTGTAGAAGAGTATCATTATGAGTTACATAGTGAATACTACCACTGTCCATTAGATTGCAAATGGACTCCAGATGATCTTCACTAGTTAAAGTGAAGCAAACATAAAGGTAAAACCAGTCACTTAAGTATCTATTACGCAGGACAAGATGTTCCTTATACTTTACATTACATTTGTCATGTAGATATGAGGATGGGTACCAAGTGACTTCATGTAAGGATGCAGCCTAATTACTCATGACTACACAACCCAACATGGCCACTCTTATTTATTAACCTTTTGATGCAATTACAGCATTAGCTTTGCTAAATGTTATTATTAGTTACAGTATTAATTTCAGTGTGGACACCGTTCAATTCACCATCCCACCCATATATTTTGTTATTTTGATTTTACAAATGCTGTTAGCAGTAACTTTGCCACAATCCACTGACAAATATTTGCAATGAAATTATTCAACAATACATGTTCACAATTGAGGAAGACTGACTAACACAAATACAAAGAGGCTAATATACCTGCACGTAACAACAGTTTCTAAAGTCTAGAAAGCCAATATAATACTATTCATATACATGCACATGTTAATGGCTGCACCCTTATTTTCCTTTGGCAGCTGATGGAATGGTTTATATTCCACAGGTGTTATGGAACAAGTTAATGTTTATGCTTTGCCTGAGAGGTGCAGCCAAGAACTTGAAATGCTTGAATGACTGAGACTGAATCTTTGCTCTCATCACTGGGCACCCAGTTAATAGTCCTCCTGATTCTGTATTCATCATCATCATCATAATCCTCTCCAATGCCTTGCTCCCTCCTGGGAACCCCATGACTGGGTAAGACCATGACAGAACCTATTCCAGGCAATTTTCTTTCAGGGCAAAAACTCTTGCCTGAAAGTACAACCACTCCAACACAATTTCTCCACTGCCCCTCTTAAAAAACTTTCACACCTGGACCTGAGCATGAAGTATTGCATGGGGACAGGTCAATTCACTGAAAAAAATGATGTTCTTCAACCCAAGAGATTAGTTTCCCTTCAAGACCCATAAAACAAGCTTTCAACATGTAAAGCAAAGCCACTCGCCAATGTTAAGCCTGTAAATGCGTATGCTACAGTACAGGTAAAAGAGTACAGTACTCATATACTTGAATATTCACTTAGCAGAATTCTTCATTTTCCTTCTCTCAGCACTGACAGCTCCAATCTCTTCTTATAAAACAATTATGACTTTCCTTTCCTAACAATACCCTCAGATTCTCTCTCAAAGGTGTTCTTTGGCACACTATGTGTTTCTTTAAAAGTCCATACTGTCTCAGTCTGAGTGCTTTCTTCCATACTGAAAACAATTTTACTTCTATGTTCGCTCATTTTTTTAAGGCTCCAACATGCTTGCATGCGTCAGCTTTGGTCAGCTGATGGCAGCTTGCCATGCTGTTTGATCTTTGGCAGCTTTCCTATTTAGTACCTTATCCATGAGCTCACACTCAATGACCAGGTCTGAGGTCTTTTTCGGTCTACATCTTACTACTCTACCCCCAACATTAACACTTCTCATTTTCTGCACCCAATTAAAATCCCTCATCCTCTCCACATGCCCAAACAATCTCAACCAACCTCTCCTTATCACAACACTAATACAATCCAGTCCCATCTTACCTCTCAACTCTTCCATCGTAAACCGTGCCCTCCCTCAGGCCTCAAGGATGCACTGCACATCCACCTAATCACTGCCATTTCTGTATGTCTGAGCCTGCAAATATCCTCTTCCTTTACTGCCCAGGTCTAACTACCATACTGCATTACACTCCTAACACATGCCACATACAAAGATCCCTTAACATGGAGGGAGAGCCCTCTCAATGTCAGGAAAGGCAACAGCTCCTTGACCTTCTTCCAACCACTTCTCACTCTAGCAACCTCCAGCACATAACATGTTTCCCAAATAACAAAACTCTTATACTCACTCAAGAAACTCACCGGCAAGTTCAATCCTTTCTCACCTGGCAGTCTCCACATGCTCTCCCAACACACTGCACACATGAAATCAGCATTAACCTCAGGGTTAATGGACTGAAAAGGGAGGATGCCAGAGATCAAGCAACATGGAGAGCCGCCATTAGGTGACCAAGGTCGATACATGCAAGCATGTTGGAGTCTTGAAAAATATATATATATTATGGTATGGTGGGGGCGCTCACCATCCAGTCACTCGATGTACTGCTGCTCTCGGGTGTATGCCCTATCCTCTCCTCCATCCTTCTTTCTTTCCATGCTCTTCTGTCTTTCTATCCTTCATTTTTTCCTCATCCTTCTGCCTGTGGGTGACTATACACTGAGTGACAAGCCAAATGGTTTCCTGTACACCAGGAAATCATTTACTATGCTGGGTGGTAACCATATAACCAAATTTTGGCACCTGGTGGTTTAGTGGGTAATTGTGGCACTCTAGTTAGATCGAGCCAGTGAAGCTTTATATCCAAGGGGTGGTTGGGGTTTATTGCTCATGTAATGCCACTCAGAGATGAGTGAGGCTGGTCACTCTCATCTTAAATGTTAGGACCAACTTACCTAGCCCTGGGCTCCCACGCTCCTCATGGGCAACGGAGAACTGAATGATGAATGAATGAATATATATATATATATATATATATATATATATATATATATATATATTATACCATTGTATATATACACAGTAATCCCTTTATTATCAGGACACCAATTATTCAAACAATTCATTATTCAGACGCTATGATCTGGCTGTTTGAAACCATTATTCGTAAATCTTTTAACAGGAAGATATGCCTGCGTGTGGGTGGAAATTATAGCTGAGCAAACAGTTTTGCCCGGCAAGGCCTTTTTTTCATGTCGCTGCAGGGTGTGCCCCAGCAGTGGTGACTGTCTGTGGTTGATGGGTCTGCTTGACCATGGTTAACTGCTTGGCTATGGCTTACAGGTCTGCTTAACCGGACAGAGCAGCATAAAACACCAGGAATAAGTGTTCGTACGATGTACTATAGCGGCCTTTAACAATGGCTTTCACAGTTGGGGTATGACAAAAGGGGGCCAAGAAAGAAGTCCATTATCTTGATGGATCCACTATCCAGACATGCTTTTGGCTCTATCATGTCTAATAATTGAGGGATTACTGTACATACACATAGCTATCCACGCTGCATGATCTCCAGCAGAATCCCTGTTCAATTAGCTAACCTTAATGTAATTTTGTTTGATTTCACCTCAAGTCTTTTTAGGTCCATTTCTGGGTGCTCAAACCTTCTCATTCACTGAAAACTTTGTCTATTACTTACATAATTTATCTGTCATATGTCAACTGCTTTAAAAAAAAAAAAGAAGTAATTTTGGAGAGAGAGAGAGAGAGAGAGAGAGAGAGAGAGAGAGAGAGAGAGAGAGAGAGAGAGAGAGAGAGAGAGAGAGAGAGAGAGAGAGAGAGAGAGAGACTCAGACTCCTTACTCACTACTAAAGCTTATCGTGCATATGAAAATGTTAGCAGTAACAAAGTTTCAGGCACGGTTATTTTTGCCTCTAAACTATCCAGTCATAAAAATACTGCCCAAATTCTCATATTTCTCTTCTTCCTTGTCATCCCTCTCTAACCCTTCTGTGGCTGCCTGCATCAAACGATGCTTTACTGTAGTATGGCCGGTGGCGTTGACCCAGCACAATTTGAAAAAAAATGTAAACAATTTGGGGATGCAAATGAAGGTCTGGGCGATGTTAACACTGGCCTACTCTACCCTCCATATCACTCAGGCTATCAGTACAGAGCGTAATACAGTACAGCCATGAGTGGACGTCCGATTTTCACTCCACTGAAGGCCAGAACCCCCTCCTACTGCTGCCCTTTGTGCTTGTGCCAGGGCCTTACAACCCCTGAAATATGGGCTGACCTCTTCCCCAAGGATGGGGAGAGTGATGATGACCATATTGGGTCTTAGGATGAGCATGGGAGCAGCACAGATGACCCCTCAGATGATGATAGTGACGAGTGGTACATAACGCCAACTGAGGAAGACGATGATGAAAAAGGCTCTGACAACACTGACAATTCTCCACGTCCTTCTCACCACAAGACTGCTGCACCACTGGCTAAGAAGGTAACAAAGCAATTACTTGCTGGAGAAGAGGCTAAGGAGCAGGTGAGCACGTTGCAGAGGCGTCTGTGGTAGGAGCATGGCATAAGTTCCTCCACCTACGCTCAACTGTCACCATCACTTCCCTCCACCTCATGCAGCCTCTCACCATCCTGCGCACGTGCACCACCTGAGCCAGTACCATGGACATCCTCCACAGCACTGGAAACCTTGTCTGCCCCTCTACCTTCAAGGCAGACTATTAAATCTGTCATGAAACATGACAGCCTGTGAAAGATCAAGAGGCATTCCAGGCAGCAGTCCCATGTACAGGCATACCCTTCCCATGCATCATACTCATGGACATCGACAACTGCCTTTGCACTGAGGACCTATATGTTTGACAACAGTGACTCTGGTGTATGTGACACAACAGGATTGACAGCAAACAGTTCAATGCTCGGTTTCTGTTGTTTTTTGTGAGTACTACCTGATGACACTGATTGCAATGGAGACCAACAGGTTTTTCTAATATACTACTGATGACAGACAACATGAGTTCTACAGGACATGATTCTGGACTGACGTGGCAATGCCTTCTTGTAGGTGTTCTTGGTGCAGACGATGTTAATGCCCTTGGGGAAGAAAAATGCGATTGTCAAATACTGGGCAATTGATGTTCTTCCACGTCTCGACATATTCAGCAGTCACGTCTCGGAACATGTACCAGTACATCCTACAGTTCTTCCATTTCTCTGATAACATTACCACGGACCCTACAGAGTTTGCGCAAGAGCAGGTCCATCTTGAGAATCTCAAAGGCCACTTTGGGGCTTTTCAAAAGGTTGTGATCATTGTTGCTCATGTTGTTCCGTGGCTCTATTTCTTTCAGACAGTACATCCCATCGAAACATCATCGCTTTGGCATGAAGATATTTGTACTATGTAACTGTGAGACAGGTGTTGTCCTGGATAGGATTATATACACAGAGGCAATGACGCAAGTACTTCATAATGATCATCTTGGGAGTTCTGGTGCAGTAGTGAAAAAAAATGAGGGAAGATTATGTACATAAAGGTCACATACTCTACATAGATAATGGTACACCTCTCCAGGACTGGCATCGCAACTGCTCACCAGGAACATTGGGTGCTGTGGCACTGTGCGGTTTAACCGCCACAGCATGCCAATGTTCAGTATTAAGCAAGAGAGAGGCATTGTGGAACTGCAACAAAGCATGGATCTTCTTGCACTGTGATGGGGAGACAAATGTAATGTGCAAATGCTATCAACTGTGCACACAAGAGCTCTCATTGACAAAATGAAAATAGATTGTGCAACAGGTGAATGACTTTGAAAACCAGGCGCAGTCACAAACCAAAATCATAACATGTGCTTCACTGATAACAATGATATGCAGATTGGTAGTGTGGAGTGCATTAGTCATTCTGCACATCACCATTACTGTCAGAAAACTGGACAGACAATCTCCAAGAGGATGTTCATTCATGATTGTGTTCAAAATCTTACAGGAATACAGTCCACAGTCGTCAGTGCCACAGGGGTGTACAGTGCATTATGTGACCAAATGGACCAACTTGTGCAAGGGATTGGGCTGCTGTGCATTATCTTGAAAAGTTGCTGAAAGCCAAGGACCTACAAGAGTAGGCAGGAGTGCTCAGGTACTGTATGTTGCCACGCATGTGCAACTTCCAAGAGGCAGCCGAGATAGAGAAAATTCACCACCTGGCAGTGTCAAGGATGCCAGGTGGCTCTCTGTTCTCGCTGCTTCCCCAAGCACCATTCCACTGTGAAATGCCAAGTATGAAAAGAGCAGCTTGTAAATGGCTACAAAATAATGCGTAAGGAACTATTTATAGAACTAAGGTTGTGTTTGCGATGATGTAGGTATAACAAAGGAAGTGCAATAATGTAAGACTTACTAAGGAAACAAGTGTCCGTGTAACTAAGAATAAGAAAGTAAGCCACGAAAAAAGAGAAGGTGTGCTTCCCAGACACTGACTACTTATCAAAGTTTACTTTTGACTTGGGATGGGAGGGTAGAGAGATGAACATCCCTCTCACTCGCCACAAACTATAACCCTACATGTGAAAAAAGTAACTTTTTTTAAAAACTTTCAGTCATTTTCTTTTTCCCATTCTTTCTTATCTTGTACTGTTTTCCTCATATTTTCTTGTACAATATGTACAAGAGAAATTGTCACAACCTTTGTGTATTGTAAAAACAACTGTAACTTAACAGCCTCACCATTCCCACTGTCAACTTCACTAGCCAACCGTGCTAATCTCTGGCCTTATCAATTTCTGACCGCGAGGATGTCCTTAAACTGCACCCATTACCTCGATACAAACTAAAACTATAATTCTTCTCTCTTTTGACATGCACTATACCACCCAGAATATGAACAGAAATCAATAAAGGCATAAACACGATAAACATCAATGAATGGAAAAAAACAAAAATCTATCTATCTATTGCCAGACACCATAATCCCGCATGGGATGGCCAATGACTCTGAGTTATTTGTTTTACAGGGAGGGGCACTAATCCTCCACCAACCCACTTGACATGTAGGGAGCACGTATGGTTTGGAAATATGGATATCACCCAGTGTTGTACATGGTTTCTTGGCTTACAGGAAGGACTTGCATGGCGAAGCCTGTTGTCACTGGCGGTTGAGCATGAATTACCACTTATCCCTCTATGAAGTTGCGAACTGGACACCAATTAATGGAGATCTGTCGACTAGTTAATAGACCAGAGTCTCGTTCGGAATTAACCAGACAAATCACTCCACCAACTAAAAATGGCCATGCACCACCACCCACCGAATCGAGAAAAATCATAATCATGTTGTTTGCAGATGATACTGTGTTGTTGAGTGAAGACGAAGGGGAGCTGCAAGGCTTGGTGGATGAGTTTGAGAGTGTGTGTAAGAAACGGAATCTAAAGGTGAATGTAGGGAAGAGTAAAGTGATGGTCTTTGAGATAGGTGAAGTCACTGAATGTACAGCAAGGTTGGATGGTGAGGAATTGGAAAATGTGAGTACGTTTAAGTACTTGGGTAGTGTGATGAGTAAGGATGGAGGTTTGGAGGGTGAAGTGCTTGAAAGGGTACAGCAGGGAAGAAAGGTTGCTGATTCTTTGAAAGCAGTGATAAGAAACAGGGAAGTGAGCATGGAAGTGAAAAAGTTACTACATGACAGTATTGTGATACCAACTCTAATGTACGGAAGTGAAGCTTGGACGTTGTTGGAAGGACACAAGTCAAGAGTGAGAGCAGTGGAAATGAGTTATTTAAGAGGAGCCTGTGGAGTCACATGGAGAGAGAGGCTGATGAATGAGGATATAAAGGAGCATTGTGGTGTGGATGTGGATGTGATAGGAAGCGTTATGAGGAACACACTGAGGTGGTTTGGCCATGTGGAGAGGATGGAGGGTGAAAGACTGACAAAGAGAGTGTATGTGAGTGAGGTGGAGGGGGGAAGAGGGAGGGGGAGGCTGAGGATGAGATGGAGGGATGGGGTGGAGAGGTATATGAGAGAGGGGGGTGCGAGTTGGGAGCAGGGCAGTGAAATGGGGGGGGACAGGGCGACTTGGAGGCGATTTGTTTGTGGCCACCCCAAACGGGATTGAGGCGTCTGGCAATAGATAGATAGATAGATATTAATACTTAGTTCATTCATTCATCATCTAATCTTGATGCCTCACTAGCAACGTAGAAGCCTGGTGCTAGGCAAGTTGGTTCTGACATTTAAGATGAGAGTGACCAGCCTCACTCATCCCTAGGTGACATTACATGAACAATAAACCCCAACTACCCCTTGAATATAAACCTGCACTGGCTCAATCTGACTGGAGAGCCTTAATTACCCACTAAACCACCAGGCACCAAAAAACACCAGGTGCCAATAGAAGTTCACATATTTTATACTGATTTTGATCATTTTACATATTTCTTGTTTTGCACATGCATTTCAGCAACACCTGAGGTGTTCATGTGTTGAATAGATGGGTGGAAAACCTTCCCTTTCCTTCACTCTAATCCCCTCCTGTGAGGTGCTAATCGCAGGGCTTAATGAATTTTAGTAGCTGCAGTTCAGCCCATACACACAAATGAGTACCCTTATCTGGTTACAGCCTAAAAATACCATCTCTCACCTTTCTTTTCACACACACACTACCACCCAGACTACAAAAATAACTCGAGACTTGCATAAACACAATAAACATATAAGATTTTTTTTTCTTTTTATAGAACCTCCCACATTATGTACTGATATTGCTCATCATACACATATCTAGTAATTTCAAAACATTTCAATGACAATGAAATTTTTTTGGGGTGAGCATATGCATATTTCTTAGAGCGATGTTTTGTCGCTCCTCTGCTTAGTTTTTGCTGGCACGTACATGATCATTTGGTGAATTTTTCCACGCTCCACTGCACAGCACAGGATGGGTTTACAAAAACAAAAATTGCATTGCCAGGTGTGCCAGACATTTCTCTTCAATTTGGTAAAGAAAAAAAAAAATCAATTTTCGAAATATGAAAAAATGGTTCTGGCACCAGCCAGGGGGGCCTGCCAATTTCCGGAGGCACGGCCAAGGAGGGGTTAACCTAATGCTACTTTGCCATATTTAAACACTGCACTCACATTCCACAAATTAAAATTATCAACCTCCCCAAGCACATTATTTCCCATTTGTTCTCTGCAGCTCATCTTGTCTCGTTTACCATATACTTAATGCCAAACCTCAATGACCTCTCAAACATTATATAACCTTACTCTGCACTGACACTGATATATGGTACATATTAATTTTTTAAATATTATACAAATTTTATCAAATGCATTTCTCACCTTTTGTGGATCACACAGGCTTTCTACCAGTAAAACTGGTTTCTTGTTTATTTTTGGCATGCTAACCAACCCATTTATCTGAGGAGACCGGGGTTAGTGTGATGATTATGATGATGATGATATCTTAAACACAAAAGATATCAATGCAAATGGCTACTGAAAGAAATTTTACTAAAGAGTGAAACACATGCCTAATTTTCATCAACTGAAACCTTGTTGTTGTTAAGCTGCTGTTGCTGCGAAGACTCATTATCTGCTTTGAGCGAGCAGACTTGTGACATGGCAATTGCCCACAGACTCCACCAGGGCAGACCATATGCCCATCCTGTTTGAGCTGGTGCTGGATCAGCTGCTGAAGATGACCCCTCTTCACTGGTGGTTGCTCCTTCCTCTCCCACAGAGCCAAGCCTGCTCCAATCCTCTTTTTCTTTTAACACTGGCACCTTTGAAGGGGGTGGACTGGGAGACCGGTTTATAAGCGGACGCGGACTTGGGGACCGTTTTACCCTCAATTCCTTGGCCGTCTTATGAATCTTGTGAATTTTCCACAAATGTGTGATCAGAGCACACTTCTGTGTGAATGCTTTCCCACATTCCTCACATTTGTGCCTTTTCACCCCTGAATGAATAAGTAAATGTGTATTTAAGTTGCTGCTGGTAAGAAATGATTTACCACACTCTTCACATTTGAACTTTTTCACTCCTAAGTGAACTAAAATGTGTGAAGCAAGGCTTTTTTTCTGGGCAAATGCTTTACCACATTCATTACACTTAAAATTCTTTACTCCTGAATGAATCAATGAATGTTCATTGAGAATATATTGATGTGTAAAGCGTTTACCGCACTCTTCACATTTGAAATTCTTAATATCTGCATGAACCAGTAAATGTTGCTTGAGATCATGCTTCATAGCATACCGTTTACCACACACCTCACACTTGAAGTTCTTTATACCTGAATGCATAATCAAGAAATGTTCATTAAGGTTGCCTTTCCTAGCAAACATTTTCCCACATTCAGCACACTTGAAGTTCTTCTCACCAGAATGGCGTAGTTTATGTTGGTGGAGGTTGTTTTTCCTAAAAAACTCTTTGCCACATTCATCACACTGGAAGTTCTTAATGCCAGCATGAATTTCCAAGTGCTGGTTGAGAGTACTTTTCTGAGCAAACATTTTGCCACATTCATCACATCTGAAATTCTTTTCTCCTGTGTGGGTTAATAAGTGCCTGGTAAGATTGCAGTTCTGTGCAAATTCCTTACCACATACATCACACTTGAAATTTTTAACTTCAGAATGAATTAGCAAGTGCTGGGTGAGAATACTCTTATAATCGAACCACTTATGACACTCTGGGCATTCATATCTCTTAAGTTTTTCTTTTGACATACCTGTGTTTGTCTTATTGGCACTCCTGCCAAGATTTTCTTCTCCACTCTCCATCCAACTCATCATATCAACTGATCCTCCCTCCAATGCTTCCATTAGTTTATCTCTTTGGAATTCAGTGTTTGAAGAATCAACACTCCCATCACTGGTATCCTGTCTATTCTCTGACCAGTTCAACATATCAACTGGGCCTTCCTTGACTTCATCCAGATCTTCTTCTTTTGGTGTTTCCATGTGTGGAATAGCCATGTTTCTGTCAAAATCCTCTTCTCTGCTCTCTGACCAGTTCATCATTGGTGGCTCTTCCGGTACACCCTCCATTGTATTAAGTATTTTCACTTATTGTTTCAGCACATTACAGACATGCTACAGCTTCCCTGGCATTACTGTGTCTATAAAGTGGGTTTAACTTAAGTCTACTTCTTCTTGTGCTACAACTTGAAGCTACTGTAGTTAATAATCAGTCAAGTATCACTCATGAAAAAAATGAAATTATAAGGGTTCTTTGCTTTACCAAAAATCTCCACACATTGTTTGTAAACATGCATAATCATTTAAACAGCAGTCTATGGCTTTATATATAAAAAAAGTGATAATAGATTAAACTTCACTGTGAAAATACTTTAATTATTCTAAAATAAGATTCCAGTTCTACTGCAATGTAATTTACTTTAACAATAAAACAGTTGGAACGGAGGCCTACAAAATTACTCACATTGTAACACTTATTACACAGTATACCATTATTCATAAAATGTATTTGCTTTATGACACACAAGTCTGTGGCTATTTCTTGTACTTTATCATATACTCTGCTAAGAAGAGACAACACGAGACTGAATTATCTTTTCTCCATCCACCTTCAAAGTCCCTCTTCCAGTAAGCTGAAGAACATGGTGTTGATATCTTGATAAAATGTTCTTGCCTCACTCTTGATCCTCATGCTGTGAGACTTCACATGTGGACCTGGAACAAAAGCTGCCATTAGACTAGCATTTCTGTATGTGCCATATTATATGTGGTACAGCAGGCTTCATTGCACTTCTTCCTTAGTGATTCATTTAGCATATTACAAATAGTTTTCAGTAACCCAAGATGCCATTTACAACACTGGGTGGTAACCATATAACCAAATAGGACAATGATGTGAAGCATACTGTGTTGTCCATCTTGACTGGGTAGAGAGATGCAAATATGGTATCCATCCAGGAATCAAACCTCCAAACTCCTCGAAATGCCTCATTGTGGCAAGGCAATGTCTGCCTCAAGGGAAAGTCAATTCACTGCATGAGGCAGCCCTGCAGGGGTGATTGTTTGCCAATGGCTGATGGGTCTGCTCAGTCAGACAGACCAGGGTTAGTCAACAACAAAAACAAAAACATTTCCCTGTTTTCTATACAGCACAGGATGCTTTGTAATAGCTCGTTCTAAGCAGTTTAATTATCATGTTACACCTTAGCAGTATTTTGCATTCATGCTTGCATAAGAAGCTCTGAGGCACCTCTTGCTAATTTTAATTTATTCACTAAACCTTCACATTCTTCTGTAAGAATTATTATGTTAAAATTAGAAAATTATGTACCACATTATAGTTCTCCTGTATGGTGTTTATATATTAAAATAAAGGTGTATTCTGTGTGGTATACAAAGCTTTAAAGTACATCTTCCTTCGTGATTTATTTAGTGCATTACATCTCAACATTCTATTATAGCACATGTTATCTATATCATATTAATATCAACAAAATCTGCATCAAAAACATGCAGGAGGGAGGTACAATGTGCAAAATAAATCACTAAAGAGGTGTTACAAAATCTAGATGGCTCAGGATGCTGCACTGCACAGCTTCCTACATGATATTTAGCATATTACACCCCTTACCATTCACCTGTCTTAATTCTGACAGTTTTGCATCAATAACATATAAGTGGATGCTGGTATCAGGTCCACAACTGCCATGTAAGATGTGTTACAAAGTCTTGACAACCACCTGGATTACAACCAAAAATGTCATAATACCGGCAACAAGCACTACGGCATAGACACACCCGAAATACCGTTCACGAATGACAAGAGGAAATGAGGGACAGGGTTACATGCAACGTTCAAAGTCCAGAGTCTCCACAGCAACACCAACCCTAGATTCTACATCCTGTTGATCACATGTTGCAAGACTATCCATCCACTGTACCACAATCTCAGTCTCAGTAAATGTAATATTGTACAGGCCTACCCCAATTCCCGGCAGTGTTGTGTACCAGTGGAAGTGTTCGAACCGTGAATTGCCGGATATCAAAGCAATTTTCCCCATAAGATACTGAAAGAAGCCAGAGATGCATTCCAGGCCCAAACCCAATCTTTCATATACAGTATCTTAATCAACAGAGACTGACAAAGAAACACCATAGGTAATGTTATATTCCTCATAAACAATATTATTGCTTAAAAATGAGACATTAAATATCACATGCAGGAAGGTCAGGTAGTAGGAGGTACAGTGTTGAGATACATTCAGGCCTTCAGATAGCAGAAGTGGAGAGTGGACAAGCGGGCCAGGCAGTCAGTGCACTATGTGGGGTTTGGGGAAGGCAGGGGGAGGGGGAGGATGACAAGCAGGGGTGGGTGAGGGTGGGGGGACAGGGAGGGAGACATGCCTGGCAGTGCTGAGTGTGGTGGGGGATTGAGGAAGGACAAAGGAAAGGTAGATGGTTTGGGAAGCTGGGGTATTGGGAAGGTGGGGGTTTGGGAAGGCTGGTGGTTTGGGAAGGCAGGTGTTTTGGAAGGCGGGGTTTTTGGAAGGTGGGGGTTTTGGAAGGTGGGGGTTTTGGAAGGTGGGGGTTTTGGAAGGTGGGAGGTTTGGGAAGATGGGGGTTTGTGAAGGTTGGAGGGGATCGGGGATGAGGGGAGAAACGAGGGGATGGAGGGAGGACCAGGAGAGCTGCAAGCACCACCACATTCGCATTCAGAAACACTCATATCAAACCTAAGGAGCAGAAGAGTGTTTGGACTAGTGAATCAATGGCCATTTGGATTGTGGCAATGTTCCCCAATTTCTCCTGCTCGGTGTAATATGTGTTCCATTATTGGTGCGCCGGATATCGGGGTATGCTTCTATAGTCATATTTTGAATGGTTTGGGAGATCTTGTACTAATTCCTTCTCAAAAAGCTATTATGAACAATACACCTCAATAATTATTTACACGAAAGATGCATTCCTGAAGAGGTCGCATAAAGAAATTTATGCATAATTTACATATACAGTAATCATCTCATGAGAAATAAAGAAAAATGAAAGGGATACATTCTTCAACTGCTGCAAGTATGTATGTATATTTGGCTTGCATATTTTTACCTATACACTATGCTTATAGGTTACTCCAAACAAATGTATGAAAGAATATACATCCACGCACACAAATACACACATAAACATGCATGCAAACACGAGTCACTGACTAATCTTCTCAGGAGGGAAAGGTAACACGCTCTTTACAGCCACGCAGTTGTGTCCCATGTGGCTGCACGATGGGGGGACAGGGTGAGGGAAGGAAGTGAACCCCGTGATGAGAGAAAACAAGTCGGAATGAGCCATAATGAAAGCAAATTAAATTCAAACTTTTACCAAGACTAAGGATATGAATTTAAAGGGCAATCTTACCTTCAGGGTCCTGGGATTTTCCGAGTGGAACATGAACATTACTTTCATTAGGTGGATGCTTACCGGTCATGATAACAGTCTGGCAAAATTGTGTACCAAAACAAACAACTGGTGGGACTGGGATAGACTGCTGTGCATGCCACCTTGTGGCAGCTTGCAGAGCAGGCACCGAGTGGCGAGGACTTCAAATTCACGTAATGCGTTATTTTGAATAAATCGCACAAAATTTAAGTGAATTTACCCCTTTTATGACCTTATATTATTTTTTAAAAATGTAAAGCAAACATACATGAAACTCGAGTTTACCGTAAGTTACTGCTGCAAATTATGATATTAATACTAAATGGCAAAAGAAGAAAATGCTTATGTGAAATAAATAAATCACTATGAATGAGTTGGTATGAAGTATCCTATGCCACCAAGAATTTGGCTCAGAGTGTTTCACCTCCCTCTTGTTACTCAGATTCTAATATGCTGGAAGAACAAGACACATGGTGAGGGAGTTTCTGCACTCTCCTTCCTTGTCCTTCCTACAAAAGCAAAACATAGCTCATGATAACCATTAACTCGTAATTAAAATTTGTTCTTGCACAAAGAGCATTGTAACAGGAAAATTCTACTCTCCTCCCTAGAGGGGGGGGGGGGAAATCAGATATACATGAGACAACTGTTAAGTTTGTTACAATGCATTTCCTCTAACCTGATGAAAATCTCTCATCCCATTCCAGCTCAGGTGATGGCCAAGTGCGACGGTTGAGAGTGAAGGGTACAGTAAGTACGAGGTGATACCCAAAAGTTCCAGTAATTTGAACAGAGGGAGCCAACAGTTTGCAGTTTTGCAGTCAGCAGCACCCCTTGTGCGTCAGTGTGGCCCCGGCCGTGTCTGTGAGCAGGCATGTTGCATCTCTTGTAAAATCTGCTTCCAAGAGATCAGATGTGCTAAGCTGACTCCGTACCTTCTTTACCCCTGCACAGTTGTTGACTTTACTCACGGGTTTTATTCGCCCCTGTGTAGAGTACAACTCTCATGTTTGGGGAGGCTCCCCACATACAGCTCTTCTCAACAGGGTGGAATCAAAGGCTTTTTGTCCCAACTCTCCTTCTCTTACTGGCTTCCTTCAACTTCTGTCTCTTTGCCGCACTGTTGCATCTTTATCTCTTTTCTACTGTTACTTCAATGGTTGCTGCTCCTCTGAACTGTCTGCTTCCATCCCTCCACCTCTATGTTGGGTGCGTAGCACCCGTTTAGCAACAAACTCTCATCCCTTCTCTGTCCAATTCTCTATTGCAAGAGTTAACTTTTACTTCCAGTCCTTCATTTATGCAACAGATCAACTCTGGAGCTGTCTCCCTCTGTCTGTTTCTCCTACTTCCTATGATCTCCAGTCTTTCAAACACAGTGTGTCCAGGCATCTCGAAATGAACATATCTCGAATTTGGCTCTCTTTTGCATTGTTTTTGTTTTTTCTTGGAAGGGATGGTTTGCAGGCCACTGGCCTTTGGTTCCTTCTTTCTTGCATAAAATATATATACATATATAAATATATATACAGTTAGTCCTCGACATACGAAAGGGATAGAGACCAAAAAAAACTTTCGTAATTCGAAGTTTTGTTTATCAGAACGATTTTTCCCATTGAAATATACATATAAATGGGGGGACGCATCCCAGGACCCCCTCAGACCCCCACCTAAACTTTACCCCCCCCATTGAGAAGTAAGCAATACCTGTATACAATTGTAGAGATTGAGGTTGCCATATTCTTGTACATCTCCTTTTTCTTTGTCACAGTCCCAATGGTGGAAGCAGCAAGGCCTAAAGCACACCCAATCTTCGAGACTCCCTGCCTCTCCTCATCGGGTCTTATAATTTCCAATTTCCTTTCCAGAATTAAAGTACTGTGCTGCTGCTTCTTTGCAGCGGGCTCCCCCCATGCTGGAGATGATGCAGGGTGCTTGGGAGGCATGGCGAAACAATACGAAAAGGTGATGGGCTGCGAAAATATCTTCACGTACAGTGAGGCTGTGAGGAGAGGAGGGACATGGACTCAACTGAGAAGCGCACAAAAATTTGTTTACCAGAGAGGGGTTAGTTAATTTTCTCTTGGCAAGCTAGTGCAGCACTATGCGCCGCGCCCATTTTGAACTTTTCATACAGTATTCCATTAACCCCTTCATAGCTGCCGGCCTTGGACAACACTTCACTGTTTCGCTGTCAATGACATTGAGGTATGGCATTATAAAAAAATTGCGAACAATTACAAGAAGGGAACGAAGGTCACTGGTGTGTGTACATTACCCTACTCTACCATCCCATCAGTCAGGCGTTCTCTTCACTCCAGATGTAGTCGCCGATGTTTACATGCTTATGTTACATGCGCCCTAATTTGGGGTAAGTTTCTTTCTGCAACAGAACATAATTTACCACCCAAAAAATAGTCAGAAAAATACTCAGACAAACTAGAGGAATATGATCTGAATTTGTAAGGTCTTTAGGCTGTATGCTTACTTGAAAGATTATGGGTTTTACAATTTTAAGAGACGATATGGAACAAAAATGTTTGCTAATCAGAAAAAAATTACTCTTTCGTCCCACATGATGTCGTAGGTTAGCATTCAGTTCCACATTCTTCGTTCTGTATCAGTCGGACCGACTGAGCACAGTCATTTCTGCTCCTTGGTGTACATTTACAGCTCATTCTTTTGTTTGTTCTTATGTGTATGTGTGAAAGAGAGAGGACTGATACAAACAATAATGTATTCCATTATCGCTTTCATTGCTACTGGCCCTGAACAACTCGTTACTGAACTGGTGTAAGTGACGTTGAGTTAGGGTGAGCTATAAAACACTACGAGCAATTATGGGAAGGGAACGAGGGTCACTGGTGTGTTTACACGACTCTACCACCTCAAGCAGTCTGGCATTCACAGTTCATTTCGTCCCATATGTTTTCGCCAATGTTTTCATGCTGATGTAACACGTTTTTGTTTTCGTTTTTAAAGGCTCCAACATGCTTGCATGTGTCGGCCTTGGTCACCTAATGGCTGCTCTCCATGCTGCACGATCCATTGCAGCCTCCCTGTTCAGTCCCTTAACCCTGAGGTCACACTTAATGACCTCGTTCCGTCTTTCTCCGTCTATCCCTCATAACCCCACCCCCAATATTAACACTTCTCACCTCCCTCACCCAATTATCATCCTCCATCCTCTCCACATGTCCAAACCATCTCAATCTACCTCTCCTCATCACAACACCAATACATTCCAGTCCCATCCTACCTCTCAACTCTTCCATCGTTAACCCTGCCCCTCCAGGACTTGGGCGCAGGGACGCACTGCACATCCACCTAATCATTGTCATTTCTGTACGTATGAGCTGGCGAATATCTTCCTCCTTCACTGCCAAGGTCTCACTACCATACAGGATTACACGTGCTGCATACAAAGACCCCTTAGCACGTAGGGAGAGTCCTCTCAATGTCAGGAAAGGCAAGAGCTCCCTGAACTTCTTCCAACCACTTCTCACCCTAGCCACAGAGCTAGTTCCAGCCCCACCTCCAGCACACAACATGTCTTCCAAATAACAAAACTCTTCCACACATTCAAGAGATTCACCAGCAAGTTCAATCCTTTCACGTCTGACAATCTCCACCTGCTCACCCCGACACGCCGTACACATAAAATCAGCATTATCTCGCAGTCTTCCTCTGATACCACTACATCTCTTATGCACCCATTTATCACACACACCGCACAAGATGGAATTACTTCCCACGCCCTTGTGGCAAACTGCACATGGCCCCTCTCCATCGTCTTTGACAGTACCACCACCAACCCTACATACCATCACTTTTGTTTTATCTGCATTTACCCTTAAACCCTTGTGCCCCATACCATCTCTCCACTTCCTAAACCTTTCCTCCGCCTCCCTTTCGTTCTCTGCAATCAACACCAAATCATCAGCATACAACAACTCCCACGGAAGTCTGTTTCTAAAGTCACGTAAAAGGGCTTCAAGTACCATGATAAACAACATGGGACTCAAGACTGACCCCTGATGCACACCAACATTCACGGAAAACTCATCACTCAAATCTCCATTCACTCTTACCTGGGTGTGAGCACCCACATACATAGCCGTAACCACCCCAACCAGCCACTCTTCCAAGCCAAGCTTTCTCATTGCCCACTTCACCACCTCTCTAGGGACTCTGTCAAAGGCCTTTTCCAAATCAACAAAAACAAAATAAAGATCCCTTCTCCTACCAATATATTTTTCCTGAAGCTGTCGAACAATTTAGCATCAGTGGTCCCCCTACCTGGTATAAGCCCAAACTGCATCTCATCAATATTCACTCTTTCTCTAATCATACCTTCTAAAACTCTCTCCATTACCTTCATTATCTGATCTAAAAGCTTTATACCTCTATAATTTTCTCTTTCCAGGGCATCACCCTTCCCTTTATACACATTTACAATTACACTCTTCAGCCAATTATCTGGGACAACACACTCATAAATAATCCTATTTATCAGGTCAGTGACTAACCTCACCCATATATCGCCTGAGGCCTTCAACATTTCGGCAGTCAACCCAGACATACATGCTGCCTTCCCCACCTTCATCCTGTCTATTGCCTCACTCACAGTAGCAGCATCAATCAAAGGCCAAGGGCCAGACACTGAATCTGCTGGCTCCAAACCTTCCCTGTCCCAGTCAAACTCCTCATTCAACAACTGGTTATAATGCTCTCTCCATGCATCTTTAATATCCTCACTGTTCACCACTACCCTTACTTCATCATTCTTCATACACTGCTCACCTATAATATCCCGATTATCCATCTTCACCTGACCTGCCACCCTAAATATCATATTTTTCCTTTCCCCATGATTTAGGTTATCAAGTAAAAGTCTCTGTGACTCGGACTTTGCCTTGTATACCTCTCTTCTAGCCCTCCGCTTGGCAGCCAAATATTCCTCTTAGCTACCACCCTTCCATTCCCGGAAAAGCCTTCGTTTTTCCTTAACTGCAGCTTCTACACCCTCATCCCACCACCAAGGTCTTTATGTCTTGGTGGTCCTCTTGTCCAACTGCATGTTACATCAGTAACTCTCAAGAAATTGTTCTTGAGGGCTCTGTTCTGTTCATTAACGCCTCTGTCTACAGCTCCCTGTTCAGCCACCACTCTCCTCAACTCGCTATAGAAGGCATGCCTTACTACAGTAAAAGTCCAATATTTCGGCATCCAATTCCCCGGCAAATCTGACATTTCGGCAGTTTTGAGAAATAGTCCCATTTACGAAAATCTCCGATCGTTCGGCAGATTCTCCGATTTTTTTCGTCAGTCTTGAAATTCTCCATGAGGCTCGCCAGCTAGCTACCCACCTTTACCCGCCTTAGTGAGTGAGATAGTGAAAGTGATGGAACGAGTCTACCACTGCCATGAAGCTCAGAGGCTAGCTCTTTCTCCTACAGCATAAAGAGAGGACAAACATGTAGTGAGTCTAGCATGGGAAAGAGAATCTGTTTTGCCATTCTTCCGAGTTGTTGCCGTGCTGCTGCCGACTTCTCTTGATTCTTCTGTGTGCTTTGTGAACTTCGTACCGAAATACCTCTGAAATTACTATTCGAGTGTGCTGTAAGCACCGTAACATCAGACAGGAGCTTTGTAACACCTGAGTGGACCAGCCGTGTGTTGTGAACAGTATAAACATCTTCTGCGTGCTTTGAAAATGGCCTCCACGTGTGGAAAGTTAACTGGTGTTAGCAAGAAGCGTACACATAAGATGTTGACTATTGCTCGGAAAATCGAGCTGTTGAAAAAATTAGAGGCTGGCATGAGTAGGAAACAGATTATGGATGAGTTTAACGTAAGCTCCTCTGCTCCCTCCTCTCCATCACCAACAGCAGTCTCTGAACCTCAAGCTCTACTGTCGCAGCAACAGGGAGAAGAGTCCTTAGAGCCTGTTGCAGGACCCTCTACTGCTGGGGACTTCTTCCAGCAGTAGCAGACTCCAATCAACCCCTTCTATTGTACATATGTAAATAAGGAACCTACTATAAGTTTAGGTAAGTGCATGTGAACTTGTAGGCCTACTGTACCATTACATTTATATACAGTATGTTCACTAATTTCTTTATTTTTCATATTCATGTATAGTACTGTATTCATTACAGTATTGTACAGTATCAAACAGTATACAGTACTCTCTCCAAACACATTTGTAATGATATGAGTAATGATGATAGTGTTCACCGAAACATATAAGGTACTGAGTGGGTAGGGTTTTCGATAATTCGGCAATTTTGATATTTCGGCACTTGCCTGGTCCCATAGATGCCGAAAAATCGGACTTCTACTGTACTTGGTTTTTCAGCCTCCATGTTTTCCTCCTAGGTACATAAGTCCTCTTTTTCATGACTTGTTCTTTAAGCACCATATCATACGTAACCTATCTATCTATCTATCTATAGCCCGACGCCCTAATCCCGCAAAGGGTGGCTGCAGACAAAACGCCTCCAAGCCGCTCTGTCACCCACCATTTGACTACCCTCCCCCCAACTCACCCCCCCCGCCCTCATATACCTCTCAACTCCATCCCTCCACCTCATCCTCGGTCTACCCCTCCCTCTCCCTCGCTCCACCTCACCTACATACACCCTCTTAGTCAGTCTTTCATTCTCCATTCTCCTCACATGTCCAAACCGCCTCAGTGTATTTCTCCTAATCTTCTCAACCACATCCACATCCACCCCACAACGTTCCTTCACTTCTTCATTCGTCAACCTGTCCCTCCACGTCACTCCACATGCTCCTTTCAAGTAACTCATTTCCACTGCTCTCACTCTTGACTTGTTCCCCTCTTGCAAGGTCCATGCCTCGCTCCCATACGTCAGGGTAGGGATCACAATACAGTACTATCATGCAGTGACTTCTTAACTTCCATACTCTATCTATCTATCTATCTATTGCCAGACGCCTCAATCCCGTTTGGGGTGGCCACAAACAAATCGCCTCCAAGTCGCCCTGTCCCCCGCCATTTCACTACCCTGCTCCCAACTCACACCCCCCTCTCTCATATACCTCTCCACCCCATCCCTCCATCTCATCCTCAGTCTCACCTCCCTATTTCTCACCTCCCTATTTCTCATCACTGCTTTCAGTGTACCAACAACCTTCCTTCCCTGCTGTACCCTTTCACGCACTTCATCCCCCAAAGTTCCATCCTTACTCATCACACTACCCAAGTACTTGAATGCACTCACATTCTCCATATCCTCACCATCCAACAACCTCACTGCACACTCTGTGACTTCATTCCTCTCAAATACCATAACTTTACTTTTGTTTACATTAACTTTCAGATTCCTCCTCCTACACACTGTCCCAAATTCATTCACCAAACCTTGCAACTCCCATTCATCTTCACTCAACAGTACTGTATCATCAGCAAACAGCAACACCGGAAGCTTCCAAATCTCACCCTCATTCATTAGAGCCACCCCCACATCCACTGCCCTACCCTGCACCTCCTTTACAACCCCATCCATGTATATATTAAACAGCCATGGAGACATCACACAACCCTGTTTCAGTCCCACACTGAGATCAAAGAACTCACTCAGCTCACCATCCACTCGCACCGTAGCCCTAGCTCCCTCGTACATACTCTTCACAGCACTCAACAATTTCCCCTCCACTCCATATATTCTTAATACCTTCCACATACCTTGCCTATCTATTCTGTCATAAGCTTTCTCCACGTCCATGAAGGCAGCATACACTTTCCTTCCCTTCTCTAGATACTTCTCCACTAAACATCTTAGAACAAATATCTGAGCTACACACCCTTTTCCTTTACTAAATACCCCTTGTTCTTCTCCAACTAGCTCCTCTGTCATATGCCCAACCCTATCAATGAGTAATCTACCATATATTTTACCAGTCACACTAAGTAGGCAAATACCCCTACGGTTACCACATACTTCTCTCTCCCCTTTTCCTTTGTACAGAGGAACAATTATACCTGATTTCCAGTCCTCTGGAACCCTTCCCTCTTCCCAAGCCAATATACACAACTTCCATATCCACTCCACAACAATCTCACCCCCATACCTAAGCATTTCACCACACACTCCATAAATTCCTGGGGCCTTTCCCAACTTAATCTTCTTCATCGCTTCCACTACTTCCACCCTATTGATCTCTTCCTCCCTCCTCTCATCTCTTCTTCTCCCAGCCATTCCCCAACCACTTATACTCGCACTGCTCTCACTCTCCACATTCAACAAATCCTCAAAGTGCTCCTTCCATCTCCTCAGTTTCTCTCTCTTCTCCACCAACAATCTATTATTCCTATCTTTCACTCCCCTACTATTTCCCCTTTCACACTGCCTTACTTTCTTTACCTCCTTCCAAAACAATTTCTTACTCTCCCTCCATTTCACACTCAGATTCCTCCCAAACTCTTCATCCACTTTCTTTTTACTCTCCTTCACCAGTCTCTTAGCCTCCCTTCTCCTGCTCACATATACCTCTCTCTTCTCTCTCTCATCTTCTCCCCTACCTCTACTCGCTAACCATTCACTATATGCCTTCTTCTTTTGTTCCACAGCTCGTTTCACCTCATCATTCCACCATGCTGTCCCTTGCACTCCCTTGCATCTCCTCATAATTTTATTAATTCTTACACGAATCATAGCAAATCACAGGATGGGTTGGGGGGGGGGGGGAAAGCCAGGTGTGACAGATGAGTCTTTTTACATATGTAAGATAAAGAAATTGATTTTAGAACTTTAAAAAATGGTCCCAAGGCCAACCATGGGAGCATGCAAATATCTGAACCCACAGCCATTGAGGGGGCTAAACATATGTTTTACTTTAAGCAGTAAAAGCACTGTACCAAATCAGTTCTTCCTGATAGTCTGTTATATTTTTCAGATTATTTCTAGGTAGAGCGGCCATGTGCAGTTTGCCACAAGGGTATGGGAAGTAATTCCATCTTGTGCAGTGTTTGTGATAAATGGCTGCATAAGAGATATAGTGGTATTAGAGGTAGACTGCGAGATAATGCTGATTTTATGTGTGCGGTGTGTTGGGGAAAGCAGGTGGAGATTGTCAGGCATGAAAGGATTGAACTTGCTGGTGAGTCTCTCGAATGTGTGGAAGAGTTTGTTATTTGGGAGACATGTTATGTGCTGGAGGTGGGGATGGAGCTAGCTCTGTGGCTAGGGTGAGAAGTGGTTGGATGAAGTTCAGGGAGCTGTTGCCTCTCCTGACATTGAGAGATGACAGCCAAGACATACAAAGTTAGTGGTTTATTGAAAAATACCAAATATTAATTTCCAAGCAGTAATCATTTAACATGCGCACATACACACACCCATACACACACACAAAAATTGTGGCAGGTGATGGCGACCATCATCCACTCACTGGATGTAGTGCTTACTTCTTTCTTAGCCTCTATCATTCTTTTTCTGTGCCTGCCCTCCTGTCTTCCTATTTCACCCATCTTTCCTGTCACTTGTTATTGCCTTTCTTTCCTTTACAGGTGGCTTGATACTGAGAGACAAGCCAAATGGTTTCCTGTAAGCCAAGAAACCATTTACAACGCTGGATGGTAACCATATAACCAGACCATACATGCTCCCTACATGTCAACAAGTGGGTTGGTGGAGGGTTAGTGACCCCTCCCGTAAAACAAATAACTCAGAGTCAAATGGCCACCCATTATGGTATTATGGCGTCTGGCAACAGATAGATAGAACAGATTTCTGGGTTGGTAAATACAGTAAACGTTTCTTATTAAATCTATTTCCCCATCATTTTTAGCTGTTCTGGTGTGACAACTCTTGTTCATTTCGTTGTCATAATGGTGGAAAGGACTGTTCTTCCCTAAGTGTTTAACTAAACCTGGCCTAACCGAGCTTTTCTGTACCTAATAATTTTAATCTAACCTAACCTCCAGTTGGGAAATTGGGAAACGATATCCACCTTTGAGCACACTGAGATTCTTCCACTGCGCTGGAAACGATTGTAGGAGAAAATGACCATACTAACGGGGACGAAATTTTTCAGCAAGAAAAGTAATTTGCCAAACTGAAAGTTGTCAGAAAATTACAGAACCAAGCTGGAGGATTATGAATTGGATTGGTAAGGTCTTTCTGCTGCTTTAAGTGTACAATGAAAGACACAAGTATCTTCCCAAAGTCTGACGAAAACAGCGTGGAAAAATTGAACCATTTGAAACACGCACTAGTAGAAACAGGGTTTTCATTGTATTTTGCCTGGTGTAAATTTTCTTCAGACTGAACTGGGAAGATAGTTGTGTCTTTCATTGTACATTTACTGGTAAATAAATCAATCTAACAGTATTTGTGTTTTGTGTCTGCCAGATTAATTGTGATTTCAGACTATTCAGGCCCTTCTTCACATCATGTAGTCTGGATGATCAGGCTATCTCTGCATTTCCTTTCGTACCGAGTATCAATTTTTGTATAATCGAAACATATTTTCGTACTGTGGAAATTGTCCTACATTAATCGATTTCGTACCATTGAAAATTCAAACTTCGGGTTTTCGTATTTCGAGGACTCACTGTATATATATATATATATATATATATATATATATATATATATATATATATTTACATATATATGTATATATATATACATATACATGTGTGTATATATATATATATATATATATATATATACACACTCAAACCTCGTAAATCACATGTTCATAAAGCACGGATTCATAAATCAAAGCTAAGTGGCCGTCAGACTGCCGGTAACCTTAAATCACTGTTAAGTCATGAAAATCACGGACCAAGGCACCCAAGTGGGCCTTTTCCGAGGAGAATCGTAAACCGCGGCATTCAAACTGAAAATCGCGACCCAACGACCAATCACTGCATGTCCTTGGTGCCAAGTGTGTAAACTAATGCCGCCATGTTGTTGTTCTTGTCCTGCCAGTCCGCACACTACAGACCGTCGATGTGGAGTACAAGAGCTACCTGCCTTTTTTGTGCAACTTCCCCCCGCCTCCTACCTGCTACAGCCCCTCCCGACCCCCCGATGAAACGCTCTAAGCTTTATGGCGTCAGGAAGCTGCCGCTGTTGTCGTACAGTCAACGTTTGGAGCTCATTCATTGTGTTGAGAAGGGAGAGAAGTTTTCAAAGCTGGCGAAAGAGTTTGGGAAGAACGAGTGCTGAGAGGTTCTAAATTCTCCCCAACACCACCCCACTTCATTCACTTCAGCAATTTCGTCATAGGATTAAGGTGAGATTCCTTAACATTGCTTATTTCTATTTAATACATGCACTGAATATTCCTAAATTTATATGTTTGTGTTTCATGGTGCCTAGATGGGTGTGGGCAGGATGCTGTGGGGGTGGGTTGGCCAAAGTCCAGACCCAAATTGATTTTTCACATAAAGAGTTATTATTCGTAAATCACGGAATTCGTAGATCACGGCAGTGGTCCAGACCCAAATTGCTGCGAGTTACGAGGATTGAATGTCTACTGTATATATATATATATATATATACACAGTAGAACCTCTTTGGTCCGGACCCCTTTGATCCGGATTTCTGTTAATCAGGACAAAATTTAAAAATAATAAGCTCCAAAAATATGTTGAAAGTAATTCTAAAGTAATTTTCGGTATCGGCGCGGAAAGCGATCATCATTCGTTTAGTCTCGGATCACACCAGGTCGCAACATGGGCGCCTGTTTAAACACATGCTAGCATTCGTTCCATCAACTAGTTCACCAACCATTTATATTTTTACGCTGTATTTCAAAAGTTAATCCTCCTTACCATGCCCCTTAATGCAAGTGTAGCTTCTGCAATGAATAAAGGTGTTAAAAGGAGGAGTTTGCTTACACAAAAATGGGTCAGAATATTCTGCAGTGTTTAATGATTACTGTAGGTTATTTTTTGTACTTAAATGTGCTGTACTTGTACATCAAACATTAGCTTCTTGCCCATATGGGCATTAACAATATGCCAAAGATGACAATGTATTTTTTGCCTACATAAGTTTTATTTTTATTCCAAATATTACAGTTAATTAATTAATTTATTTTTTTGCCTACACGGGCCTTAGTCATTCATTCATTCATTCATTGCCAGACGCCATGTATCCCAGACGGGGTGGCCAATGGCTTAGAGTTAATTGTTTTACAGGGAGGGGCACTAATCCTCCACCAACCCCACTTGACGTAGGGATGCCAACAGCATCTGGTGTTCCCAGGCGGTCACCCATCCAAGTACAGTAATCCCTCCAATATCCGACATAATAGAGCCATAGGCAGGTCCGGATAGTGGTCCTGTCCGGATATTGGGCCCCAGTTTATGGACTTGTACTTATGGACCCTAACTCTGAAAAACACCTATACAACTCCCTCTGGACATGCATTGCACCTATTTAAGACCCAAATCACACCAATAAGGGACATAAAAGACTGAAATAAATGCAAAAGAACCATAAAATGAGGTTTTAGAGGTGAGTTTATACAATATTAAACATTCTGGGTACTTACAAGTCCCTGGCTCCTGGACTGGTTTGAACCGCCAGTTTGCAGTCCACAGTTAATCCTCTGCACTCTAAACTCTAATTTCTTAACACTGCACAACACTGTAAATTCCTGTGTGTTCTAGTGGCAAGGTATTGCAGTTTATTCACTGTTTCTTCACAAAAAACAAGCACCTGTGGCTTGCACTGTTATGAGTATCTGCTCTCCATCGGAGTTAAGCTGTGACTGTTGATGTTGGTGGGGTAACAGAGTTGCCAGATCGCAACAGCCACATTACCAATCTCCTCAACTTTCATTGTCAAATATAACTTTTCATTACCAAATTCGTAAAGCTAGCATATATTCTTCACTAATTATATATATACAAGTGGAAATACATGTAATCACTCTCCTTATAACTAACACCATGTTGATTATTTTCACACTATGTAGGGTGGCAGATTAATCAGAGAGAGCAAACAATCCACCATCTCCATCCTGTGTATCCTCATACATGTGAAAAATCCATTTGGTAATGCATTATTCTAATGCATTACCAAACGAATTTTTCATTACCAAATTGGCCCACACTTGGTAATGAAAAATACCAAATGGCAACCTGGCAGGGGAGGGGGGAGGGGGAGGAAGGAAGGGGTGAAGGGACCATGGTGTAACAGCTGTTCGGCGCCAGGCGGGAATTTCAAATTATGGGAGGGAAAAAAAGTCAGATTTTTTTCGAATTTTTTGCGGTTTTTGGCCCATTTTGGGAATATTGGATCCCAGGAGGATGTCCGGTTAGTGGGGATGTTCGGATATTGGGCGTTCGGATATTAGAGGGATTACTGTACTAACCAGACCCAACGTTGCTTAACTTCGCTGATCGAACGGGAAGCGGTGTACTGAACGTGGGCCTTAGTCACTTAATAAAATTTAAAATGTAGGCTAGTTTCTTGTCATGGCCTTACCTGTAAATTATGCAATACAAAACTATCGTACATGATTAGTTTGGTTATTTTAGTATCCTTTCATCTTTTGCAGTTACGTATGGTTGACATATGCCACATGTTAATAATTAACAAACATACCATATGTAGATAGTTTTTGGTATGAACTGGAGATTACCCTGGTGGTCCGGACAATCTGCTAATTCGGACAACCTTTCCCCCCATACAGTCCGAACGAGAGAGAGGTTCTACTTATATATAGATATATATATATATATATATATATATATATATAAACACATATACTGTATATATATATATATATATATATATATATATACATATATACATACATATATATATATATATATATATACATACATATATATATATATATATATATACATACATATATATATACAGATATATATATATAGATATATACATACAAATATATATATACATATATATACACATATATATATATATATATATATATATATATATATATATATATATATATACATATACTGTAAATACATATATATATATATATATATATATATATATATATATATATATATATACAGTATATATACATATATATATATATATATATATATATATATATATATATACATTATAAATATATATATATATATATATATATATATATATATATATGCAGTGCTCGTCAGAAGTTTCGAGCACCCTGCGTCCCTCCTACGAAACAAATCTTTCAGCATTGAAAAAAACATAGAAATTTTATTTACCTTTAGTGCTTCGTATGGTATCCTTTACGCTTCTTCACGGACCTGAGATGTCTTGGAAGTGAAAGGGCGAGGCTCCTGAGGTGCTGGAGGGGTATTTTGTCCCAGGAGTCACGAATGGCGGCTTCCAGCTTAGGCAGAGAGCTCACGTCCTTCCCTTGGAGATTCTTCTTTACGAGGTACCAGAGGTTTTCAATCGGGTTGAGGTCTGGGCTATTTCCTGGCCAGTCTTTCATGAATGATACCTCGCAGTCACGAAGCCAATTGGTGACCGATTTGGCCTTGTGAGCAGGGCCTTCGTCCTCCTGAAACACTCGTGCACCTGTTAGCTCGAAGGAGTCTGGTAAATCATCACACAGAAGCTCCAGGTAAACATCCTGATTCACTCTGCGGTTCTTGGGAAGCACAACAAGCTTCCCCAAACCCTGACCAGAAAAACAACCCCATACCATGAGTGAATCAGGATGTTTAACTGTGCTTTCAACATATCGTGGGTCAAGTGGGTCACTACCTTTGCGCCGGTACACACGTGCTCCTCTGTTACAGGTGACACTAAACGTTGCCTCATCAGACCACAACACTGACAACCATTGCTCCTCACCCCAGTTAAGATATTTGTTAACAAAGGCAAGCCTACGAAGTCGCTGGTTCTTGGTGAGAAGAGGCTTTCTCACAGGCCTGTGACTTGTGTAACAAAGTTCATGGACCCTTCTAGACACTGTGCACACAGACAACTCACCAAACACTTCCGGGTTGCTCTCCTTTATTTTCCTTGCACTCACACGAGGATTAGACTCCACTGCACGTTTTAAAACATTAACAGACCTTGGGGAAGTTTTCTTAGGCCTACCAGACCGCGGTTTCTTTGTGGGAACATCACCACTGTTTTCCACTCGAAACTGGGCGCACCAACTACGCACTGTCGATCGAGCCACACCAACCAATTCACTGATTTCCTTTGTCTGGTGGCCTGCCTCCTTTAGAGCAATGATCTGGGATATGATTTCACTCGATAGTTCATGGGTAGGTGCCATAACAAAGTGGTGAAAGCCAAAACACTGCAGGACACTCGGTAAAAAAGGGCGCAAAAAAAGAGGGAGACGCGGCGGAGTTCCTCTCTCTCAGGCAGCCCATGAGCAACTGAGGCGGGAACCAACCAGCGCATTGGAAGGCCTCAGGCTAGCGTGACGTCGTGCTAGCGCCGCAAACTTCTGGCTCAATTTTTACTACCAAAAATGGGTGATTCTTTTTTGGCCATAAGTATTGCGCGCCCAGCCATGGGCGCTCGATATTTCTGACGAGCACTGTATATATATATATATATATATATATATATATATATATATATATACAGTGATCTCTCCACTATTCGACATAATAGAGCCAAAGGCATGTCTGGAAAGTGGTCCCGTCTGGATAGTGGTCACCTGCCTACTGGACTGGTACTTCAGGGCCCCTAATCCAGCCTAACTTTGAAAGCCACCTAAATAACTCCCTACCGGACATGCATAGCACCTATTTAAGACCCTATTCACACCAATAATGGACATAAAGCATGAAATAAATGAAAAGGAACCCAAGAATGAGGAATTAGAAGTGACTGTACCACAGCCCGGGTACTTACACGTCTATGGTCACCTTCTTAAGGCTTTGGCAGTGGTGAAAATGCTCTTGAAGCACATACAGTAATCCAGTGTTGTGGTGCACTTACAGTAATTCTTTGCACTGTGAGTTATAATTGTTTAACACTGCACATTGTTGATTGCACCATGCCAGTTTTAACCGCCAATTTCAACGGCCAGGTTTGCACTCCACAGTTAATCCTTTGCACTCTAAATTCTAATTTCTTAACACTGCACAACACTGTAAATTCCCATGCGTTCTAGTGGTGAGGTATTGCAGTTTATTTATAAAAAAAAAAAAAAAAAAAAAAAAAAAAAAAAAAAACGAGTACGTTTGGCATCCACTACGATAAACATCCACTCACTATCGAAGTTAAACAGTCACTGTTGTTGATGGGGAAACACAGTTGCCAGATCGCAACAGCCACATTACCAAACCCCTCCATTTTCATTACCAAATTTGTAAAGCTAGCATTTATTCTTCACTAATTATATATAAGTGGAAATACATGTATTCAATCTCCTTATAATTAACAGCATGTTGATTATTTTCATGCTACGTAGGCTTGCAGATTAATCAGAGAGAGCAAGCAATCCACCATCTTCATCCTGTGTATCCTCATATGTGTGAGAAATCCATTTGGTAATGCATTATTCTGATTCATTACCAAACGAATTTTTCATTACCAAATTGGCCCACATTTGGTAATGAAAAATACCAAATGGCAACCCTGACAGGGGTGGGGGTGGGGGGAGTACGGACGGGGTGAAGGGGCCAGGGTGTAACAGCTTCTCGGCGCTGCGCGGCAATTTCAAATTACCGGGGGGGGGATTCCCCCCCCTAATTTGCGATTTCTGGGCAATTTTGGGAATATAGGTCCCTGGACCAAAATGTCCGGTAAATGGGGTGTCCGGAAAGTGGGCATCCGGAGAGTATAGGAATTACTGCATTATATATACAGTATATATATATATATATATATATATATATATATATATATATATATATATATACATATATATAGACAGATATAGATAGATTGATAGATAGATACAGCTGACAACTGAAATACCTGAGGTAACACCTGATGAAGTAAACATTTCTCTTAAAAGTGTGAAAAGAGGGAAGGCCCCATGAGTAGATGGAATAGTAGCAGATTTACTGTCAATGGCATGAGCAGAAATACAAAATGGGCTTGCCTACTTATTTACTCAGTGCAGCTATACAGACAAAAATTCCTAAAACATGGTGCAATGCAATGGTTATTATGATTTACAGAAAAGGTGACTCAGAAGATCTTAGTAACTATCCACCCATTAGCTTATTCCTGTTATTTACAAACTCTTCACTGAAGTCCTTGCAACAAGGATACTGTAACAACAAATTTGGAAGAAATCCAACCTTGTGAACAGGCAGGACCCCAAAGCAGGTATTCGACTACTGATCATCTACACACAATGCATCAGCTAACTGAGACAACTACAGAATTTAGTAAACCACTGCACTTAGGTTTTGCTGATAATGAAAAGGCTTTCAACTTAGTGGAGCACATAGCATTTATATACTCACTGCAGGAACAAGGAGTAAATGAGAACATTGTTAAACTTCTCAAAAACATATATAAAGAGGGCACTGTTACAGTTAAATTACGTAAAGACTCAGAAGAAATTACGACTGAGAAAGGCATGCACCAGGGAGATATAATTCACCACATCATTTACAACATGCCTAGAAAGTATTTTCAGAAAGCTAGACTGGGAGAACAAAGGAGTAAACATAGATGGAGAAAACCTAAACCATTAGGATATGCAGATGACCTTTTTCTAACCTCCAAAACAGCAGAGAACATTGCAAAACATGTTAAATGGCCTAAAAAGAGAATGACTCAAAGTAGGGCTAAGAGGAACTGGAATAAAACTAATATTTAATCCAAATACAAAAATAGCGTCATTAGAATAAGTGAAAAAATTCTTGAAGGAACCAAGCAGTACAATTACTTGGGGCAAATACTAAAACTAATGAAAGATCAAGACAGCAAAATAAAAAGATTCATTAAAATTGGATGGAAAACTTTCAGTAAACATAAGAGACATTTTAGAAAGTGGCTTGACAATATGCATGAAACGAAAAGTATATGAGAAATGAATACTCCCAACTATGACATATGGTTGTGAGACCGGGGAACTGACAAAATCAACGGAAAATCAACTAATCCATTCTCAAAGGGCAATGGAATGGTCACTGTTGGGAATATCTTTAACACACAGGAAAAGATCAACTTGGGTGAGAGTGCAAACTGAAGTCAAATACATTATATTAGTTATAAAAGGACAGAAATGAAGGTGGGCAGGTCATGTAGCAAGGGATAACTGATGGTACAAAAGACTAACTGACTGAACTCCAAGAGACTGAAAGCAGAGCAGAAAAAGGCCAGACAGGAGGTGGAGAGATGAGAGAGAAGTTTGCAGGCAAAATGTGGCAGATATTGGTTCAGTCAAGAAATTTATGGAAAAGGTTGGAGGGAGGCCTTTGTTCAGCAGTGGACTTGGTACATAAAGACTGTACACACACACACACACACACACATATATATATATATATATATATATATATAGATATATATACAGTATGTACAGTTGCGGCCAAGTATTCCTTCCCACCCTGCTATATCAAGCCTGTGGGTATGACACTGTCGTACACATATCATAAATGTATGCAGTACTGGCTGCTAGCAGATGCTGTGCAGTCATATCATGGCGGCATTTTGTTCCGAGATTGTGTGTGACGGTGCCTTAGTTACAGGTTAGAGATACCAGGGTGGGAAGGAAAACCTGGCAGCAACTGTACATATACTGTACACACATGAGTATCTGACCTCAATATTTTTCTCACCAACTAGATGGAAGACATGGATGGGGTTTTGTGTGATGCAAAGCAGGACCTTCGTGCGCATGCATGATTAATGCCAGCCACCACAAGTGACTCACTGGCTGTCAGTCAGCCTGTAATCATGGTCGTGTACCTTATGCTCATTGTATTCCCAAGCTCGTAACGATAATAAAAGTCAAACAATGTTACTGCACCAAATTTTGCCAAAAAACTAGGTGATACCCAAATTGAAACAATCAGAAAGATCCAGAAAGTTCTTGGAAATGAAGTAATGAGGGTAACACAAATAAAGGAGTGGTACAACTGCTTCAAAAATGGCCAAATGTCAGTCAAGAGTGATCCACGTCATGGGAGATCATCAACAAGCAGGAGTGCTCCAAATGTGAAGACAGTCTGCAATTTAGTCATGGGAAATCATCAGCTGACTGTCAGAGAAACTACTAATGAAACTAAAATCAGTGATAGATCAGCACACAAAATTTTAACGGATGATTTGGGCATGCTAGGAGCTGCCACCAAGTTCATTCCAAAGCTCCTTTCACTTGAACAAGCAGCTCTGCGGATGAACGTTCCTCAAGACATGTTGGGGTATGCAAATCATGATCCTGACTTTCTGAAGACTGTTATCGCTGGAGATGACACCTTGGTGTATGGGTATGGCCCAGAAACCAAAGCACAGTTGTCCCTGTGGAAGCATGCAGTGTCGTCTCAGCAAAAAAAGGCATGACAGGTCCACGACAAGGTGAAATGCATGTTGAAAGTTTCTTTTCGACTCTTGTGGTGTTGTACATCACGAATACGCACCAGAAAGTCAGACTGTCGACAAACATTACTACCTCGACAGTATCTGTCATCTTCATGACGTAGTTTGGCAGGAGAGACCTGACCTTTGGAAAGTGTCAGGTTGGAAGCTGCACCATGACAATGCCCCAGCCCATTCTTCACAGCTGATCAGGAATTTTTGGTGGAACACAACATCCAGCAGGTTTGGCAAGCTCCCTACTCACCAGACATGGCTACCACTCAGCACAGTAAACTATTTCCAGGGTTACAGTACCGTAAACTATTTGGTTTGTCACTGAGTGTTGATTTACCTGAAGGAAAGATTACATTGAGCTGAATGGTGGTAGCATATTGAGATTTCCTGAATACAAACAAAACGGTTATCAGCACCAATAAAAACCATCCAGTAAATTGCATCCATCCTGACCCCTTCCATCTGATGACATTTTTTCAACTTAACTAGGCAGGAACCTGATAATTTTATAATGTGGGGATCCCTTTTGTTGTGAAGGGGTACATGGAGTCTGCATCAAATGTCTCCAAGTTAGATAAAACTCTCCTGTGATGAATGAAGTCAAGTGGTGTTACAAAGAGTAAAATAAGAAAATCTGACACTGAACCAAAGGAGCTGCCATCCTCCAAATATTGTAAGTTCATGTTATATGTCACGGATGTTCCAAAGTAAAAATTTTCTCCATACAGGTGATACTGACAAGCAGCTTCAAGTACCAATGGAACTTTAACAGGTGATTTTTCTGTAACCTACAGTGGATTTAACCAAAAACATACAAAGGTGACACATAAGTATTTACTGTACAACTTAACCGGCTCACTGTCCCCTCACCATAATACAGTCCAGCCTTTCACACTGCAATCAATTACCTCATTCATCTCACACAACAATATAATTTAACATAATATCACCAAAAGATCTTTAGGAGTCCTCAACTTAATAAGCTGGCTTCCTGGAATCCACCAGACTCATATCAAGATGAGCCAGGGTCAAAACAACTGGACTCAAACACATGGTAGTACATTACAGTAATCACAACCATCCCAAACCTTCAGTCAAGCTACAGCTTTCGTAACAAAGTTCTGATATTAATTACTCTCTGTATCCATCTTCGTATGCTAAGAACACTATAACTGGCTGAGGAAAAAGTCATCCATCCATTTTTACTCATCATAAACAAAGGGGCCAGTAAGGCCAGGCTACTCAGTCCTGATATTTATACCAATGATGACATGCCTTTCTTGCCCCTGAGTGGCATTATGACAACAATAAACCTCAACCATCCCTCTGATGTAAACCTTCTTGAGTTCCATCCAGTTGGAACACCTTAACCCATGAGACCACCTGGAATCAGGCATCAGGAATAAAGAATTTCACAATATATACCAGTTTACAACACACAGTTTCATTCAGCTCAAACAAACTCACCACAGACAGTTAAAAGTACCCAAGAACTAAAAGAAGGCCTGTATTCTCATCAATTTATAAGGCATTTTACCACACTTTCCTTAATAGTGTACTATGCATACTATACCTCAACTACAGGCAATTTCTTTCTTTCAATATGCAAAAAGTTTACAAAAAATAACAAAAGAATATTCACAAACTACCAAGAAATAAATGGGTATGGAAGAGGAGCCAGGGAACTGCCTATGCCAATAAAAATATGACCCCGAAAGCAAGAACAGCCAAGCACCTTACCGGAAAGATTGGGTCAGCAGTCTACATCAGATCCACTTGTCCAATGGCTTCTGGGTCCCTTGATTCAGGGTACCTGATGTTTCACTGTCAATCTGAAAGACATACTGTAATCATCATCATTAACAATTATTGTTTAGATGATGATCATCATCATCATAAATCTTCTTTCCAACCTCAGGATGGGGTGACATAGGATAAGCAAGTAGGACAAAGCACAAATAAGTGACAAATATCATCATCATAATCATTTTTTCCCACTCATAAATAAGGTGAAGTAGAATCCAGGAATCTAGGATAAAGCAAGAATAAGGAAGACAAAAATATGCCCTGTGAGTTGTGCCAGATATTCATTCACAGAGCAATCAAGCCATGTACAGTCCAGGCAATCCTCATGATAAGTGAAGGATCTATCTATCTATCTATTGCCAGACGCCTCAATCCCGTTTGGGGTGGCCACAAATAAATCACCTCCAAGTCGCCCTGTCTCCCGCCATTTCACTGTCCTGCTCCCAACTCACACCCCCCTCTCTCATATACCTCTCCACCCCATCCCTCCATCTCATCCTCGGCCTCCCTCTCCCTCTTCCCCCCTCCACCTCACTCACATACACTCTCTTCGTCAGTCTTTCACCTTCCATCCTCTCCACATGGCCAAACCACCTCAGTGTGTTCCTCATAACGCTTCCTATCACATCCACATCCACACCACAACGCTCCTTTATATCCTCATTCGTCAGCCTGTCTCTCCATGTGACTCCACAGGCTCCTCTTAAATAACTCATTTCCATTGCTCTCACTCTTGACTTGTGTCCTTCCAACAACGTCCAAGCTTCACTTCCATACGTTAGAGTTGGTATCACAATACTGTCATGTAGTAACTTTTTCACTTCCATGCTCACTTCCCTGTTTCTTATCACTGCTTTCAAAGAACCAGCAACTTTCTTCCCTGCTGTACCCTTTCATGCACTTCACCCTCCAAACCTCCATCCTTACTCATCACACTACCCAAGTACTTAAACATACTCACATTTTCCAATTCCTCACCATCCAACCTCGCTGTACATTCACTGACTTCACCTCTCTCAGGATGTGTTCCAATATATAACTTCTACATAACTAATACTGTTGTTATTGTTGCTCAACCACTCTGCCTGGCCCAGATGACCCACTGGCCACAAGTAAGCAAATGTCCCTACAGTGTCATTCCATAGGTTCCTTACTGCTTTGACGTTGTGTGTGCATCTTAATGTGGCATGTGTTGTGCAGTGCTCCATTATATCTGTTATGCTGTATAAGCATACTCTACAAGAGGGTCACATGGCATCTTTGATTCCACCAATCCATGTCTAAGCTGGTAACTGAGGAGGGTTGGGTAATGTCCTTATCTAAGCTTGGCCAGGGTAAACTTAATCAACTCTATTTATGGATACCTGAGATGAGTGGGTGTCAGGAAGAGGTGGTTTGTTGCAGTGTTCTGATCTGGGTGCTGTAAAGCCCTATGTGTGAAGATGCTTCTTCACTGCTAGTGTTGGAATGTCCACAGTTGAGTTGATGTTGATAAGGGTGTAGTAATGTTTGTGTGGTGACTGTTTTCTATGTCTAGCTGTGCTGTGACTCTTACAGGCAGTGTGTGTGACACTGGATGCCATACAGAACTATGTGCCTCTCATGTTAAAGTATTCTCTGAGAGAGATGACTGATTTCAAAGCATAAGTGAGCTGCAGGAGTGGTACTGGTCCAACCAGTGATGATGCATCAAGCACTGTTGTGTATGGTTTGCAAGGAGTTGTAGTGGGTGTGTGATAGGATGAGAACCCATGCTGGGAGGCACATATAGTGTTCGCAGAGTAGGGTTAATGTTTCTCTTCAAAAATCTGTCTCTAAGTGCCTGCAAAGCGTTCAGGGTGGGGGTGCAGTGTCTCTCTATGTTTTGCCAAGTGATCGTTTAAGTTGAGTTCAGTGTCATATTTCACTCCAAGCATCTTAACCCTTTAACCGCGGGTGTCATTCCAGAATGACAGTGACAAAACTGGACCAAACCGCGGGTGTCATTCTGGAATGATCGTGAATATTTTGAACACCGCGCGTTTTCCCGGCACGCAAAGTGTCTCACGCAAGAGTAGCTGTCGAGTTCTTTCACGCCAGCCATCTCACACCTCCCTCCTCCAACCCCGAGGGGGCCCCCCCCACCCCTGCCCTGACCCGCGTCAGTCAGTATCTGTCCAGCTCTGTGCGTGATAATGGCGCTCCGTCCCGACTCATCGTCGCTCGCTTCCTCCTCTACAATGATTAGTGCTAGTGTTCCCTCTACCTCTACACCAGTAAAGGAACTGCCAACGGCGAGGCAGAAGGGGTTGAGCACTCTTGAAATTAGAACTGAGCTGGACAAAACTGTAAGTACTACTCTTGATTGTGGCAGTGAAAGTGACATACTCACAGCAAGCAGTGATGATTTGGCAATGATTGGTGGTGAACCATTTTCCATTGATAGTGACAGTGATGAAAGTGATCGTGTTGATTCCCCCCCACTACCCCCAACTTACTCTGGGAAAGGAAAGGCTCCTATGGGCAAATCTGGTATTGCACGTGGGAAGGGAGTGAAGCGCAGGCTCACGTCTCCCACACCAGGCCCTAGTATGCATTTCCCATAAATTTCCCGTTCCCCTAGCCCTATTGCCCTCACATCATCATCATCATCATCATCTGTCGTGCCCTCTCCTCAGTCTACATCATCTGAGGAGTACGAATTACCAAAGCCTGCAAAGCGAGGGAAGGCAGGCCGTGCAGGCAGGCCTAGAACACAGGGGATGCGTGGCAGTTGGAGGGCAAAGCTGGGCGATAAGCGAGGCGAAAAGCGAGGTGATAAGCGGGATAGAAAGGGTCAAGTTTCACCACGCACCAGGTCAGAAACCCCCCCGCCTGCCCCCCGCTCAGTTCCCTCACCCGCGCCACCCCCCCACTCACCGCTCCCGCACTCACCCCCCTCCCCGTTGCCTCCTGCCTCACCCACCTCCCGCTTGCCTCCTGCCTCACCCATTGCCTCCACATCAGCTCCTTCTCACGGGGAAACGAGTGGAATGCAACCTGCCCCTGCCACTGAACCACGCACAGGGCAAGTGGTTGCATTTGTTTGGTCTGACGGTGGAGATTTCCAGCCACACAATCCACTGTTTGATATGACAAATGCTGGAATACAGCCTGCCTTCCCATGCAACGCAGGTGATGAGTTTGTTGATTACTTCCTGGCCTTCCTTGATGATGAAATTGTGCAGCATGTCAGCGATGAGACCCATAGGTATGCAGCTCAGTGCGCAGCAGAAGGGCTGGGACCTATTGGCTCACCAAAGCAAGTGTCGTGGTTGCCTGTCGGGATCAGAGAGCTGTATGTGTTTTTTGCACTAATGTTTCTGATGCCCCATATAAAGAGACATGAGTTGGAGGAGTACTGGCTCGTGGATGACATAACTACTATCCCAATATTCGGGAAGTATATGTCACGGGATCGGTTCCGACAGCTGCTTGGATACCTGCACTTCGCTGACAATGACAACCCGTCCCAAAATGACCCTTTGTGGAAAGTGAGGGATTTTCTCAACAGGATTAGGGATCGATTTATGCGATTTTTCAGGCCTATGCAGAAAGTCGTCATAGACGAATCCCTGGTATTGTTCAGAGGATGTCTCAAATTCATGCAGTACATCCCCAGCAAACGCCACCGCTTTGGGATAAAGTTCTTTGTGCTGTGTGACTGTGAGACGGGGTATATCCTGGATTTTGTCATTTACTCAGCTAGCACAATGGATGTGAACAGGAAAGACCCCCTTGGCTTCTCTGGCTCCGTTGTAAAAGTGCTGATGGAGAGGTATTTTGGTGGTAATCATGTGCTGTACACAGACAATTATTACACAGCACCGAAACTCTCCAAATACCTTGCTGAACACGGCATTGGCACTGTTGGTACTGTACGGAGCTATAGGAAAGAGTGGCCTAGTTTCCCCAAAGCATCATCATCATCCAGGGGAGATGTTCACCTGAAGAAGTCAGACAAGCTTCTTGCGATCAGGTGGCATGACAAGAAGGTCGTGAATATGATCAGCACCATCCACAAGGGGGAATTGAAGAGAACTGGGAAGGTCAGCTACAGGACGGGAGAGCCAATCATGAAGCCTGATGCCGTCATTGATTATAATGTTAATATGAGACTTGTTGATAAGTCTGATATGATGATTGGCGAAATCGACTGTCTCAGGAGAAACACCCGATGGTACAGGAAGGCTTGCCTGCACATGCTCGATATGTGCATGCTCAACGCCTTCATTCTCTACAAGACACAAGTCGGGGGCATAAGGCAACCATCACTGAGACAGTTTTCCAAGACTGTCGTGCAGCAGCTACTTGCACGACTTGGTCAGGTGACGGCATTGATCCCGAGGCGACACTCTGACACACAACCTGACCGTCTTGAGTGCCGCAATTACATGAGCCGGCACCAGCTTGTGAAATTGCCTCCTACAGCAGGCGGCAGGTTGTCACAGGGCCGCTGCAGAGTATGTTCTAACACCACACGGAGGCCTAGGACGAGAAAAATGAGCACACACCAGTGCCTTGAATGCCAAGTCGCTCTATGTGTAACTCCGTGCTTTGCCGAGTACCACTCTCTGAGTAAATACTGAAAGTGACAGTGATATATAGTGATGCGACAGTGACGTGCTTTGCCAATAATTGTATAATGGATAATGTAGTAATAAGGGATATTTTGACTAGAAAAAAAAGGAAATATTGGCCAGTATAATAAGTGATATTGTAATAAGAGAATCTGCGGCACTTGTGGAATTCTGCGGCACTTATGTAATTCTGTGATGCGCCAGTGACGCAATATAGTAATAAGTGCATTGTAAATATAATGTATATTGCCCATATCATATGTAAAATAATATTAGAAGTTAGAAAGAATGAAAAGATTGCATGAAACGTCAGTGAGCGGGTGCCGCCGCAGTGCAGTGAGGCGCAGCCGCAGTGAAGAGCGGGCGCAGCCGCAGGGAAGTGCCTTTTACCTACCTCAGTGAACACAGAGTGGGTGTTTATCGTATGTACAGTGTTCATATATGTTTATATTACTATTATGAGAGAGTGGTTGGCATTTGGTACTGATGTGTGGGGCGTAAAATAGTTATTTCACACCCCTCACTTCTAACGGCTCTCCCCGTCCTGTGAAAGTCAACAAAGTCATGAAACCTACATCAATAGAAAGCTGAAGGTTAGTACTTTCTAATGGTACCTTATTTTTTTCTCTAGCTTTATTCTGTGCAGAGTTATTAAGGTTTAAAGGTTTGTTTACATTTGGCTGAAACCCCCGCGGGAGAGGACAGTCAGACCAAAACAATACCCGCGGTTAAAGGGTTAAGAGACGGATGTGTGTGGCACACGAACAATGTTAATGTGATGTTGAGGGAGTACCTGTGCTCATGACTGCTGCTGGTGATGAGTGTGGTGGTGGATTTGGCTGCAGCAATCATCATCGTGTTGTCTTCAACCCATGCTTGATGTGTACTGAGGTAGTCTTGTTGCAATGTGCAGGCAGTGTCTGCAATGTGGTGTGTGGTTGTTATGATGATGTCATCTGCACATGGCACTGTAAAGTGTGCAAATCATAAGTTAGATGTGTTCCAAAATAATACAACTTTTCTACACTACAAGTACTGGAAATTAAGGAACATAAGCAAACCAGCTTTAGAAGTAACAGTGAAACTGACAGGCAATAGTTTCATTTTATTGATTTTGTTTATAACAGTTCCAACTTGCTTGCATGTGTTGTCCTTGGTCACCTAATGGCAGTTCTCCATGCTGCTTGATCTCTGGCAGCCATCCTATTCAGTCCATTATCCTTGAGGTCACACTCTATAACCTCATCCCAGGCCTTTGCAGTCTGCCTCTTGCAACTCTATCCCCAACATTCAAACTTCTCACTTTCTCCACCCAATTGTCATTCCCCATCCTCACTACATGCCCAAACCATCTCAATCTACTCCTCATCACAACACCAGTACAATCCAGTCCCATCCATTCTCTCAACTCTTCTATTGTAAGCCTAGCCCACCACAGGGCTCGCATTCAAGGATGCATGGCACATCCACATAATCATTGCCATTTCTGAATGTTTGAGCCTATGAACATCCCCTTCCTTTACTGTCCAGGTCTTGCAACTATAAAGCATTACACTCCTAACACATGCTACATACAAATATCCCTTAGCATGGAGGAAAAGCTCTTTTAACCCATGGACTGCACAATTACCTTTTTTTTATCCCACCCCATGGTATACGAAAAAATGAAGTTTTTTTTTTTTTTATAGTTTTTGTTTATTATAAACTTGAAGATAAACCTCCTGGGCATCATTTGGTGAAAAAAAAACTCTCTCTCTCTCTGTCTTTGCATAGGGCCTTGCGTACATTTACGTAGGGGAGTAGTGAAAAAAAAAAAAAAAAAAAAAAAGTTTTTGTTTATTATAAACTTGAAGATAAACATCCAGGGCATCACCCGGTGAAAAGAAAAACATCTCTTTCTCTCTCTCTCTCCGTCTTTCAGTACCGCCATGCATAAGTTTGCGTGGGGGTCGAGTTGTTTACAGCGATGCACGGCCAGCACAGCCTGAGCTGAGGCCCGCAATGCAACATTACCCAGCCTAAGTTGTGGCTCACCATCCACAGGTTAATGTCTGGAAAGGTAGCAGCTCCCTGAACTTCTTCCAATCACTCCTCACACTAGCCACAGAGCTAGCTCAAGCCCCACCTTCAGTTCATGATATGTTTCCCAAGCAGCAAAACTCCTTCACACACTCAAGAGACTCACCAGAATTTTCAATTCTTTCACACCTGACAATCTCCACATGCTCTCCCCGACACACCACACACATGAAATCAGCATTATCTCTCAGTCTACTTTTAATACCACTACATCTCTTTTGCACTCATCACAAACACTGTACAATATGGAATTTCTTCCCATGCCCATGTGGCACATGGTCACTCTCCCACTTCTCTGCCAGTATCACCACCAGACCTAGATACCATCACTTATATGTAATTACTCTTAAGCCCTTGTGCCCCATACTGTATCTCCACTACCAAGTCTTTCCTCTGCCTCTCCTTTCATTCTCTGCAATCAATACCAAAGCATCAGCATACAACATCTCCCATGGGAGTCCATTTCTGAAGTCACATGCAAGGGCTTCAAGCACCATGATAAACATCAAGGGGCTCACAACTGACCCTTGATGCACACCAACACTCATCGAAAACTCATCACACGAATCTCCATTCACTCTCACCTGGATGCAAACACATACATAACCATAACCACTCTATCCAGCCACTCCCCGAGCCCAAGCTTTCTCAGTGTCCACTTCATCACCACCCTTGGGACCTTGTCAAAGGCCTTCTCCATATCAGAAAAAACAAATTATATCCCTTTTCTTTCCATTTTTCCTAAAGCTGTCAAACAATGAATATAGCATCAGTGGTCCCTTTGCCTATCATAAACCCAAACTACATCTCATCTATATTCACTTTTTCTTTAATCATACCTTCTAGAACTCTCCCCATTACCTTCATCATCTGGTCCGAAAGTTTTATGCCTCTGTTATTTCCTCTTCCCCTTGTATACATTTGCAATTACACTCTTCAGCAAGCTATCTGAGACAACATTTGCATATATAATTGTATTTATCAAATCAGTAACTAACCCCACTCCAATATCTCATGAGGCCTTCACCATTTCTGCAGCCAACTCAGGCATCTGCTGCCTTCCCAACTGCATCCTGCCTATTGCCCTGCTCACAGTACCAGTATCAATAAAAGGCCATGGGCCAAATATTGGATCCGCTGACTCCAAACCTTCTATGTTCCAGTCAAACTCCTTATTCAGCGACCAGTTTTAATGCTCTCTCAAGGTGTCTTTAATATCTTCACTGTTCACTGCTACCTTTCTTTCATCATTCTTCACACAATGCTCATATCTGATATCTCTGTTTTTCCTCTTCATCTGATTTACCACATTTAATACTATATTCTTTTTTTTCAATGCTATTTCGGTTATCCAGTAAATGTATCTGAGACAAATTTTGCCCAATATACCTCTTGTCTGGCCTTATGCTTGGCAGCCAAGTATTCCTCTTTGTTATTATAATTTTTCCATTCCCAGAAAACGTTTCTTTTCTCCTTAACTGCTGCTTCTATACCCTCATCCCACCACCATGTTACCTTATGTCTTAGGGGAGCCCTTGTCCATCCACACAGTAAATTAGTAACTCTCAGAAGACTGTTCTTGAGAGCTCTGTACTGTTCATTTACACTTCTGTCAACGGCTCCCTGTTCAGCCACCACTCTACTCATCTCGCTAGAGAAGCATCCCTTACAGCTTAGTTTTTCAACTTCCATATTTTCCTTCTAGGCGTACAGGTCCTCTTCTAAACTATCTGTTCCTTAGGTACCATGTCACATATCAGCAATCTTTGTTGCTACACACACTCTTTGCTCCCTATAACTTTAACATCCCTCACCAACCTATCATCCCTCCTGACCAGAAGATAGCTAATCCAGCTATTATTTTCCCCAGACTCTTATTATTAAAAAGTAAGAGAGATATCAGAAGTCCCAGTGAGTGATGAACAGGGTGGCTTTAGTAGTGGCAGAGGATGTGTGGATCAAATATTTGCAGTGAGAGGAATAGCAGAGAAGGCTTGTTAGAAGGACCATAAGGAGTTTATGGCACTCATGAATCTAGAAAAAGCATACAACAAAGTGGACAGAGAAGGATATCGGAAAATTTTGCATATGTACAGTGTAGATGGTAAGCTGCTAGGTGCCGTCAAGAGTTTTTATGATGGTAGTGAAGTAAGTGAATGGTTCATGATTGGTGCGGGCATGTGACGAGGTTGTGTGATGTCCCCATGGTTGTTCAATATATATATGGATGGGGTGATGAGAGAAGTAAAAACATGAGTAATGGAGAGGGGGATGGCGTTGGTAATGAATGGAATTTCTCAAATTTGTTGTATGGTGATGATGCAGTACTACAGTACTTGCAAATACCAGACAAGAACTTCGTAGGCTAGTGCAGAGTTTTGCTGATGTCTTTGAGTGTCGTGCCCTGAGAGTAAATGCAGAAAATAGTAAAGTGATGGTTATTGGGAGAGAAGGTGACTCCCAGTGTGATGTTACAGTGAATGGAGAGAGACTGGAACTGGTGAGAAGAGTTCAAATACCTAGGTACAGTGATAGAAAAGAGAGGAAAATGTGCAAATGAAGTGGAAAGTAGAGTGACACAAGGAAGAAAAGTAGCTGGTGCAATAAAGGCCTTGACATGACACAGAGGCTAGAGTGTTGCAGCTGCATGAGACTTACATGTAGGAGTGTTAGTGCCAACTTTAACATATAGATGTGAGACTATGGTGTGGCATAAAAGTCCAGAGTAAGAGCAGTGGAGATGGGACTGTTGAGGAATGTATGTGGAGTACAAAGAGTGGACAGGATACGGAATAATGTGATTCATGAAAAATGTGGAGCGAGGAAATCCATGGACACCAGAATCGAAGAGAGTGTACCAAGATGGTATGGCCATATGGAGAAAATGGATAATGACTGAGTGGTGAACAAGGTATATCTGAGCGAATTTGAAGGAGGGAGGAGACGAGGTAGGCCAAGGAGAAGGTGGAGAGAGATGGTAAATAAGTGTGTGAGGGAGAGAGGTTTGGAAGTCAGTGAAGCTAGGGAACTGACAAGAGATCGAGCTAGCTGGATGAATGTTGTGAGAAGAAGTGCTTGATCAGGGATTTGGCATCCCCTTTTACTGTGGCAGCGTCTGGATCAACTCTATCGGATATGTTTATATGAAACTACAGAACGTGGTGAATGTTTTTGGTGTATTCGATAATGCCAGGATTCTGGGGGCTTGAATGATGAGTGAATGGAAGTGTGGCCCACTGGACTGGGCAAATTTGGGCTGTCTAGACGCTGCTATTCCTCACCCTGCCATAGGGTGGGAAAGGAGGTCCAGATGATGATGATGATGAATGAAAAATGACTTACGTAATCAATCTACTGTCTCTTCCTGAAGTATGTGTTGCACACAATCATGTTCACTGCCTCCCCAAATAAGAGTACCCTTCCCCTTCCATATTTGACATACCACATATGCATTCCCTATGTACCCCTTCATATCCTTGAGCTGCTTCACCCACATGACCATTTAAGTCCCCTCCCAAAACTACAATCTCATCATCCCCCATAACACTTACTATACATGTCAAGTCATCCCAGAATATATCTTTTCCATCATCATCCTTGCCAGCCTGTGGAGCTGATACAAATGAAAACTTGAGCCTGTCAAACAAAATTTTCACTGCTATAAACTTTTCATTTACCTTCATTACATTCATGACTCCCCCCTGGGGGTAGGGGGGTTTTTCAAGAATACTCCCCCAGTATCCCTGCTTGTCGTAAAAGGCGACTAAAAGGGTTGGCGGAAGGTTAGTGCCCCTCCCTGGGAAAACAACTAACTAAAAAAACAAACAATAAGCCTCGGACAAGGACTGACCAAACGATGACGACCAAGGACTGGACAAAGGAACATGGAATGTAAGGGGAGCGAATGATGAGGTGAAAGAGAGAGAGATTGTCCAGGTGCTTGAGGGTGCGAAAGTGAATGTATGTGGAATAACTAAAACAAAATGGAGAGGAGAAAGTGTGAGAGAATGGGAGTATGGATGGGGTATATGTGCAGGAGTAGATGAGAATGAGAGGGCAAAGGAAGGAGTATGTATAGTTGTGAGTAAAAGACGGAAGAAGAGCATAAGACAGTATGGATCAGTTGGGTCAAGGATTGTGAGGGTAAAGCTGAAAGTTAGAATACAAATGTGGGCGATTGTGTGTCTGTATGCGCCAATGCAAGATCGTGCTAGAAGATTGATAGAAGAGTTCTGGACAAATGTAGAAGTGTGCATGGAAAAGTCTGGAAGGAATGAGAGAGTGTTTTTGACTGGTGATGTGAATGGTAAAGTTGGGAATGTGAAGGTGGATGGAATAGTTGGTGAGTGGGGTGTGCCTGCTGAGATAGATGAGAATGGGAGTGCATTAGTGGACATTTGTGCTGGGAGGGGGTTGGTGATAGCCAATACCCTCTTCAGGCATAAAATGATCCACAGGTATACATGGCGAGTGATGAGAAGGGTGGGTGGTGAACTGAATGAAAGGAAGCCAATGATTGATTATGTGTGTGTGGATGAAAGGATGCGAAGATGTGTAATGGATGCACGAGCTTATAGAGGTTGGGGGAGTGGACTTTCTGACCACTACTTGGTGGTGGCCAGAATTAGAATTCAAGTAAGATGGAGGAATAGAAGAAGGGAAAGACGAGAGGAAGGAGTAGTTGCAAGGAGAGTGGAAAGGTTACAAGAGGATGAGAAAAAGGCAGAGTATAAGACAGAAGTGGAGGAACGATTGGGCAAATATGAATTGGAGCAGATGGGAGACGTGGAAGGTGTGTGTAGGATATTTACAGAAGAAATAATTATGTGCAGCATGTGATGTGGTGTGTGGAAGGAAGAGAAGATGGAGCGGGGTGCAAGGAACAGTGTGGTGGACTGAAGAGGTGAGACAGGCTGTGGCACAAAAGAAGAAAGCATACAATGAATGGATGAGAAATAGGGGCATGGAAGAAGTTGAGAGGCGGAAGAGAGAGTTATATGTAGAAAGAAAGAGAGAGGTGAAAAGATTAGTAAGACAGAGTAAGAAGAGAGTGGATGAGGAATTTGGAAGGAATTTGAGTGTAAAGTGGAGGGACTGTAAGAAAATGTTCTGGAAAGAGGTGAAAAGAGTAAGACAGGGTGGAAGTGAAGTTAGCAGGGGAGTGAAAGATAAAAATGGTAGATTACTAGTGGAGAAGGGAGAAAAAGTGAGCAGATGGAGAGAACACTTTAAGGAATTGTTGAACATACAGGATGGAAGTAATGCGAGTATAAGTGGCTGGGGAATGGCTGGGAGAAGGAGGGAGGTGAGAAGACAGGAAGAAATCAGTAGGACAGAAATTGTGGAAGCAATGAAGAAAGTTAAATCGGGGAAAGCCCCAGGAATTGATGGAGTGTGTGGTGAAATGCTGAAGCACGGGGGAGAGATAGTAGTAGAATGGATGTGGAAGATGTGCAGATTGGCCTGGGAGGAAGGTAGAGTCCCGGAGGATTGGAAGTCAGGTATAATTATTCCCTTGTACAAAGGAAAAGGGGAAAAAGAAGTGTGTGGTAATCTTAGGGGCATTTGTCTTCTTAGTATAAGAGGAAAAGTGTATGGTAGGATACTTATTGACAGAGAGAAAGAACAGAGAAATTAGTTGGAGAAGAACAGGGAGGCTTTAGGAAGGGAAGAGGTTGTGTAGATCAAATATTCATTCTTAGATCTTTAGTGGAAACGTTTCTAGAGAAGGGAAAGAAGTTGTATGCGGCTTTCATGGATTTGGAGAAAGCATATGACAGGGTGGATAGAAAAGGATTGTGGAAAGTGTTAAGAATATATGGAGTAGATGGGAAGTTGTTGAATGCTGTGAAGAGTATGTACGATGGTGCGAAAGCTGCAGTGCGTGTGGATGGTAAACTAAGTGAATTTTTCTCTTTGAAAGTTGGGTTGAAACAGGGATGTGTCATGTCTCCATGGTTGTTCAATCTGTACATGGATGGGGTAATAAAAGAGGTACAAGGTAGGGTAGTGGATGTTGGAGTGGCCCTGGTGAGAGAGGATAGTGTTTGGAAACTCCCTGTACTGTTGTTTGCAGATGATACTGTGTTGTTGAGTGAAGACGAAGGGGAGCTGCAAGGCTTGGTGGATGAGTTTGAGAGAGTGTATAAGAAACGGAATCTAAAGGTGAATGTAGGGAAGAGTAAAGTGATGGTCTTTGAGAGAGGTGAAGTCAGTGAATGTACAGCAAGGTTGGATGGTGAGGAATTGGAAAATGTGAGTACATTTAAGTACTTAGACAGTGTGATGAGTAAGGATGGAGGTTTGGAGGGTGAAATGCGTGAAAGGGTACAGCAGGGAAGAAAGGTTGCTGGTTCTTTAAAAGCAGTGATAAGAAACAGGGAAGTGAGCATGGAAGTGAAAAAGTTACTACATGACAGTATTGTGATACCAACTCTAACGTACGGAAGTGAAGCTTGGACGTTGTTGGAAGGACACAAGTCAAGAGTGAGAGCAGTGGAAATGAGTTATTTAAGAGGAGCCTGTGGAGTCACATGGAGAGACAGGCTGACGAATGAGGATATAAAGGAGCGTTGTGGCGTGGATGTGATAGGAAGCGTTATGAGGAACACACTGAGGTGGTCTGGCCATGTGGAGAGGATGGAGGGTGAAAGACTGACGAAGAGAGTGTATGTGAGTGAGGTGGAGGGGGGAAGAGCGAGGGGGAGGCCGAGGATGAGATGGAGGGATGGGGTGGAGAGGTATATGAGAGAGGGGGGTGTGAGTTGGGAGCAGGGCAGTGAGATGGCAGGGGACAGGGCGACTTGGAGGCAATTTGTTTGTGGCCACCCCAAACGGGATCGAGGCATCTGGCAATAGATAGATAGATAGACAGACAAAGGGAATGGGGAAAAAGAAGTGTGTGATAATCATACGGGCATTTGTCTTCTTAGTGTAATCCATCAATCCATCCATCATCCAATCCTACATCGCCCCACGAGGAGCGTAGGAGCCCGGGGCTAGGCAGTTGGTCCCGACATTTAAGATGAGAGTGACCAGTCTCACTCATCCCTGAGTGGTATTACGTGAGCAATCAACCCCAACCACCCCTTGGATATAAACCTTCACCGGGTCAATCAGATTGGAGCACAATAATTACCCACTAAACCACCAGGCACCAAAATTTGGTTATATGGTTACCACCCAGCATAGTAAATGGTTTCCTGGTGTACAGGAAACCATTTGGCTTGTCACTCAGTGTAGAGTCACCCACAGGCTGAAGGAAGAGGAAAGAATGAAGGAAAGAAAGACGGAAGAGGGAGTGTAAAGTCACCCATAGGCAGAAGGACAAGGAAAGAATGAAGGAAAGACAGAAGAGAATGGAAGGAAAGAAGGATGGAGAGGAAAGGGCAGACACCCGAGGGCAGCACTACATCGAGTGAGTGGATGGTGAGTGCCCCCACCTACCACTTTTTAGGAAGAGTATACAGTGAGATATTTATTGACAGAGTTAGGGAAATAACAGAGGAATTAGTTGGAGAAGAACAGGGAGGCTTTAGGAAGGGAAGTGGTTGTGTAGATCAGATATTCATTCTTAGATCTTTAGTGGAAAAGTGTTTAGAGAAGGGAAAAAAATTGTATGCAGCCTTCACGGATTTGGAGAAAGCACATGACAGGGTGGATTGACAAGGATTGTGGAAAGTATTAAGAATATATGGAGTAGATGGGAAGTTGTTGAATGCTGTGAAGAGTAAGTATGAGGGTGATAAGGCTGAAGTGCATGTGGTTAGTGAGTGAGTTTTTCTATTTGAAGGTTGGGTTGAAACAGGAATGTGTCATGTCTCCATGGTTGTTCAATCTGTATATGGATGGGGTTATAAAAGAGATACAAGGTAGGGGAGTGGATGTTAGACTGGCCCTGGTGAGTGAGGGTAGTGTTTGGAAACTCCCTTTACTGTACTGTTGTTTGCAGATGATACTGTGTTGTTAAGTGAAGACAAAGGGGAGCTGCAAGGCTTGGTGGCTGAGTTTGGGAGTGTGTGTAAGAAACGGAACCTGAATATGAATGTGGGGAAGAGTAGAGTTATGGTCTTCAAGAAAGGTGAAGTCAGTGAATGTACAATGAGGTTGGATGAGGAGGAAAGGGAAAATGTGAGTACGTTTACGTACTTGGGTAGTGTGATGAGTAAGAATGGAAGTTTGGAGGGTAAAGTGCTTGAAAGGATACAAGGAAGAAAGGTTGTTGGTTCCTTGAAGGCAGTGATAATAAACAGAGAAGTGAACATGGAAGTGAAAAAGTTATTACATAACAGTATTGTGATTCCAACTCTAACTTATGGAAGTGAAGCTTGGACGTTTTTTTAGGGACACAAGAGTAAGAGCAGTGGAAATGAGTTATATGAGAGGAGCCCGTGGAGTCACATGGAAAGACAGACTGACAAATGAGGATGTGAAGGAGCGTTTAGTGTGGATGTGGATGTGATAGGAAACCGTTTGGAAAAACACACTGAGGTAGTTTGGCCATGTGGAGAGGATGGAGAGTGAGAGACTGATGAGGAGAGTGTATGTGAGTGAGGTGGAGGGGGAGAGAGGGAGGGGAAGGCCAAGGGTGAGATGGAGGGATGGAGTGGAGAGGTATATAAGAATGGTGGGTGTAAAGTGGGAGCAGGGCAGTGCAATGGTGGGGGACAGGGTGATGTGGAGGCAATTTGTTTGTGGCCACCCCATATAAGGGATTAAGGCATCTGGCAATAGATAGATAGACAGACATCTAAAAGGAATAAAGGACTATCTAGCTACAAAAAAACTTGTTAAAAAATTAAAGGCAACATAACTCCTTGATTTAAAAAAAAAAAAAAAAAAAAAAAAAAAAAAAAAGCCATTACATTTAGCAATAGTACACCACCTACATGAAATGGGGCTCGAGTTGTAAAAAATTCCTGCCTCAGTTCAGTAGTATGTCAACTATGCTGATATACAGTACGGTATTATTCTTGCCAGGCCTACAAGATTAACCCCTTCATTCTTGTGACACTTTATTTTACATTTCTAACTACTTTCTGCTTAGGAGAGAGACTATAATAAAAGCTATATTCTAACACGTGCTGGATAGGTCTCCAAAGCTATGACACATTTTGTTTGGGGAAAAAAAAAAGTAGTCCATCCATCCATGGTGATTAGGCTAATTCTTATGGTACATGTAGATTTAGTTTCAATAATCACTTCAGAAATAAAGGCTCAAAAGTACAGTCAAGTCGCCTATGGCACAGCCTTCTATGGCACGGTTTTCTATGACATGGCAAGGTGCCAGACCCCCCCAAAACGAACCACGCGCATAAACTACCTATGGTGCGTGCACGGCAAGGTCTGAAATGTGAAGGCAAATTCCCCTCATGGCGCGCTCCCGTTTGTAAACAAAGAAGATGGCGACCACCTCAGCTCCATACTACAAGGGCTCCAACTGTGGACTTTTTTCTCTCTTATGAGGAGGTTAAACTTCACCAAATTCACTGTGTTAAGTAATGAAACATTAAAGATTCTTTGAGTACTGTGACTGGTTTATAGGTTTCTTCGTAGAACTGCTATTAACAGGTTAGTGATGAAGCATCTATCTCTGAGCTAAGGCGAAGTACAATGCCTCCCATTATCTATCTATCTATTGCCAGACGCCTCAATCCCATTCGGGGTCGTCACAAACAAATCGCCTCCACGTCGCCCTGTCCCCCGCCATTTCACTGCCCTGCTCCCAACTCACAACCCCCTCTCTCAAATACCTCTCCACCCCATACCTCCATCTCATCCTCGGCCTCCCCCTCGCTCTTCCCCCCTCCACCTCACTCACATACACTCTCTTCGTCAGTCTTTCACCCTCCATCCTCTCCACATAGCCAAACCACCTCGATGTATTACTCTTAACGCTTCCTATCACATCCACATCCACACCACAACGCTCCTTTATATCCTCATTTGTCAGCCTGTCTCTCCATGTGACTCCACAGGCTCCTCTTAAATAACTCATTTCCACTGCTCTCACTCTTGACTTGTGTCCTTCCAACAACGTCCAAGCTTCACTTCCATACGTTAGAGTTGGTATCACAATACTGTCATGTAGTAACTTTTTCACTTCCATGCTCACTTCCCTGTTTCTTATCACTGCTTTCAAGGAACCAGCAACCTTTCTTCCCTGCTGTACCCTTTCAAGCACTTCACCCTCCAAACCTCCATCCTTACTCATCACACTACCCAAGTACTTAAACGTACTCACATTTTCCAATTCCTCACCATCCAACCTCGCTGTATATTCACTGACTTCACCTCTCTCAGAGACCATCACTTTACTCTTCCCTACATTCACCTTTAGATTCCGTTTCTTACACACTCTCTCAAGCTCATCCACCAAGCCTTGCAGCTCCCCTTCGTCTTCACTCAACAACACAGTATCATCTGCAAACAACAGTACAGTGAGTTTCCAAACACTAACCTCTCTCACCAGGGCCACTCCAACATCCACTACCCTACCTTGTACCTCTTTTATTACCCCATCCATGTACAGATTGAACAACCATGGAGACATGACACATTCCTATTTCAACCTAACCTTCAAAGAGAAAAATTCACTCAGTTCACCATCCAAACGCACTGAGCCTTAGCACCATAATACAGTGCAAAGAATTGCTGTAAGTCCAGCACAACACTGGATTACTGTATGTGCTTCAAGAGCATTTTCACCACTGCCAAAGCCTTAGAAAAGCCGGCCACAAATGTGCTGTAAATACCCTGGCTGAGGTACAGTCACTTCTAATTCCTCATTCTTTGGTTCTTTTTCATTATTTCACATTTTATGTCCATTATTGGTGTGAATAGGGTCTTAAATAGGTTGAAATAGGTGCTATGTATGTCTGGTAGGGGGTTATTTAGATGGCTTTCAAAGTTAGGCTAGGTTAGGGTCCTTAAGTACCAGTCCAGGAGCCAGGGGCCCACTTTCCAGACGGGACCACTTTCCGGAAGTGCCTTTGGCTCTATTACATCGGATAGAGGAGGGATTACTGTACATGTTCAGTCTCATTGTTTTAATGTTTTGTATACCCACCCCCTGCTTCCAAGACAGCCTCTAGACGTCTGAAGCATCTATCTGAAGCATTTAACCACCCATCTAAAGCAAACAAATGATCTCATGCACCCCTGCTAGAGTATCATAAAAAAAAGAAACAGTAGATGCCCATTGATTTAATACCCTTCAAAATAATTTATTTGTTGTATTCTACAAATAATAAGTGTTGAGTAGTAGGAAAATAATAAACATGCCGAGTTTCATTATCAATCCCTGGCGGGGCACTCAGGGTAACGCAAACACGTCCTGTACTGTATATTTCCCCGCCATATGGCTCATTCTTGCTCATTATTCCAACTCTTGTAATGGGATTGTGATATGGCAAAACCAGATAGGGGAAGGGCCAACAGCAAGAACCCGCCCACATAGCCCAGCTAACGTTCGTTTCGCATCAAACATTCCTGGGGGTAATGATAGTTTTTCTTATGACTGTACAACCAAGGTATCAGGTTAGTTCCTTCTGTCAGTAAATCTCTCACAATATACTAATTATGTATTCTCTGTGAAATAAAGAATATAATTAGGGAGAGTGGCTATGTTCGATTTGTAACAAGGGCATGGGAAGTAATTGCATCTTGTGCAGTGTTTGTGATAAGTGGGTGCGTAAGAGATGTAGCGGTACTAGAGGTAGACTGTGAGATAATACATATTTTATGTATGTGGTGTGTTGGGGAGAGCATGCGGATATTGCCAGGCGTGAAAGAATTGAACTTGCCGGTGAGAGTCTGGAGTGTGTGGAAGAGTTTTCTAATTTGGGAGACATATTATGTGCTGGAGGTGGGGCTGGAGCTAGCTCTGTGGCTAGAGTGAGGAGTGATTGGAAGAAGTTCAGGGTGCTGTTGCCTCTCTTGACATTGAGAGGGCTCTCTCTCCATGCTAAGGGATCCTTGTATGCAGCATGTGTTAGGAGTGTAATGCTGTATGGCAGCGAGACCCGGGTTGTAAAGGAAGAGGATATTCGCAGGTTGAAACATATAGAAATGGCAATGATTAGGTGGATAAGCAGTGCATCCTTGAGGGTAAGGCCTGGGGGTACTAGGTTTACGATGGAAGAGTTGAGAGGTAGGATGGGACTGGAGTGTATTGGTGTTGTGATAAGGAAGGTAGATAGAGATGGTTTGGGCATGTGGAGAGGATGGGGGATGATAATTGAGTGCACAAAATGATAAGTGTTAATGCTGGGAGTAGGGTAGTGAGAGGTAGACTGAAAAAGACCTGGGATGAGGTCATTGAGCGTGACCTCAGGGTTAAAAGACTAAACTGTGAAGCTGCCAGAGATCGAGCAGCATGGAGAGCCGCCACTGGGTAACCAAAGCCAACGCATGCAAGTATGTCAGAGCCTTCAAAAACGAAAACGGATGTAGTAAATTTTTCAATTATATAACCTGAGGGATGGCAAAGGAAGATGGCAATGGAGAGGATATATTTTTGCTTTTTCTACCTTTACAACAAACTCATGCCATGAACAACCAACAGACTTACAACACAGCACCTATTATTGTCAGCAACTGTTCTATAAATGTCCATTGGAAATAAACTAATTCATTTAGAATATTTGTGTGTTCATGCAGGAGACTGCATCTCACACAGGTCACAATACTACCCCTCTGAAAATACCCTTGATTAGATTAGTTTACCATACTGTATTTTGGCAGAAATGGATTTTAGAACTGTATGCATCAGAGTAAATAATAACAATATTAGTAACAAAAATAAATAATAATACCCAGTAATAATTTTTTCAAGGAGTTTGGTGTAAAGGTAACAAAAACTTACCAACAGCATTAGGTCAAGTCTACATTTGTCTTGGCTGGGTTAGGGCAGGTTACAATCAGGTTAGGCTTGGATTGGTTTGATTTGAGTAGGTAATATGACTAGTAACTTGGAACCTGGGCACAGAAATGAGGGTCAGTATCAATAAACCATACCAAAATTACCACAAAAAGTTTTCATTTCTGAAGGCTCCAACATGCTAGAATGCTTTGGCCTTGGTCACCTAATGTGGCTCTCCATGCTGCTCAATCTCTGGCAGCTTCCCTATTTCACCCCTTAACCATGAGGTCACCCACAATGACCTCGTCCCAGGTCAAATTCGGTCTACCCCTTTCCACCCTACTCACAACATTATCACTTCTCACTTTCTGCACCCAATTATCATACCCCTGAAATTCTTCCAACCATTCCTCGCTCTAACCACAGAGCTAGATCCAGTCCCACCTCCAGCACATAATATGTCTCCCAAATAAGAAAACTCTTCCACACACTTAAGATTCTCACCAGCAAGTTCAATCCTTTCACACCTGGCAATATCCACATGCTCTACTCAACACACCACATACATGAAATATGCATTATCTTGCAGTCTACCTCTAATACCGCTACATCTCTTACGCACCCACTTATCACAAACACTGCACAAGATGCAATTACTGTACGGTACTTCCCACGCCCTTGTGACAGATCGCACATGGCCACTCTCCCTCTTCTTTGACAGTACTGCCACTAGCCCTGGATACCATCATCTTTGTTTCATCTGCATTTATTCAAGCCTTGTGCCCCATACTATCTCTCCACTTCCACTTTGTAAAAAGTGCTAAAAAAAAAAAAAAAAAAAAATGGTTGTACAGAACAGGTCTAATTATTGGTAACCAATTTTTTTCTTGTTTGTACTCATTAAAATACACAAGAAAATACATGCAAGGGCAAATATATACAAACAAGAAAACCGCACACACACATGAACACAATTATCATATATACAAGACATCAGTTTTAAAAGTGTGTAGGCCTATCAAGTGGTTATAAGTTATTTACCCTTCTTACCTAATATTTTACTAAACTTGCATGATCTTCCTGAATAAAATATAATCAGATGTGGTACTGGTGTTCTATCATACAACCTACCTTTACTTATTTTCTAATTCATATTGATCACTAACAAGAAACAGCCATTTTGGTGGACTGATTTCCATTGTGTAAAAAATATTGAAAACTCATTATTAATATTCATCAAGCCTTACTGATTTAAACTAAAACTATTTATTCGGTATGTAAAAATAATGCACGTCTCCATTCTTTACTTAACAAAAAAAATAATATCCAATATTGACCGCAATTAAAAAAAATAAGGGAGGGGGGGGGAGTTGAAATGTTCTCGACTCGCCGTAACTACTGGCACGACTCTTCAAGCTCTAGATAAATTATGTAGGACATCTAATATGCTTTGTGACTTACCAGAGAGTATAATCTTGCCGCTGATGGCAGTGGACGCCTCGCCTGGACAGCCTGGTGGTGCTGAGTGTTATTTTAATGCAAGCTTCTCCCCGTCACCCGTCAGCTGATTGCCAAACAATAACACTCCTCCACTGTTGCCAACTCTCCTTCCAACCTCATATATCCACTATTTCAGCTTTAACATACCCTAATTTATCGTCTTTTTCCCTATAATTAACCTCTCCTCCGGTCATACTAGAGCCATCCGGTGTCACACTTTTCAACCACCTGTAATTAAAGCCCACCTTCATATTGCCTAAGGCGCCCAGTAATCTGGCACCTGTGTGGAAGCTGACATCCTAACAGAAATTTGGAGGATTGTCAGTTATAATGAGCTGTTTATTACCACGCTGGATGCTTTACAAATGACCAAAACCGATGGTATTTTACCTACACAGATGCAGCGGGGGAAAATGAAGAGGTAGGCGGTTTAAATGGAAGTGGTGGGCGCCGCAATTCATATAAAATCACACGCCGTCCCGGTCAATAGCAGCCGGTGAACGCCACGGTCGAAGGCGCTGTGGTCAAAAGAGGCGCACGCGTGAGCCAGCAAGGGTTAAAAACTTTTCCATGGCGAATTAATAAATCTCCGTTCCTCCCATCCCTCCTTATCGCAACACATCAAGATACCTCCCATAGATGAAAATTGGGCCTGATAATAATTATATTTTATCGGGTATATTTGCTAATAATAATAATAATATTTTAAGTGATATGCCCCTATAAAAAGATCAGGCACTAGGGACCCCGCCCCGAGGCTAACTGGAAGAGGCCGGGCCTGGGGAGGTGGAGGATGTCAGTTTTATTTTATTCTGGCTATCTCCCGACGATCCTGTTAAGCTTAGAATGAACTTTTCGAACTATGGGGGGTTAGATGGGCCTATAGACTGCATTAACAGCTTCAGACTGGGACCTAACAACAGTGAACAGCTAATACAAAATAATGAATACAGAGAATACCTGGAACCACTAATAATCCCTTCGCGCCGGGACGCCATTTTTAATGTTCTTGCTATTTTCCAACAAAATATTTAGACCAATGCCGTTATTTATATTTTATTCTTGCTATTTCCAAACGATTTTGTTACTTTAAGGATATGATTTTGAAGTGAAGGGGTTGGGTGAAGTGAGAAGTGCCGACATAATCCCTACAGCCCGGGGATATTTCTATTTTAGGCCTATTTTTTCATTTCTAACAAGGTAACCTATTCAGACCCGGGTCCGTTGTTTTTATTCTATTCTTTTTATTTCCTGGAGATTTTTATTCAGATTAGGACAGACTTTTCAAACTGGTTACGGGGAGAGGCTGAGGCAGATGTAGACATTTAATTCCTCTTCACCCACTTTTTTTTTTTTTTTAATCTCAATTGCTATATCCTAACACTTATGCTACGTGTTCTAGGGTCGACTTCTCGTCCTCAGAACACGAGCTACTGAGCTGGAGTTCTCTTTCGAGACTGGATTTAGAAAACACAAGAGGAACAGGGCATAAAAACTCGGGTCGACCAACCTTACACGTATATTACTGTTATGCTAAGTGTTTTTAGGTCGACTTCTCGCCCTAAAGACACTAGCTATTGAGCGAGGTCCTCTTTCGAGACCGGAAGTAGAACACTTTTATACTAGGTGAAATGCGCGCTCCCGCCGCCAAGCCCCCACCCCACTACGGAGCCGCAGCCCCACCCCCACCCCAGGAAGACACCACAGTGGGCCAGGTGGACACAGTGCCGGCCCAGAGCGAGACGGGCTCAGGTGCGCCCCGACCTTGTGTCCCTCTTCCCCTCAACTCGCCCAACCACGACGTCGCAGTGATGGGAGGCTACGTCTCGGCCGGACCAGCCTTCGCCAGGATCGGGATGGGACTGCTCCAGATACAGTCCCAGGCAGCACTACGGTAACGGCCACTGTACGTACTGAGGAGGGAACGGCCACTGTACGTCCCTCAGCTGTTTCCCACTGCAGCACCGTGACGACGACCACTGTACGTACCGGGGAAGGGACGGCCACTGTGCACCCATTTGCTGCAGCCACATCTGGAACCTGCCTCGGTTTGACGGCCACTGTACAGACACTGACAGGCAAAGGCAGGAGAGGTGGAACCGCGACAACGGCCTCTGTAGCGTCGGGGAGGGAACGGCCACTGTACGTCCCTCATCCATCTCCTCCTCCTCTTACGGGAGTAGCACCCCGGTATTGGCCACTGTACGTACCGTGGAGGGAATGGCCACCGTACATCCCTCATCTACTTCCCGTCAGGCAGGCAGACCCGCAGTGACGGCCACTGTACGTTCCAGGGAGGGAACGGCCACTGTACGTTCCAGGGAGGGAATGGCCACCGTACGTTCCAGGGAGGGAACGGCCACTGTACGTTCCAGGGAGGGAACGGCCACTGTACGTCCCTCATCTACCTCTTCCTCCTTCGGGAGCAGCACCGCGGTAACAGGCACTGTACGTAGCGGGGAAGGAACGGCCACTGTACGTCCATCTGCTGCTATCCCAAGGACCTGTTGAACTGCAGCAATGGCCACTATGTGTCGGGGAAGGGACGGCCACTGTATGCCCTTTGTCCACAGTCTCGAGGGTTCTTCTGGAGGAGAAGGTCCCTTGTGCAGCACACTCTCCACCCGGCCAATGCTTGGAACTCCCTTCTATCTCCCTCCAGGTGTGGTTCCCCGGAGGTGCTGCTGTTCCAGGAGTGGTGGCGAGGCCCGATAGCTGAAGGCAGGATCCACACTCTCCAGCCTGCCCCCGGACGATGCCCGGTCCTGACAGATGCCCCACGGACGAGGTGCCGCAGCCAGCCCCTGATGGCATCCCAGCCTAGAGGCAACCGCAGTCCCAGGCCTCCCAGGGACACCCCTCGGACCCCAGGGCGGGACTGCCCTGGCCCCACTCACCGTCGGCCCTCCGCCCAGAGTAAGAAGCGGCACGCCCAGCTCCTGATGCTGTTTGGCCCCAGCCTCGAGGGCCCCTCACCAGGTCGAGGCCCTGACAAGAGAGGGCGTCCCTGCACCCCAGACCAGAAATGCGCCTGGGCTGTGACGCCCCCAGTAGCAATCCTGTGCCTACTGCGGAAGAACCCACCTGTAGGGCTCCCTCCAACTCCCAGGTACCACCTTGACTAAGCCTAGACATCAGCAGCCCAGTGACGACACAGTGAGAGCTCAGTGTCGTACCAAAGACTTGAAAGTGACAGTGTCCGTATATTCTAAAGACAGTGAGACAGGAATATCACCAGTGAAAGTGTCTCTAACCTAACGTACTCAGTGTTATGCTGGATGTTTTTAGACCGACTTCTCGTTCTAAAGACACCAGCGACTGAGCGGGGTCGTCTTTCTAGACCGGAAATAGAACACTTACAATGGAACAGGGCATAAAAACTCGGCAGTATACCTTAACACATCTATTGTCTCAGTTCAATTTATTTTCAATATACATACAGGATACACCAAATGTGAATGGGATGGAGTGACAGGTTATTTAGTACTAATATAATATATCACATGGGCACGGTGTTTACGTCTGAGTTAATGCACGGGAGAATATCACACACCCGTGGTGTTACTGTTCATACACTCGGTCTCTTTGGACTATACATGGCAGGTTGGTCTCTTTGCCACACACTAAGATATTACACCGGTTCTGGGATGTTCAGACATATGCACAATACTCTGGATAAATTAGAATAGAGACCTTTATGGGTGGTGTTTCTGTCTCACTGTTTTATGTCACTGATAGTCACTTCACCGTAAAGTCTTTAGCACGACACTGGGATCTGGAGGCTTCATCACTGGGCTGCTGAGGCCTGGGCTTAACTGAGGTGGCGCCCGGGAGTGGGAGGGAGCCCTTCTGGGAAGCCCTCCTGCAGAAGGCATGGGACAGCTCTCAGGGGCGTCGTGGCCCAGGCGCATGTCTGGTCTGGGGTGCAGGGAGGCCTGTTCCTGCTCCGGCCTCGACCTGGTAAGGGGTCCTCGGAACTGGGGCTGACCAACATCAGGAGTCGGGCCTGCCGCTTCTTGCTTCTGGAGGATGGCTGACGGTGAGTGGGGCCAGAGCGGTCCCACCCTGGGGTCCGTGGGATTGCCCTGGGAGGCCTGGGACTACGGTCGCCACTAGGTCGGGGCACCATCAGGGGTTGCCTGTGGCACATCGTCCATGGGGCGTCTGTCAGGATCCGGCGTCATTCAGGGGCAGACTGTAGCGTTTGAACCTCACCTTCGGCAACAGGACCTCCCCACCACTCCTGGAACGGCAGCACCTCTGGGGAACCACACCTGGATGGAGAGAGAATAGGGCGTCCCATGCAGCCGAGGGGTGGAGGGTGGGCTGTGCAAGGGACCTTCCCCTCTGGGAGAACCCTCTGGACTGTGGACGAAGGGCGTAAGGTGGGCATCCCTTCCCCGATGCGTACAGTGGCCGTCATCGCGGTTCCACAGCCCCTTGGGGTAGCAGCAGAAGGACTTACAGTGGCCATTCCTTCCCCGGTACGTACAGCGGCCGTTACCGAGGTGCTGCTCCCGAAGAAGGAAGAGGCAGATGAGGGACGAACAGTGGCCATTCCTTCCCCGACGCATACAGTGGCCGTCGTCGCGGGGCTGCAGGGGGAAGCAGCTGAGGGATGTACAGTGGCCGTTCCCTCCCCGGTACATACAGTGGCCGTTACCGTGGTGCTGCCTGGGACTGTACCTGGAGCAGTCCCACCCCAATCCTGGTGAGGGCTGCTCCGGCATGGGAATAGTCTTGTTTCCCTGCAATGTTGTAGCTGAGCAAGTTGAGGGGAAGAGGGACATATGGCCGGGGTGAACCTGGGCCCATTTCGCTCTTGGGCTGGGCAACTGTAAGCTGGCCCGCCGTGGTGTCCTCCTGGGGTGGGGATGGGGATGCAGCTCTGTAGCGGGGTGGGGGGTCTGGCCATGGGAGCACGCATATTACCACCGTATGTGGTAAAGATGTCACGGCCCCGTGATTGGAGGTGGTATGTACTTGTAGTGGAGGTCTGGTGTGCAGGTGTGATGTGTTGGAGGAGGGTGGTCCAGTGTTGGGTTATGTGGTTTGGTTCCTGGTGAGGGTTGAATGTGATATGGAGTGTGGAAGTGTGTGGAGTGTGGCGGAGGCTGTGGAGGAGCTGGTGTGTCCCCTGTACTCTTTGTCCCAGTCCATGTGGGGGATGTCAGACAATTCTGTGGATACACATCTCTGCTGGTGGTGCTTGGTGCAGGGTTGGTGGCTGTATACTGGCTAGGGGTGAGGTCCTCGGCCTTTTATGGGGGAGGTTAGGGTAGGAGTGGTGGCTCCCCCTGAGGAATTGGATCGGTGGAAATTTCCAGCTTGCCTGATGCAGGCTGAGTGTGATGGGGCTAGTACTGGGTGTGTGTGTCACGTGTGGTGGTGAGTGTGGTGATGTTGGTGAGGTAGCAGTGGGCATAAGGGTGTATCTGGTTGGTGGGCGTGAGAGGCATCCGGATCTGGTGGTGGTGGTAGTGAGGACAGGCGTGGGAGGTGACACTGTCAGGGCACGTGGTGGTGTGGGTGTCCTGTTTTGGGCGTGGGTGGGTGCGGGTGGTGGTGAGGAGTGGTGTGTGTAGTGGGCGTAATCGGTGGGTAAAGGGTGGAGAGGCGTGGATGTTTGGGCAGTGTGGGTGGTGGGTGGTGTTGATGCATGTGGGGAGTTTGTGGGTGAGGTGGTGCTGGGGGGTGGTGACGGGGGGAGTGAGGGTGGATGGGGGCGAGCGTCATGGCAGTAAGGTGCAGGTGGTAGATTCCGTGGTGGTCATGGCGGGATTTGTCATGGAGTGATGTGTTGTTGCTGCGTTGTTAGGGGTATGGGTCGGAGATTGGAAGTTATTGGTTGGAGGAGGTGATGGCTGGGCGTCCATATAGGGTGTGGTAGGGGGGGAGGTTGGAGATGATCCGAAATCAGAGGATGTCAGTGGTGGGGCATGTAAGGGTGTGGTGGGAGAGGAGGTTGTGGCAGATGAGGTGGAGGGGGAGGGGGAGAAGGAGTAGGAGTATGAATCAGTGGGTTGATTCTTGGAAGGAGGGGAGGGTAGCGCTGTGCAGCGGGAGGTGTGTGGTGCGCGGGATGGTGGGATGTTATTGTCAGTGGGTTGGAAGGGGCACACGTGGTGGTTACTGTACATGCGTGTATGCATATGCTGTTGGATGATAACTTGGTAGGGGTTGGGTACCTTGATGATGGTGTAGGGGCCTTTGAATCGGGGGGATATTTTGTCAGGGGTAGGTAAACGTGCCATGACGACAGAGTCTTCCGGTTTGTAGGGTTTGGAGGTGATTGTGTCTGGCTGTAAATCCTGTTGTTGTTGGAGGTGGTGGAGGCACCTCTTGAGGTGATGCAGGGGGTCAGTGGTAGTGGGCGGGGGAGGGGGTTGAAGGTGTTGGCGGAGAGGCAGCAGGAGCGGGGCTTCGCCGAAGACTCGCTCGTGGGGGGTGATTCCATCATCCCTAGGTCATGTGTTCAGGCCGCATTGAACAATTTTCACATGAGCTGGCCAGTCGTCATTGCCTGTTTGTATCATCCTGGCCCATACCTGGTTAAGGAGAGAACGATGACTTCTCTCGCAGACACTATTTCCTTGGGGCCAGTATGGGGAGGAGTGTGTTATCTGATAGCTCAATAGACTGGCTAACTCCTCCCAGACTTTGCCAGTGAATTCTGGCCATTATCAGAATGTAGGGCCTGAGGGATCCCAAAATAAGGGAAGACATGGCGGACCAATGCATCAGCTACTGTCACTGCATTATATTCTTTTGTGGGGCAGGTGATGAGGAATTTGGAATATGTATCAACGAAAGTAATGATGTATTTGCAGCCTGCTTTGGGTGTTAGAGGCCCGACTATGTCAACTGACAGTAATTGCCATGGCTTGTGGGCGGTGATTTTTCCCGCCGGTCCAGCTGTGCGTGTGGTATCTTTACCCGAGGAGCAGGCTCGGCATGTTTGGATGATGTTTTTGGCAATGGTGAAAGGGTTGGGCGTCCAGTATATGTTGTTGAAAACTCGTAGTAATTTTTTCATGCCGAGGTGGATGCCGTTGTCTGCGTGGAGGTAAAGCATGGCATCGTGAGCAGCGGTAGGGTCTAGTATGATGTGGCCATCTTTTAAACAGGTGTTCGCCATGTTGGTATAATTTGGCGAAGGTGTGCAGTGGTATCCAAGGGAGGCGTTGTTTGGCCTGCCACATTTGGATAAGATCTGTGTTGGTGCGGATTGAATTGATGGGTAGGCGGGAGAGGGCGTCGGCATTTGTGTACAGCTTCCTGGGTCGGTATGACATTTCAAAATCAAACTCTTTGAATGTTTCACTCCATCGAATAAGTTGGGCACTGGTGGTGTTGGATTGTTGCAGCCACTGGAGGGATTGATGGTCAGCAATGATGACTACATGGGTGCCTGAAATATAGGATCGGAAGTAATCTAAGGTCCAAATAATGCCTCGGCACTCACGTTTAGTAGCAGCATAATTTCTCTCTGCCTGGTTGAGGGTGCAGCTGGCACAGGCGATGATGTGTTCCCGTCTGTCCTGCACCTGGGTGAGTACTGCGCCGATGGCAATCAGGGAAACATCAGTATAGAGACGGAAGGGTAGGTTGTAGTCGGGGAAAGCGACAATTGGGGCTGAGGCTAGTTTGTTTTTTAGGGTGTTAAAGGCTGCAATTCGGTCATCTGTCCAGACGAAAGGCTCGCCTTTCCTTGTGAGATCGTGCAAGGGTTTGGCAATGTCGGTAAAGCCTTTGACAAAACGCCTGTAGTAAAAGATAAGTCCGAGGAAGGTGCACGTTTCGTGGACGTCCTTAGGTAAAGGGAGGTCAGCGATGGCGTGCAATTTGTTGGGATCGGGAGAGATGCCCTCGGCTCTGATCACGTGTCACAGGAAGGAGACGGATCTCTCGGCTAGGACGTACTTTGGAGGTTTGAGTTTAAGTCCGGTCTGGCGTATTCTTGTAAATACCTGTCTGAGGTGGCAAAGTTGGTTGGCCCAAGTTTGGCTGAATACGATGACATCATCTAGATATGCCAGGCAGATCTCCCAGGTCAGGCCACTCAGGACTGACACCATTAGGCAGGAGAACGTGGCTGGGGCGTTGCAAAGTCCGAAAGGGAGGACGTTAAATTCATAATGTTTGCCGTTGCTGGTGAAGAAGGCCGTTTTTTGTTTGTCCTTTGGGTGGACGGGGACTTGCCAGTACCCCGACTGCAGGTTGAGGGTGGAAAACCATGAAGAGCCTTGCAGTGAGTTGAGGGAATCGTCTATTCTGGGTAGGGGAGTGGCGTCCTTGGTGGTGACATCATTGAGTTTACGGTAGTCAACACAGAACCGCATGGTGCCATCCTTTTTTTCTAACGAGCATGAGGGGGGAGGACCAGGGACTGGTGGAGTGGGAAATAATGCCGGCATCAAGCATGTCCTGGACCTGCTAGTCTTCCTCTGCCCATTGCTTAGGGTTCTTGTGTCGTGCAGGTTGGTGGATGGGTGGTCCCGTGGTGTGGATTTCGTGGTTCAGGTAGGTGGTGTGCCCGATGTCTGCTGGGCCAGATGAAAAAAGGACTTGGAAGTCCAGGAGGAGTTGTCGGAGGCTGTTTGCTTGGTGGGTGGAGAGGTGGTCAGGTAGAGTAGGTATAGTGCTGGGAGAGGGGGAGGGTGTTTCACAAGGCTGGGCTTCTTCCATGTCACCTAGTATTATCCCTCGAGGGAGGGTGAATGGTGTGGCGGTGAGATTGGCGATTCGCACTGCCTGGACGTGGGGGGGGAGGAATGTGGGAGATAATAAACATGATGAAAGGGGCCCAGACGGTAAGTTTGGTGAGAATAGTACGGAGGTACTGCTGGGTCCGTTTAATTGTAACCAAGCCTCATGGTGGGGCGAATGGTAATGGCAGAAGCAATGGTGGCAGAAAAAGTTGGAAGGAGAGTGGTAGGAGAGGAAGGAGAAGAATAGGGGTTAGAAGATGTAGTGGTGGGTGACGGGAGGGATGAGGGTGGAGGGGAGTGCACGTGCAGAGTGTTTGAGGGTGGTGAGGAAGGGGGTGTGTGGGGGGTGGAGGTGTGCACGTACTGCATGGGTGGTGAAGGGAGGGGGACTGGATGAAAGTGGAGGCGGCGCTTGTGGCAGGCGATGTTGGTGTAAAGCTTTTGTGGCAGGTCCAGCCCCAGGTATTCGTCGTATGTACAGCAGGTTGAATCGAAGATGATGAAGGGGTGTCTTGCAGTGGCTTGTTGGTGGGTGTCAGTCTGCAGGTCCCGGGTTTCCCCACGGATAGGCAGGGGGCCGTCCCCCGAATCTACGAGGTTGGCTGAGGTGGGGAGAAGGGGGCCAAAGGCAGAGCTGTGGTGGGAGTACAAATGGGAGTAGGGGGAGGATCTGGCCGGTCCAGTGTCAGCCAATAGTCTTGCCTTGACCCCATTCAGCTGTATTTTGTCATAGACTGGGGATCTGTATTTATGTGAAGTGGCCCCCGCCACCGTGGGGAGGTGCGGGGGCGGACCTCAAAATCCATCTGCTGTATGGTGCCCTCTTCATCACGTTCTACTTCCCCTGGATCTGTGTAAGGGAGGAGTGGAGCATCGTCTTCTGGTGCATCGTCGTCCAGAGATGACACCTTCCGGTGCCCTTGTGGGGCCGCCCTGCATCGTGTGGCTTTCAACTGCTCGCGTATATCATGCAGAGGGCAGCTGCGACTGCAAGCGGCAAATTCCCACGGGTTTATGGAGATCAAACTGGAGTTTTCTTTGGGATGAGAGGGTCTCGTCGGAGGGTGAGCCTTGGGTATGGCGGGTGACAGCTCCGTAGTGAGTTGTGGTGAGGGCGTCTGTTGCTTATGCGGCGCCGCCTTGTTTGTGGGAAACTTACTGACTGCAGGTATTGGTTGAGGTGTGGGGCGGGCAGCGAGGAGGCGTTGTACAAGCTGCAGGTCTTGGTCCACGTCTCCTGATGGATCATAGATTGTGAAGTGTTCCCTGACTGTGCTCAGGAGGATCCTCAGCAGGGTATTGAATGTATGTTGGTCCCGAGTGGCTGTGCTGGCTTTGGGATAGGCAGTGGTGACGAGTCGCCGTACCTGGATGAAAGTGTCATCAAGGCTACCGTCGTATGTGAGGGCATCGAGTTGTGAGAGAGCAACAACTCTGCCCAAGGAAGGTGTACCTGCCTGTTTTACGATATGTGTGAATTGGTCCCATTTTAGTTCAGGGACGATTTTCGTGGCTATGGTTGCCACAATTTTGCCCAGGTGAGGCAGTGTGACAGCAATTTCCTCCCTGTCGTTTTCAAACCCTATGTCTAATAAGGGTTTTACCATATCCAGGTACACATCAATGTTGTATCGTTCGGCGTTGAACTTTGGCAGTTGAATATGTGGTTTGGCCGCCATTGTGTAAGATTTCCCTATTTGTTCCTCCGTGTTCTAATCGGATCCAGAACCAATGCTTGCCACCAGTGTTATGCTGGATGTTTTTAGACCGACTTCTCGTTCTAAAGACACCAGCGACTGAGCGGGATCCTCTTTCTAGACCGGAAATAGAACACTTACAAAGGAACAAGGCATAAAAACTAGGCAGTATATCTTAACAAATCCATTGTCTCAGTTCAATTCCCTTTCAATATACATACAGGATACACCGAATGTGAATGGGGTTGAGTGACAGGTTACTTAGTGCTAGCATAACATGTCACATGGGCACAGTGTTTACATCTGAGTTAATACATGGGAGAATTTCACACAGCCGTGGTGTTACTGTTCATACACTTGGTGTCTTTGGACTATACATGGCAGGTTGGTCTCTTTGCCACACACTAAGATATTACTGCAGTTCTGCGATGTTCAGACATATGCACAGAACTCTGGATAAATTAGAATAGAGACCTTTATGGGTGGTGTTTCTGTCTCACTGTTTTGTCACTGATAGTCACTTCATCGTAAAGTCTTTAGCACGACACTGGGATCTGGAGGCATCGTCACTGGGCTGCTAAGGCCTGGGCTTAACTGAGGTGGTGCCCAGGAGTGGGAGGGTACCCTTCTGGGGAGCCCTCCTGTAGAAGGCATGGGACAGCTCTCGGAGGCGTCGCGGCCCGGGTGTTTGTCTGGTCTGGGGTGCAGGGAGGCCCGTTCCTGCTCCGGCCTCGACCTGGTACGGGGCCCTCGGGACTGGGGCCAAACAACATCAGGAGTCGGGCCTGCCGCTTCTTGCTCCTGGCGGAGGGCTGACGGTGGGTGGGACCAGAGCAGTCCCCCCCTGGGGTCCGTGGGCTGGCCCTGGGAAGCCTGGGATTGCAGTCACCTCTAGGTCGAGGCACCATCAGGGGTTGTCTGTGGCACCTCATCCATGGGGCATCCATCATGATCTGGCGTCGTCCAGGACAGACTGTAGGGCTTGAACCTCCCCTTCAGCAACAGGACATCGCCACCACTCCTGGAACGGCAACACCGCCGGTGGACCACACCTGAAGGGATAAAGAAAAGGGCATCCCACGCAGCTGAGGGGTGGAGAGTGGGCGCTAAAGGGACCTTCCCCTCTGGGAGAACCCTCGGGACTGTGGACGAAGGGCTTAAGGTGGCCATCCCTTCCCCAACGCATACAGTGGCCATCGTCGCGGTTCCACAGCCCCTTGGGGTAGCAGCAGAAGGATGTACAGTGGCCGTTCCTTCCCCGGTACGTACAGTGGCCATAACCGTGGGGCTGCTCCCGAAGGAGGAAGAGGCAGATGAGGGACGTACAGTGGCTGCTCCCTCCCCGGCGCATACAGTAGCCGTCGCCGTGGGTCTGCCTGCCCGACGGGATGTAGCTGAAGGATGTATAGTGGCCGTTCCCTCCCCAGTATGTACGGTGGCCGTTACCGCGGGGCTACTCCCTTAGGAGGAGGAGGAAGTGGATGAGGGACTTATAGTGGCCGGTCCCTCCCCAACACTTACAGTGGCCGTTGTCACGGTTCCAGTCCTCCTGCCTTTGCCCACTGGTGTGCGCTCAGTAGCTAACACACCAAGGCGTGCTCCAGATGTGGCTGCAGCAGAAGGACGTACAGTGGCTGTTCCTTCCCCGACGCATACAGTGGCCATCGTCGCGGGGCTGCAGGGGGAAGCAGCTGAGGGACGTACAGTGGCCGTTCCCTCCCCGGTACATACAGTGACCATTACTGCGGTGCTGCCTGGGACTGTTTCTAGAGCAGTCCCACCCCAATCCTGGCGAGGGCTGCTCTGGCAGGGGAGTAGTCTTGTTTCCCTGCGATGTTGTAGTTGAGCAGGTTGAGAAGAGGGACATATGGCCGGGGTGTACCTGGGCCCGTTTCACTCTCGGGCCGGGCAACTGTCATCCGGCCCACCGTGGTGTCCTCCTGGGATGGGGGTGGGGATGCGGCTTCGTAGCAGGATGGGGGGTCTGGCTGCGGCAGGGCGCATATTACCCAGTATACTGTGTCAGTGCTTAAGTTCCCAGGACCTAGAGTAATATACAAGTGTTGTGGCAATTTCTAAGTTCAACAGGCCAGTACACTATATAAAGATGGAGGACAAAGGACTGTATGAACTGTGTCACCATCCCTCTGTATTATTCTCCTGTACAATAACTTGGGTGTTATCACAGTGTATGTGTGATATGATGTACTATTGTTAACTAGCCTGTCACTATACCCGTTCCACATCATGTATACCATTGTATGTATATTGTAAGGGGAATTGGAATAGGGTAATATATGTGTTAAGGTGTCCTGCCGAGTTTTTATGCCCTGTTCCTTTGTAAGTGTTCTAGTTCCGGTCTAGAAAGAGGACCCCGCTCAGTCGCTGGTGTCTTTAGGACGAGAAGTCGCCCTAAAAACATCCAGCATAACACTGGTGGCAAGCAGTGGTTCTGGATCTGATCAGAGCACGGAGGAACAAACAGGGAAATCTAGCACAATGGCGGCCAAACCACACATCCAAATGCCAAAATTCAACCCCGAACAATACGACATCGATGTGTACTTGGCTATTGTAAAACCCATATTAGACATAGGCTTTGAAAATGACAGGGAGAGAATTGCCGTCACACTGCCACACCTGGGCAAAGCAGTAGCAAGCATAGCTACGAAAATCGTCCCGGGATTAAAATGGGACCAATTCGCACATATCGTGAAACAGGCAGTTACCCCATCCTTGGGCAAAGTTATCGCCTTATCACAACTAGACTCCCTCACATACGACGGAAGCCTCGATGACACATTCATCTAGGCTAGGTGGCTCGTCACCACTGCTTACCCGGGAACAGACGCAAAAAACCGGAAACAGCTTATATTTAACATACACCGGATCCTCCTTGGTTTCACTAAAGAACATTTTACAATACATGACCTGACGAGAGACCTGGATAAAGATATCAATTTAATGAGGCGCCTTCTAGCCATCCACTCGATCCCTCAACACATCGGCGAAATCAATCAATTCCCCACGAATATCATCGCTATTAACCCGTGGGAATTTTCTTGCTGCCACGAATGCCCAATCCACGACATCAGTGAGCAGCTAAAAGCTGCCCGGCGCAGCAATACGACACAAGGGCGCCTACAAGCTTCCCCACCATACGCCGATTGCCCCGAGCCTCAGGGAAAGAAAATGCTACGGAGAAGGCACAGAAGGCGCCCCCCACCGCTCCCGCATTCCACCGTAATGATGGGGGCCAACTCACATTCCCCCCCCCCCCAGTCTACGACAGGGAGAAACGTCATGTTTCCTTTTGCTCTCCTCTCACTATCTCTTCTGTTTTACCTTCCCCTATTCCTACCCCTGTTCCTAACCTTCCCACCTCACACACCACTTTCGCCACTACCATCGCCTCCCCCCTTCCTGTCCTCCCTCAACACAAGCCTGCCTGATGGACGCCTCACGGATGAGGTACCACAGCCAGCCCCTGACGGTGCCCCAGCCTAGAGGCGACAACAGTCCTAGGCCTTCCAGGAACACCCTTCGGACCCCAGGGTGGGACCACCCTGGCCCCACTCACTGTCAGCCCTCCGCCTGGAGTAAGAAGCGGCAGGCCCAGCTCCTGATGCTGTTTGGCCTCAGCCCCAAGGGCCCCTCACCAGGTCGAGGCCCTGACAAGAGAGGGCCTCCCTGCACCCTGGACCAGAAACGCGCCCAGGCTGTGACGCCTCCAGGAGCAGTCCCGTGCCTACTGTGGGAAAGCTCACCTGTAGGGCTCCCTCCGACTCCCAGGTGCCACCTTGACTAAGCCTAGACATCAGCAGCCCAGTGACGACACAGTGAGATTTCAGTGCCGTACCAAAGACTTGAAAATGACAGTGCCCGTATATTCTAAAGACAGTGAGACAGGAATATCACCAGTGAAAGTGTCTCTAACCTAACGCACCCAGTGTACTGTGTCAGTGCCTAAGTACCCAGGACTAGAGTTATATACAAGTGTTGTGGCAATTCCTAAGTTCAACAGGCCAGTATGCTATCTAAAGACGGAGGAGAAAGGACTGTATGAACTGTGTCATCATCCCTCTGTATTATTCTCCTGTACAATAACTTGGGTGTTATCACAGTGTATGTATGACGTGATGTACTGTTGTTAACTACCCTGTCACTATGCCCGTTCCACATCTTCTATACCATTGTATGTATATTTTAAGGGGAATTGAATTAAGGCAATATATGTGTTAAGATGTCCTGCCGAGTTTTTATGCCCTGTTCCTTTGTAAGTGTTCTAGTTCCGGTCTAGAAAGAGGACCCCGCTCAGTCGCTGGTGTCTTTAGGACGAGAAGTCGCCCTAAAAACATCCATCATAACACTAGGTGTTTTAGGGTCGGCTTCCCGTCCCTTGAACGCCTAGTGTGCAGCCAGGTTCTCTTTCTAGACCGGAGCTTAGACAAATTAGAGAGAGGGAGGTCACAAAAACTCAAGGCAACAACCTTACACGTGTATTGACAAATTCTGTATGTGGAACAGGTAGATATCTCAACAAAGGAATCTGGGCAGTTATAAGATCGTGGGCAGTATTATCACGCAGGATACTATTTGGACAATAGTTCAGGGCAATAGGTGAATAGCACAACGAACAATATTTAAGGTCTTTTGGGCAGGGGCATAGGTCACGGTCACTTTCAGGGAATATACACTGTGCTTAGGATGGGCAACTTATTCACAGGTCTCGTAGTGCAGAGAAATAACACTATGAAGGCCGAGTCTAATGTTCACTGAAATCACTGCACTCTAGTTGAGTCTTCCTTCTTTCTTTCACTATTTCACTATCTGCCCAAATCGTGACTATGACACATTAAAATATCTCGGACTTAGATTCCCTTGGATAATACACTGCCCGATATTCAGGTCACTATTTCACTGTTACTGCACTTTCACTGTCACTCACTGTCGGTGGGGTGGCGGCGTGGTTAGGAGAGGGGGAGGCGGGAGAACTCACAGCCCGACTCCTGATGGGGGCTGAGTCCCACCTGCCACTGTAAGCGTTGGGGAGGGACCGGCCACTATAAGTCCCTCATCCACTTCCTCCTCCTACGGAAGTAGCCCCGCGGTAACGGCCACTGTACATACTGGGGAGGGAACGGCCACTATACATCCTTCAGCTACATCCCGTCGGGCAGGCAGACCTGCGGCGACGGCTACTGTATGTGCCGGGGAGGGAGCAGCCACTGTACGTCCCTCATCTGCCTCTTCCTCCTTCGGGAGCAGCCCCACGGTTATGGCCACTGTACGTACCGGGGAAGGAACGGCCACTGTACATCCTTCTGCTGCTACCCCAAGGGGCTGTGGAACCACGACGATGGCCACTGTATGCGTTGGGGAAGGGATGGCCACCTTAAGCCCTTCGTCCACAGTCCCGAAGGTTCTCCCAGAGGGGAGGGTCCCTTTAGCGGCCCACTCTCCACCCCTCAGCTGCGTGGGATGCCCTTTTCTTTATCCCTCCAGGTGTGGTCCACCGGCGGTGTTGCCGTTCCAGGAGTGGTGGCGATGTCCTGTTGCTGAAGGGGAGGTTCAAGCCCTACAGTCTGCCCATGGACGACGCCAGATCATGATGGATGCCCTGTGGATGAGGTGCCACAGACAACCCCTGATGGTGCCCCGACCTAGAGGTGACTGCAATCCCGGGCTTCCCAGGGCCAGCCCACGGACCCCAGGGGGGGGACCGCTCTGGCCCCACCCACCGTCAGCCCTCCGCTAGGAGCAAGAAGCGGCAGGCCCGACTCCTGATGTTGTTTGGCCCCAGTCCCGAGGGCCCCGTACCAGGTCGAGGACGGAGCAGGAACGGGCCTCCCTGCACCCCAGATCAGACAAACACCCGGGCCGCGACACCTCCGAGAGCTGTCCCATGCCTTCTACAGGAGGGCTCCCCAGAAGGGTACCCTCCCACTCCTGGGCACCACCTCAGTTAAGCCCAGGCCTCAGCAGCCCAGTGACGATGCCTCCAGATCCCAGTGTCGTGCTAAAGACTTTACGATGAAGTGACTATCAGTGACAAAACAGTGAGACAGAAACACCACCCATAAAGGTCTCTATTCTAATTTATCCAGAGTTCTGTGCATATGTCTGAACATCGCAGAACTGCAGTAATATCTTAGTGTGTGGCAAAGAGACCAACCTGCCATGTATAGTCCAAAGACACCAAGTGTATGAACAGTAACACCACGGCTGTGTGAAATTCTCCCATGTATTAACTCAGATGTAAACACTGTGCCCATGTGACATGTTATGCTAACACTAAGTAACCTGTCACTCAACCCCATTCACATTCGGTGTATCCTGTATGTATATTGAAAGGGAATTGAACTGAGACAATAGATTTGTTAAGATATACTGCCGAGTTTTTATGCCCTGTTCCTTTGTAAGTGTTCTATTTCCGGTCTAGAAAGAGGATCCCGCTCAGTCGCTGGTGTCTTTAGAACGAGAAGTCGGTCTAAAAACATCCAGCATAACACTGGTGGCAAGCGTTGGTTCTGGATCCGATTAGAACACGGAGGAACAAATAGGGAAATCTTACACAATGGCGGCCAAACCACATATTCAACTGCCAAAGTTCAACGCCGAACGATACAACATTGATGTGTACCTGGATATGGTAAAACCCTTATTAGACATAGGGTTTGAAAACGACAGGGAGAAAATTGCTGTCACACTGCCTCACCTGAGCAAAATTGTGGCAACCATAGCCACGAAAATCGTCCCTGAACTAAAATGGGACCAATTCACACATATCGTAAAACAGGCAGGTACATCTTCCTTTGGCAGAGTTGTTGCTCTCTCACAACTCGATGCCCTCACATACGACGGTAGCCTTGATGACACTTTCATCCAGGTACGGCGACTCGTCACCACTGCCTATCCCAAAGCCAGCACAGCCACTCGGGACCAACATACATTCAATACCCTGCTGAGGATCCTCCTGAGCACAGTCAGGGAACACTTCGTATAGAAGATTAGTAAATCCAGCCTCAGATTCAGTGAATAAATGGACTCCCAGAGCATATAGATATAGGCGGTCTCGTAGTTGTGTGTGACAGGAATGGAAGCAGGGACAGCGTAGTGGGAAGTGTTCTACTATTTCTTCTATTGCCTTGCACCATGGACAGTATGAGTTTGTTACTCTATGGCGTGGGTGAAGAGAGGAGCCGGGACAGGTATAACTATATTCTCATCCATATTCACGACCAATCCCCTCCCGTAACTTAGACCTGCTTTCTGGGAAAGGACTAGGCATATGGGAAGATTTTGCACTCTTCTTCCTGTAACCATGTAAGAAAAAAAATGTTCCGATAACTTTCCTCTCGTTGTGATGTTGATGTGGATGAGCGTGAAAGCGTTTAAAGATTAACTCTGAGATGGTTTGACAGTGTGGAGAGGATGGGAAGGAGACTAAACCGAAGAGTGTACATGGGTGGGATGGAAAGGGGGACGGGAAGGGGGAGACTGAGAATGAGATGAAGGAATGGAGTAGAAAGATACATGAGAGAGGGGTGTGTGAGTTGAAAGGAGGGCAGCAAATGGCAGAGGGGAGGGAGACATGGAGGCGATGTATTTGTGGCCACCCCTTATGGGACTGCCACTTCTTTCTATAGATAGACAGGTAGGTAGAAATATAGATAGATGGGCAGACATACAGAGAGGTAAATAGATCCCTATATACTGTATAAAAGAAAATGCTTGTCTGTCTATCTGTCTGTCTGTCCTCACTGGGAATCAAGGCGGGTGAATATAAAACTCTCTAAACAGCCATAACAGGTGTAAGTTTTTACGACGACTTTAAATATGTACGTTACAGTTGTTAAAGTAGCGCCCCTGATGGCCAAAATTAGAACCAAAAGAAATAATCAAGTAAACATAGTGGAAACGTGGTAACCAATTGCGGTAGTTTTTTCTTTTTCTTTCATTTTTTTTTTTTTTTAGATACGTCGACGGAATGGTGGGGTGGGCAAGGCAGGTGGGGAGGATGGGCAAGGTTGGATGGGTAACTGTATGTGTAGGAGCAGGTGGGTGGAGTGGGTGGGTGGTTGTGGTAGCACGGGGTGGATGGACAGGTTGGGTGGGTGTTGTGGGGTGGATGCGCAGGGTTGGTTAGGTGTGGTGGGACAGCGTGGATGAGTGAGCGGGTGGACAGGGCTAGTGGGTGAGTAGTGAGTAGGTGGGCAGGGTGGGTGAGAACGTGGATGGGTGGATGGGCAAGGTAGGTGGGTGGGTGGGTGGGTGAGCAGGGTGGGTGGGAAATGTTGGTTGGTGAGTGGGTGGGTAGTGGGAAAATAAGTCCATGGGGAATATATACCTGATGGGGAAATGGGCCCAAGGAGGATCATTGGTTCAGTGGGTAAATCGGGAACCGGGGGTGTCGATCATATGGTTTTACCAGGGCATAACTGGGTACCCCTGCTAGTAGACAGATTAGATAGCAAGACAGATAGATATTTAGGTAGAAAAACTGTTCTGCTGCGTGAAATAGCAGCCGTGGCAACCGAGGGCATCACAACACCTCCAGGACGCGACAACGGAGGGGTAGGTAGGGCGCGCATGACGTCCGTGCGATATGGGCACGCGTCCCATATAGCGGCGCGCCCCTATTCCACGGAGTGCACCCGGCATGAACATCTCAGTCCGGGTGCATTACCTTCCAACCGAGCCAGCCCTCGCCAGGATCGGGGTAAAGTTACCTGTTATGCTAAGTGCTTTTAGGGTGGCTTCCCATCCTAGCAACACATAAGGTATAACTGGGTTCCCTTTCCAGACCAGAGATAAAACACAGTGTGAGAGGAACAGGGCATAAGTATACGGGGCAACAACCTTACATGTATATTACCAAATTCTTAATACAGGGAAGCTAGACAATCCACAAGACTCTATACAAAGGCAAAGCTTGGACTGGCAGCTATATTACAGGTGTCTTGCAGGATACCAGCTGTCTCAAGAATAAGCAGATAGACACTGCACTTAAATGAAGTTGGGAGTACACTCAGTTCTTGGTCTGCATATACTTTATAATGATCATATACATGTCCCGTATTCACTGAGTGGAGCGGGATGGTAGAACACTGCTAATGTCTTGTCTCACAGGAAGTAGAGCTGAGGTAGTTAAACACTGTCACTGTACTCTGTCACTTTCACTTTAACTCCTCAGGCATGGAAGTCACAGTCACGGTAGGGGTTTGGGGCAAGGGAACGGCCGTCTAACGGCTCACAGGTGTCATCCCAGTGTCAGCTGAGTCCCCTCAGGTGTCTTCTCGTCTAGGGGGCATGGGACTATTCGTAGGGTCGTCATCCTCCAGAGTGGGCTACGACCGGGCGTGATCATCGGCCACGAACTGGAGGGGCTCGGTATAGGGGTTTTGGCCCTCAGGACTGAGGCCAAATATCTTCTGTAGGCGCTCCTGCAGGAGCCCAGTGTGGGAAGGGCGTCGCTCATCGTCAGGACTAGAGAGGTCGCGCCCCAGTGTACTAGGGGCGTTGTTGAGGGCTGGCCTGCTGCGGTCTCCCTCCCGCTGCTTTGCCGTCAGGGTAGGGCTGTGGCGTTGCTGGCAACAGGAGTCCGACAGGTGCTGGTTGCCCTCTGGTGCTGGCTGGTTGGAGTGCAGCCCTGGGGTCTACACTGGTCCTCTCCACCAATCTGCTATTGGGAGTTTCTCCTCTTGGAGTTAAGGGTGTGGCTTGCTCTGCCACCAGTGGGGCAGCTCGAGCAGGGGTCTCTCTCTGGTTGTGGAGTCACAGGAGACGAGGGACTTTTGTGGTGTCCTTCTCTGGCACAGCTACTGGCTGTCGCCGAGGTCCCATGAGCAACAGAAGGAGGGCAGCTACCGGCCATCTCTTTCCCGTCGGTGTGGTAAGCAGCCGTCACCAGGGCCCAACTCCCTGACGGGACTGCAGACAAAATGCAGCTACCAGCCGTCACCTTCCCATAGGCGTGGCTACCAGCCATCACCAAGGTCTCGTATGAAGGACAGTGTGTAGGCGAGGGGTTGCTACAGTCCGTCCCCTGTCTACTGGTGTGGCTGCTTGCCATCACTGGTGTCATGCCCTTCGAGGCAACTGCAGGAGAGAGGGTGTGCCTTTCTCTGCCTGCATGTGACAGCAGGCTGTCACAGATTCTGCAGGGGGGGTGGACAGCACTACAGGTGGCTATTGGCCATCTCTTAGATGTGCGGCAACTGGCCGTCACAATTGCATGCCTACAGGCCATTGCTTTATTTGTGCAGCTACTGGCTGTCACTGGGGTGCTGTCTGGAGCTAGTTTATTAGCTCCACCCTAATCCTGGTGAGAACTGGATTGGTTGGAGGGTAATGCACCCATACTGAGATGTTTGCTCTGGGTGCACTCTGTGGAATAGGGGCACACAGCCATATGGGACGTATGCCCATGTTGCACGGATGTCCCGCGTGCCCTACCTCTCCCTCTGTTGTTGCCTCCTGGGGGTGTTGTGATGCCTTCTGTTGCCACGACTGCTATTTCACTACCAACTTAGCTCCAGGCAGCACCCCAGTGATGGCCAGAGCCACAAAACTAAAGAGATGACCTGTAGCCGCTCAGTAAAAGCAATGGCCTGTAGCCATGCACAAGTAACGGCCTGCAGCCATGCAACAGTGACAGCTGGTAGCCGCACATACAAGTGACAGTCAGTAGCCATGCACAGAAAGAGACGACCTGTAGCTGCTCATAGTGCTGCCCACCCCTCCTGCAAAACCAGTGACAGTCGGCAGCCACAAGTGGGGTAAGAAAGGTATGCCCTCTCTCCTTCTGCAGTTTCCTCAAGGGGCACAACACCGGTGATGGCCGGCAGCCACACCAGTAGACAGGGGACAGCCTGTAGCCACCCCTCGCCTACACATCGCCCCTCATATGGGATTTCGGTGACGTCCAGTAGCTGCACTTTGTCTGTTGGTCCCGTCAGGAAGTTGGGCCCCGGTGATGGCCGGTTGCCGCACCGACAGGAAAGGGATGGCCTGTGGCCGCCCTCCTCCCATTGCCCAAGGAATCTCAGTGATGGCTGGTAGCCACGCCAGGGAGGGACGCCATAAAAGTCCCTCGTCCCCTGTGACTTCACGACCCGAGGGCGACCCCTCAAGCTGCCCGCCAGTGGCAGAGTAGGTCCCACCTACAACTCCCCAGACCGAGACAGCCCTCAGAAGGAGAACCGTCTCATAGAGGACTGGTGGAGAGGACCTGTGTTTTCCCTGGGGTTGCTCTCCATCCAGCCAGCACCAGAGGGAGACCAATGCCTGTCGGACTCCTGCCGTAGGCAACGTCGCAGCCCTACTCTGATGGTGAAGTAGACAGGCTCTCAACAATGCTCCTAGTATCCCAGGGCATGACCTCTCCAGTCCTGAGGAGGAGCGGCACCCTTCCCGCACCGAGCGCCTACAGGAGCACCTGCAGAAGTTGTTCGGCCTCAGTCCTGAGGGCCAAACGCCTGTGCCCAGCCCCGCCAGTGTGAGGCCTTTCACCATGCCCAACCTCAGCCCACAACGGAGGACAACGTCCCTACACGTAGTTCCGTAGCCCCTAGACAAGAGGAAGCCTGAAGGCACTCTACCGACACCGGGCCAACACCCGTGAGTCACCGGCCCCCTCCCCCAGTTGGCCCGCTCCTTCGTGTCGGGGAGGAGTTGGCCACCGGATGCTCCTGAGTTACTACCCCCTGCAGGACCGCGGTGAGGGCCACCATCCACACCGGGGAAGGGACGGCCACCATATGCCTTTCACCTGCAGCCACTCCTGGGAACAGCACCACAGTGATGGTCACTGTCCACACCGGGGAGAGATTGGCCACTGTACGTCTCTCTGCTGTGACCCCAGAGAAGGGCAGAACCGCGGTGACGGCCACTGTCCATCCTTTGTCTGCCACCTACTCAGGGAGCAGGACCACAGCGACGGCCACTGTCCACACTGGGGAATAGTCGGCCACCATACACCCTTCGCTTGCTGTCCCAGGGGCAAGTAGAACCACGACAACAGCCACCGTCTGCGCCGGGGAGGGATCGGCCACTGTATGTCCCTCTAGTTGCATGCTCTAGGCCCAGTCTCAAAGGGAACCCCAGCTCAGTTGCTCGTGTCCAGAGGACAAGAAGAGGACCCTTGAACATGCAGTGTTATGCTTGGTGTTTTTGGATCAGCTTCCCGTCCTACCAACACCTAAGGCTTAGCTGGATTCCCTTTCTAGACCAGAGCTAAGATACAATGTGAAAGGAACAGGGCATAAAACTCTGGACAACTACCTTACACATATATTACCAAATAGGACAGACTGACAATCTCACAGGACTCACTACAGAAGTCAAGACTCGGACTGGCAGTATCAAGCAGGATACCGGCAGTCTTGAGAGTGGAAGACAGACGCTGTACTTAAGTGGAGATGGAATTACACTTGTTCTCGGGCTGCATATACTTCACAGTTATTATGTTCAAGTCTCATGTTACACTAAGTGGAGTTATGATGGTTAGGCACTGTTACTAGCATTTGTGTCCTATTTCACACTCAGTGGAGTTAGGATAGTTAGTTACTGTCACTAGCGTTCTAAACACTGGCTGTCAATTCTCACTTTCACTGCACAGGCACTTGAATCACAGTCACAGTAGGTGTATGGGGCAAAGGAGCGGGCCAACTGGGGGAGGGGGCCAGCGACTCACGGGTGTTGGCCCGGTGTCGGTAGAGTGCCTTCGGCATCCTCTTGTCTAGGGGCCACGGGACTATGCGTAAGGGTGTTGTCCTCCATTGTGGGCTGTGGTTGGGCGTGGTGAAAGGCCCCACACTGGCGGGGCTGGGCACAGGCGTTTGGCCCTCAGGACTGAGGCCGAACAACCTCTGCAGGTGCTCCTGTAGGCGCTCGGTGCGGGAAGGGTGCCACTCCTCCTCAGGACTGGAGAGGTCATGCCCCAGGGTACTAGGGGCATTGTTGAGAGTCTGTCTACTTCACCATCAGAGTAGGGCTGCGACGTTGCCTACGGCAGGAGTCCGACAGGCATTGGTCTCCCTCTGGTGCCAGCTGGATGGAGAGCAACCCCAGGGAAAATACAGGTCCTCTCCACCAGTCCTCTATGAGACGGTTCTCCTTCTGAGGGCTGTCTCGGTCTGGGGAGTTGTAGGTGGGACCTACTCTGCCACCTGTGGGGCAGCTTGAGTAGGGGACGCCCTCGGGTTGTGAAGTCACAGGGGATGAGGGACTTTTATGGCGTCCCTCCCTGGCGCAGCTACCAGCCATCACTGAGGTTCCTTGGGCAATGGGAGGAGGGCAGCCACGGGCCATCCCTTTCCTGTCGGTGCGGCAACCGGCCATCACCGGGGCCCAACTTCCTGACGGGACCAACAGACAAAGTGCAGCTACTGGACGTCACCGAAATCCCATATGAGGGGCGATGTGTAGGCGAGGGGTGGCTACAGGCTGTCCCCTGTCTACTGGTGTGGCTGCCGGCCATCACCGGTGTTGTGCCCCTTGAGGAAACTGCAGAAAGAGAGAGGGCATACCCATCTCTCCCCACGTGTGGCTGCCGACTGTCACTGGTTTTGCAGGGGTGGGTGGGCAGCACTATGAGCAGCTACAGGTCGTCTCTTTATGTGCACGGCTACTGGCTGTCACTTGTATGTGCGGCTACCAGCTGTCACTGTTGCATGGCTGCAGGCCGTTGCTTGTGCATGGCTACAGGCCGTTGCTTTTACTGGCGGCTACAGGTCATCTCTTTAGTTTTGTGGCTCTGGCCATCACTGGGGTGCTGCCTGGAGCTAAGTTGGTAGTGAAATAGCAGTCGTGGCAACAGAGGGCATCACAACACCCCCAGGAGGCAACAACAGAGGGAGAGGTAGGGCACGCGGGACATCCGTGCGACATGGGCATACGTCCCATATGGCTGTGCGCCCCTATTCCACAGAGTGCACCCAGCGCAAAACATCTCAGTATGGGTGCATTACCCTCTAACCAATCCAGTTCTCATCAGGATTAGGGTGGAGCTAATAAACTAGCTCCAGACAGCACCCCAGTGACAGCCAGTAGCTGCACAAATAAAGCAATGGCCTGTAGGCATGCAATTGTGACGGCCAGTTGCCGCACATCTAAGAGATGGCCAATAGCCACTTGTAGTGCTGTCCACCCCCCCTGCAGAATCTGTGACAGCCTGCTGTCACATGCAGGCAGAGAAAGGCACACCCTCTCTCCTGCAGTTGCCTCGAAGGGCATGACACCGGTGATGGCAAGCAGCCACACCAGTAGACAGGGGACGGACTGTAGCAACCCCTCGCCTACACACTGACCTTCATACGAGACCTTGGTGATGGCTGGTAGCTACGCCTACGGGAAGGTGACGGCTGGTAGCTGCATTTTGTCTGCAGTCCCGTCAGGGAGTTGGGCCCTGGTGACGGCTGCTTACCTCACCGACGGGAAAGAGATGGCCGGTAGCTGCCCTCCTTCTGTTGCTCATGGGACCTCGGTGACAGCCAGTAGCTGCACCAGAGAAGGACACCACAAAAGTCCCTCATCCCCTGTGACTCCACAACCAGAGAGAGACCCCTGCTTGAGCTGCCCCACCGGTGGCAGAGCAAGCCACACCCCTAACTCCAAGAGGAGAACCTCCCAATAGCAGATTGGTGGAGAGGACCAGTGTAGACCCCAGGGCTGCACTCCAACCAGCCGGCACCAGAGGGCGACCAGCACCTGTCGGACTCCTGTCGCCAGCAACGCCACAGCCCTACCCTGACGGCAAAGCAGCGGGAGGGAGACCGCAGCAGGCCAGCCCTCAACAACGCCCCTAGTACCCTGGGGCGCGACCTCTCCAGTCCTGACGATGAGCGACGCCCTTCCCACACCGGGCGCCTGCAGGAGCGCCTACAGAAGATATTTGGCCTCAGTCCTGAGGGCCAAAACCCCTATACCTACAGTAGCCCCTCCAGTTCGTGGCCGTTGATCACGCCCGGTCGTAGCCCACTCTGGAGGATGACGACCCTACGAATAGTCCCATGTCCCCTAGATGAGAAGACACCTGAGGGGACTCAGCTGACACTGGGATGACACCTGTGAGCCGTTGGACGGCTGCTCCCTTGCCCCAAACCCCTACCGTGACTGTGACTTCCATGCCTGAGGAGTTAAAGTGAAAGTGACAGAGTACAGTGACAGTGTTTAACTACCTCAGCTCTACTTCCTGTGAGACAAGACATTAGCAGTGTTCTACCATCCCGCTCCACTCAGTGAATACGGGACATGTATATGATCATTATAAAGTATATGCAGACCAAGAACTGAGTGTACTCCCAACTTCGCTTAAGTGCAGTGTCTATCCGCTTATTCTTGAGACAGCTGGTATCCTGCATGACACCTGTAATATAGCTGCCAGTCCAAGCTTTGCCTTTGTATAGAGTCTTGTGGATTGTCTAGCTTCCCTGTATTAAGAATTTGGTAATATACATGTAAGGTTGTTGCCCCGTGTACTTATGCCCTGTTCCTCTCACACTGTGTTTTATCTCCGGTCTGGAAAGAGAACCCAGTTATACCTTATGTGTTGCTAGGACGGGAAGCCGCCCTAAAAACACCTAGCATAACAGGTAACTTTACCCTGATCCTGGCGAAGGCTGGCCCGGTTGGAAGGTAATGCACCCGGACTGACATGTTCACGCCGGGTGCACTCCGTGGAATAGGGGCGCGCCACCATATGGGACGCGTGCCCATACCGCACGGACGTCGTGCGCGCCCTACCTACCCCTCCGTTGTCGCCTCCTGGGGGTGTTGTGATGCCCTCGGTTGCCATGGCTGCTATTTCACGTAGCAGAACAGTTTTTCTACCTAAATATCTGTCTGTCTTGCTATCTAATCTGTCTACTAGCAGGGGTACCCAGTTATGCCCTGGTAAAGCCATATGATCGACACCCCTGGTTCCCGATTTACCCACTGAACCAATGATCCTCCTTGGGCCCATTTCCCCATCAGGTATATATTCCCCATGGACTTATTTTCCCACTACCCACCCACTCACCAACCAACATTTCCCACCCACCCTGCTCACCCACCCACTCACCTACCTTGCACATCCACCTACCCACGTTCTCACCCACCCTGCCCACCTACTCACTACTCACCCACTAGCCCTGTCCACCCGCTCACTCATCCACGCTGTCCCACCACACCTAACCAACCCTGCGCATCCACCCAACAACACCCACCCAACCTGTCTATCCACCCCGTGCTACCACAACCACCCACCCACTCCACCCACCCTGCTCCTGCACATACAGTTACCCATCCAACCTTGCCCATCCTCCCCACCTGCCTTGCCCACCCCACCATTCCGTCGACGCACCTTAAAAAAAAAAAAAAAAAAGAAAAAGAAAAAACTGCGTTTCCACCATATTTACTTGATTATTTCTTTTGGTTCTAATCTTGGCCATCAGGGGCGCTACTTTAACAACTGTAACGTACATATTTAAGGTCGTCGTAAAAACTTACACCTGTTATGGCTGTTTAGAGAGTTTTATATTCACCCGCCTTGATTCCCAGTGAGGACAGACAGACAGATAGACAGACAAGCATTTTCTTTTATACAGTATATAGGGATCTATTTACCTCTCTGTATGTCTGCCCATCTATCTATATTTCTACCTACCTGTCTATCTATAGAAAGAAGTGGCAGTCCCATAAGGGGTGGCCACAAATACATCGCCTCCATGTCTCCCTCCCCTCTGCCATTTGCTGCCCTCCTTTCAACTCACACACCCCTCTCTCATGTATCTTTCTACTCCATTCCTTTATCTCATTCTCAGTCTCCCCCTTTCCATCCCACCCATGTTCACTCTTCGGTTTAGTGTCCTTCCCATCCTCTCCACACTGTCAAACCATCTCAGAGTTAATCTTTAAACGCTTTCACGCTCATCCACATCAACATCACAACGAGAGGAAAGTTATCGGAACATTTTTTTTCTTACATAGTTACAGGAAGCAGAGTGCAAAATCTTCCCATATGCCTAGTCCTTTTCCAGAAAGCAAGTCTAAGTTACGGGAGGGGGATTGGTCGTGAATATGGATGAGAATATAGTTATACCTGTCCCGGCTCCTCTCTTCACCCACGCCATAGAGTAACAAACTCATACTGTCCACGGTGCAAGGCAATAGAAGAAATAGTAGAACACTTCCCACTACGCTGTCCCTGCTTCCATTCCTGTCACACACAACTATGAGACCGCTTATATCTATATGCTCTGGGAGTCCATTTATTCACTGAATCTGAGGCTGGATTTACTAATCTTCTATACGAAGATACGGACCAAATTCTTCCGTATCTCACCCAGATACGGAAAATTTCGCCACGTCCTCTTTAGCTGTAATGTTTTTGAAGGGGGACCCAGAACCACGTCTCACGGACGACTCTTCCCGAAGCACTAACCAAGTGGGTCGCTTTTAGTCTGAAGCCCCCAAACCCGCACAAGGTACACAATTCCACCAGCAAGGAACTTAAAAGCCCTTAATAAGAAGGCGTATAAATCTGCATGTAGTATCACTGAGGGTCTTTTAACCATGTTCTTACTGCCACCAAACAAGATATTCATATCTAAAAAATCTGCATGTATAATCACCGAAGGTCTTTTAACCATGTTCTTGCTGCCACCAAACAATATATTCATATTTCAGCTTGTTAGTTAACTATATTGTTAATTAACTCTTTCATTTTCAGGGCCGGCCCTGGACTTTTGGGTGCCACGAACAGGAAGAGAAGAGGTTGTGTAAATCAGATATTCATTCTTAGGTCTATAGTGGAAAAGTTTCTAGAGAAGGGAAAGAAGTTGCATGCGGCCTTCATGGATTTGGAGAAAGCATATGACTGAGTGGATGGACAAGGAACACGGAAAATATTAAGAATATATGAAGTAAATGGCAAGTTGTTGAATGCCGTAAAGAGTATGTATAAGGGTGCAAAGGCTGCAGTGCATGTGGATAGTGATCTGAGTGAGTTTTTCTATCTGGATGTTGGATTGAAACAGGGATGTGTCATGTCTCCATGATTGTTCAGTCTGTATATGGATTGGGTTTACAAGAGATTCAAGGTAGGGCGGTGGATGTCGAAGCGGGCCTAATGAGAGAGGGCGGTGTTTGGAAACTCCCTGTACTGTTGTTTGCAGATGATACTGCATTGTTAAGTGAAGACGAAGGAGAACTGCAACGCTTAGTAAATGAGCTTGGGAGGGTGTGTAAAAACGGAATTTAAAGATGAATGTAGGGAAAAGTTTCTGTCTTCGGGAGGAATGAAGTCACTGAATGTACATTCAGGCTGGATGATAAGGATATGGAAGATGTGAGTCCAAATAACATGGGTACTGTGATGAATACAGATGGGAATTTGGAGGATGAAGTGCTTGAAAGGGTACTACAAAGAAGAAACGTTCTTGGTTCTTTGAAAGTAGTGATAAGAAACAGGGAAGTGAGCATGGATGTACAAAAAAAAAAAAAAAAAAAAAAACTCTGCATGATAATATTGTGATACCAACTCTAACGTACGGATGTGAAGCTTGGACCTTGTTGGAAGGGCACAAGTCAAGAGTGCGGGCGGTGGAAATTAGCTGAGAGGAACATGAGGGGGTTACATGGAGAGATAGAGTGACAAATAAGAAGGTGAAGGAGCGTTGTGGTGTGGATGTGACAGGAAGCGTTAGGAGAAATACACTGAGGTGGTTTGGCCATGTGGAGATGGAGAACGAGAGACTAACGAGGACTGTATGTGAATGAGGTGGAGGAGGGGAGGCCGAGGATGAGATGGAGGGATGGATGGAATGGGATGGTATATTGGGGGGGGGGTTAAGCCGAGGGAGGGCAGTGAAATGGCGGGGGACAGGGCGACATGGAGGCGATTTGTTTGTGGCCACCCTAACGAGATTAAGGCAATAGGTAGATAGATGGAAAAAGGATTTGGATTGGGACACCCACCCTCCCGACATATTTGCCCATTTCCATTTCACACATCTCTCATTCTGCACACATTTCCATTTCATGAAAATCACTTAGCTGCCTTAGCAGAATTAAAATAACAAATATCAGTATTGTAACACATATTTATTATTAAGCAAAGCACAAAATTTAATCCAGTTAATATGCAATGATTTTAGTGGCATGCATGTTCAGTGTAATTTGGAGTTGTTTTCACACACACACACACACACACACACACACACACACACACACACACACACACACACACACACACCGCTCGCTGGTGCAGTGGTAACGTTCCCGCTTGCCAACTGGTGGACGGGAGTTCGCGCCTCGCTCAGGCTGCGAAAAGTTTCACTGACGAAGTGGGTGGTTACTGTCCCCCTTGAGCAAGGGGACGGGTGTGTGCGTGTGTGAAGGTCACAGCCTTGCCCTTAGATCGGACTATATGAGCTCTCAGCTCCCTTCCGGGAGGGTAAAAGCTGACCATCACGACCATCAAGTGATCCTGACCGACCCGGTGAATTACACACACACACACACACACACACACACACACACACACACACACACACACACACACACAGAAGAGTTAGAGCTTCTGCACACACACACACACACACACACACACACACACACACACACACACACACAGAAGAGTTAGAGCTTCTGCACACACACACACACACACACACACACACACACACACACACACACACACAGAAGAGTTAGAGCTTCTGCACACACACACACACACACACACACACACACACACACACACACACACACAGAAGAGTTAGAGCTTCTGCCTTCTTGCCTTCCTGGATGCAAATTCATCTACAATTTTATCTTAGCACATGTTTACCAACCTTGTGGTTGATGATGATTAATGTAAATCTTGAGCCATGCTACATTTTAATCAGTCTGAGCTCTCTAAAGCTTCTCTCTGCAGATCCCACTCTCACACAGAAAGTATAGGGGATTTTCAGCGCTATCCACAGATTTGGATACTGATATACGAGATATACCAAGGGGAGACCACAGGGAGGCGTGACAAGAGAACGAGCAAAACAGGCAGAAGTCCCCAACCACCACGTGCCCCTCTTCTCAAAGGAATCCACGAGAGGTATGTCACCCTTCTGCATTACCCTCTACCTGGACCAGCACTCACCAAGATCGGGGCAGGATCTGTGTGCTAACAGACTTCCCAAGTAGGGTCGCGATGACGCCCACCGTGCTTATCAGGGAAAGGATGCCCACCGTGCTCCTTTCACCTACTGCCCCCTGTAGGACCGCGAGCCCACAGTGCTCGTCGCCGAAAGGACGCCCACCGTTCTCCTTTCACCTACAGCCACTAGCATGACCATGACGACGCCCACCGTGCTTGTCTGGGAGAGAATGCCTACCGTGCTTCCCTCACCTTCAGCCCCCGCCAGGAAGAGGACTGCAGCAACGCCCACTGTGCTCGCCGGGGAGAGGACGCCCACTGTGGTCCTCTCACCTGCAGTCCCAGGGTCTAGCAGAACTGCAGCAGCGCCTACCATGACTGCTGGGGAGGGAATGAGCACCCTGCTTCCCTCATCTGCTGACCATTCAGCACCCACCTAGAGTCATGCCCCTTGCTTGCCTCACTCCTCCAGAGGCCGAGTGGGACACCCCTCCTGCTCTCCCCGCACCACAGGGGGCAGAGCAGGTTCCTTAAAGGAGTCGCTGCTGGAAGGGGTCTGGAGTGGCCCTATAGTGAGTCTGTGGGTACACTCACTACAACCAGTGCCCCTACGTCACCAGTTACCGTCGGACTCCCGGAGAAGGAAAAACCGCAGGCAGACCCTGCCAGACTTCCAAAGAAGGCAAGACCGCAGACACCAGTCACCGAGGAACACCCCCGGGACTCCTGGCAAAGACCTCCCCAGACAAGCCGCCAAATTGTCCTCCATCAAGGGCAGGCGCAAGGCAGCATGCCTACTCGACCTATTTGGCCACAGCCCCGAGGGCTAATGCACCTACGGAGGCCCCTCCAGTAAAAGGCCTCCCTCTACACCGCCCAGCAGCCCTCACCCAACGATCCAGAGTACGATAGTGGTCCCGCGCCCCTTGAGAAAGTGCACACCTGACGAGACCCCTCCCACGCCCGGGTGCCACCTGCAGTTATCTTATTAACCCTAGTCTCAGACTCCAGTCCCTGTATCTCCCATACTTCGTAGTGTGTGTAATCTATCACATTGTATTGTGCCAATTAACTGTACTCTTTATGTGTAATATACGTGTTAAGACTGGTTAGCCTGTGTTTTTGAGCCCTGTTCCTCTTGTTGCATGCTCTGGACCCGGTCTTGGAAAGAACCCAGTATCAGACCCACGTACTCAGCAAGAAGTTGATCTCTGAGCACATGGCATAACAGATGCTACTCACACAGCTCATTTTGACTGAGAGAAGTCAATAGTTCCCATGCTCTCATGCCTTCTTTGGGAAGGCCTAGTAGGTTACGCATCTCCACGGCTTTTTCTTTGCAGCCAAGGTCAGTCTCTTCTCCATTGGTGAATGTGTCCCCAAAAGGCATACACAGGTCCTTGAGTGACATTATCAAGGCGGCAAAAGTTCAGAAAAACAAACCTGTTTCCTGATGCAATCAAGGCGGCAAAAATTCAGAAAAACAAACCTGTCTTCTACTTCTCCCAGTTACTTGAATCAGTCCTCCGAAGACTGGTTGCAGCAATGCACCACAGCACTGAAGAAGACTATTTCCCGTTTTTTTTACTGCATCAGCCACTGGCTCATCATCTGCCTCATATGCAAGGTACCCCTTTGTACTTCAGCCTCTTTTCCTTTGGCACCACTTCAACATTCATATTTTCACAGAGCTCTTTTGCTGTGGACTACGCACCAGTAAAGCCAATAGCCTTGTAGTTTACGAGAGAAAGACTGTCTATGAGGCTGAGTGTAATAACCAACAGAGCGTTTGCAGGAGCTTGCTGACAGTGTTGATCATTGAAAGGATGTTTTACCAGACAACAGTCATATCTGGAATCTAAAGGATCCAGTTTCTTCTGTCAAAGAGTGGGATTCAGTTCTTACAGCAGAATCATTTGCATTTTCCTTGACCTCTAGTAAGCCTCCCTGACTTTTATTCGTTTGGTAGCCCAAGAGCTTGATGCTGTTCATTCAGTCTGCTCTCCGTGACTTTATGACTGAGGTACACGTGTCACTCAAAGACAGTCCATCTCTAGGCAGCTGAGAGTAAGTTGTAAAGCTGCACAGCTCCAAAGTTCTGAAGTAGTTAGTAGCATCTGTTGACCCTGGCTGAATCTGTCAGTGTCAGACTGTGAATTTCACAAGGAGCATACAGCGCATGAGAATTCTTCTCCAGTAGCCTGCCTGCACGCCTTCATTTTTGCCCTTCATAGTGGCACAGTTGCCATAGGATTGTCCTGTACAGTCCTGAAATGGGATGTGCAGCTTTCCAACCTATTTTAAAAATTGAACAAAGCAAACTCCGTGGATTCAGAGCATATTTAGGACCTCTGAAAATATTCTTTGATCTCGTATTTTCTTCGGGTTGACAGTTCGTATGCCAACAGATATGAAATACCCACCCCAGCGGGAGACCAAGGACGGGGTGGCACAACACCCACATCAAGGAGGAATCATGGACAGGGTGTCGCAACACCAACCCAAAGAGGAGACCACAGGGAGGCGCAGGACAACCACCCAAGGGTGCTGCAGTCTCCTCCCTAGATGACAAGAGCACCGAGGATGACACCTCACCCACCGACTACACTGACCACGGGGAAGTGGAGCCCGAAGAGGAAGACGCCCCGCAACAGCTGGATTTTTAGGACCATCCCAGCACCTCCCCACGGTGGCAGGGGCCAGCTCACAAAAATACTGCCCCCCAGTCTACAACAAGATGAGACTGAATGAGGTAAAAGCTAGGCTACTGGTCGACACAGGAGCAGCCAGATCCTGCCTCTACGGCCACTTCTACTCCCGTCACATCCCAGCTTTCGGCCCTCTTCTCCCCACCTCAGCTCATCTCGCAGATGCGGGGAAGACCCCCTGCCAATACGTGGGGAAACCCGGGCCATGCGTGCCGATACCCACCAGCAAGTATCCGACCAACACAAGTTCATCATCTTTGAGTCAAACTGCCATGCCTATGATGGCTACTTGGGGCTGGACCTCCTGGAGAAGTTACATACCAGCATTTACTGCCATATGTGACGTCTCCATTTCTAGAAGCCTCCAGCCCCCCCCCCTCCCAACCACTCTGCACGTTCACACCCCCACCTCCTCCCTCGTCCTGCCCCCCCCCCGCCATGTCCTCCACCCTGACCCCTACTCCCCTATCCCCCCCACTCCTCCACACACCACCTTCCCAGCAGCCATGCCTCCACCCTTACCAGCCCCCCTCAGCACGAGTCCTGGCTACACCTGAACAGGCCTGCCGGAACCTCCATCCTGTTCTTCCCTATCCTTCCACCTGGAACCATCTCCTCCTGCATACTGTCCCCCACCTTCCTCCTCCTCACCTCGGGGCGGTATGTATTGCCAACATCTCCACCATCCCCCTTACCCTCCTCAGAGGATTAATCGTCGGGAAAATGGAAAAAGAGCCTTGTGCACCTCCCCTCCTCCCCTGCTAGCCTACCCCCCTACCAGAACACCTCTCATCACACCAGGCTGACAGCCTCAGACGCCTCTTCCTGGACTTCCAAGACCTCTTTGCATCAGGACCGGCAGACATCGGCCGCACCACATACCTGACGCATGGAATCAACACCACAAGACCACCCATTTGTTAACCATCAAGGCGAAAAAACAAACAAACAACGGGCTGAGGAAGACCGGCAGGTCCAGGAAATCCTTGATGCCGGCATCATATCTCCATCCACCAGCCTGAGGTCCTCACAAGTCGTCCTGGTTAAAAAGACAGACGGCACCATGCGCTTCTGTGTGGATTATCGACGCCTGAACGACGTGACCACCAAGGACGCCACCCCCCTACCCAGGATAGTATGGAGCATCCTAGTTCTCCACCTTGGATCTCCAGTCAGGATACTGGCAAGTCCACGCACACCAAGAGGTCAGAGGAAAAACATCTTTCTCTACCAGTAATGGAAACCACTACGAATTCAACTTCCTCCCATTCGGACTCTGCAACACCTCCGCTACGTTTTCCCAGCTAATGAAGACAGTCCTCAGCGGCCTCACCTGGGAAATCTGCATGGTGTACCTGGACGACGTAATTATTTTCAGCCAGACATGGGTCGACCACCTTCAGTGCCTCAAGCCTCGAGAAGGACTTAAGTTTAGACCAACAAAATGCGTCCCGGCTGAATGGTCCATCTCCTTCCTGGGACATATCATCTCTAAGGAAGGCATAGCACCCGACCCTGACAAGCTGCATAAAATGCCCGCCGTGCGCGCCGCAGGACCTCCCACCTCACCACCCCCCACACCACCACCGAGCCGCCACCCCACCACCACCCCGGGAGGACACACCGGTGAGGTTAGTGACCCCAGGCAAGAGGGTCATCGGGGCATCCCGGCCCTGAGCCCCTATTCCCCGCAAGTGCCCCAACCACAGGCGTTCAGGCAAACTGAACTACTGTGCAGGCGGGGTAGTGACCGTCAGACCAGGGGTGGGACTGAAAAGAGGTCAGTCCCAGGTAACACCGTCTTGACGGTCTTGTTACACCCTCTAGGGCAGGAAGAGGCCCAAGGGCAGGAAGAGGCCCAAGGCTACGGCCATAAGAGAGAAATAGACACAGGCTACGGCCTGACAGTGTGTAAAGGGGAAGGTGACCCCAGGCTCCGGCCTTAACACGCTGAGGAGAGAGAGTTGCCTGTGTGCATCCCTCTCCAGTTGTACTTTGGCTACGGCCAGAATACGGTCCAGGGTAGAGAGAACCTGCTACCGTACGTGTAGCGCTACCCAATTACGGAAGCGGCGACTCGGGGCTGGCCTCTCGCCGGAGCAGACGGGTGATCCCGTTTCTCCGTTAGTCGTTTCCCGTACGGGCAGACACTCGGCTACGGCTGGGGCACGTACCAGGGTGGAGAATTCCCTGACGGTAGGATCTGTCCGTATTGGAGAGAGTGCGGCTCTCGAGCCCCTCACTCCGGCTTGTCTCCTACTGCGGGAGGAACACCACGTTGACGGCCTCTTGCCTCGGCGAAAGGGCGACCTCGATCACCCTATAGGTGTCCCTCGCACGCCGGGCAAGTTCACGGCTCCAGCCAAAGTCCACACTAGGGGAAGTAGAGCCCCAACTCAGCCCTATGAACACACTCAGGGAACCACGAAGAGCGTGAGTCTCCCTCTAGCCTCTTTCCCTTCGGGGAGCCCTTCGTCGCCATCCAGGCTTCTTGGCCAAGCGGAGGCGTTAGAGTGGTGGCAAGGCCCGATAGCGGATTTACCGCCCACACCCGGACGCTCCTTAGCACTGTCGGAGCCCTACAGGAGACGCTGCCGCAGACCAGCCCTGACGGCGCCTCTTCCCCTGAGCACCTGCAGTCCCCGGACGCCCAGGCCTTCCACCGTGGTCCCCGACGACGGAGACCCAGGCTCCCTCACGCCCCGGAAGCAGAGGAAGCAGGCCCGAATCCTCCGACTGTTCGGTCCTAGTCCCGAGGGCCCCCGATCAGGTCGAGGCCCCCAGACCACAGGGCCTCCCTGCACCCCACCAGCGCGGCCCTAGGAAGGAGCCGCCCCTCAGGTCGAGGCCCTAAACAAGGGAGCCTCCCTGACAGTAAGTACCAGTGACTTAACCACCCAAGAAACAAGGGTAAAACAGTGGCAGTGACAGTGACCCCGAATACAGTGACAGTGATCCAATGCACAGTGGCAGTGCCTAATAAAAGATATATTAAACAGTGGTATCATAGTAAGTCGTGCGTAAACGTTAAACAGTTCAGTCCCCCTCTATAGGAAGGAAGCGGGGAGTTTTCTGTGGAACTAGAGGTAGGTGCGCGAGTGAGCCGAAAGGCAAGTGAAGTGCCCCCCCCCCCGCGACTAGGTGACAGTGTCGGATGTCGCCATACGCACCCTACCTCTATTATAGTAATATCCCCCCCACAAACTCCCGATCACAGTGAACCAAAGCGAGACTCCCCCGTTTATTATTATCCACCAGTGACACGATAATTAATCCAAACTGACAACCGCAGTGAAGTGATATCTCCTCTAAGTAACAGTAACACATATCCACGACTGCCCTGTGCCCTGTGTTAATGTATATTGGATCAAGTTATGTAAACGAGTGTATTATTGTATCTCTGTTCTATTATGTGTCAAATATTGTTGTATGTACACTGTAAGGAGTAGAATTTAAGCAATACCTCGTAGATGTGATTCGGTGTACAGTCTCTTTTTATGCCCTGTTCCTTTGTTAGTGCATTACATCCGGTCTAGTAAAAGGACCCCGTTCCAGTGCTCGTGTTTTTACGACGAGAAGTCGCCTTAAAAACACAGCATTACACTGCATGCTATTGCAAGCCTCCCTCTACCACGAGATGTCCTCGAAGTCTGCACCTGTCTCGGGCTCACGTCGTACTACCAGAGCTTCGTAAAAGGGTTCGCCAACATTGCAAAGCCCCTCCACGACATGACAAAAAAGGGTGAGCCTTTCACTTGGACTGACGATTTTGTCACAGCATTGCACACCCTAAAGACCAAACTCGTCACAACTCCAATCGTCGCATTCCCTGACTACATCCTGCCCTTTCGCCTATACACTGACGTGTCCCTAGCGGCGATTGGCACTTTCCTCGCCCAGGTCCAAGAAGGGCAAGAGCACATAATTGCCTGCGCCAGCCGCACCCTCAACCACCAAACGAGAATGCCTAGGCATCATATGGGCATTGGAGCACTTCCAAGCCCACCTCGCGGCACACACGTCACCATCATCACCGACAACAAGTCTCTGCAATGGCTACGCCAGTCCCACACTCACAACACCAAGCTGGTCAGGTGGAGAGAAACTCTCGCCGAATTCGACTTCAAGATCTCCTATCAGCCTGGCAAGTTACACACCAATGCCGACGCCTTGTCCCGACTGCCAATCAACTCCATAATGCTGTCTCCAGCCTCCTGCACCAGTGGCAGAACAAAGATCGCCCCCACTGGATACCGCCCCAAGTATTCTCTAAGCTCCACCAGCATAGCGACCACCTGTTCACCCAGTCCGGACACATAGTGCTCGACCCCGACACTGCCCTCGGCTCAGTGACCTAAGCTCAGATAACGGCATTCATCTCGGCACCAAGAAACTACTGCAGGTGTTTAACAATATCTACTGGACACCCGCCCCCTCCAACCTGGCCAAACAAGTTATCCAGGTCTGCTGGACCTGCGCACTAGGTAAGGACATCACCTAAACACCTGGCCTGTCGGGGAACATCACCACCCACAAACCATGGCAACTGTTGTCCGTGGACGTAATCGGCCCCCTGCCACCTAAAGCCGGCTACAAGTACATCATTACCTTTGTGGACACTTACTCGAAATTCCTCATCACCTGCCCAGCCAAAGAACACCACACCGTGGCTGTGGCCGATGCATTCGTCCGCCACATCTTCTCTTACCTTGTCATTGCCCAAGCCCTTCACTCAGACAATGCCCCAGAATTTACCAATAAGATATGGAAAGAACTCGCCACCATCTTCAGAGACCAAATCTCCCACTCCTCTCCCTACTGGCCCCAAGGGAACGGAATATGCGAGGGAAGTCACCGCACCCTTCTCAACCAGGTGCGGGCTAGAATAGATAAAACAAAAAGTGAGGACTGGCTGGAGCACGTAAAAACTGCACAGTGGAGGATGAACACCTACCCCTGAGAAGATGGCATCACTAACCACGAACGGGTATTAGGAGAGACCCCCCTTCTCCTACCTCTACGATACCACCTCCATTCCCCCCCTATGTCTCCCACGTCCGACCCCCTTCACCACCTCAAGAGCCGACTGCACCACTTACAAAAACACCAGGACCTACAACCCGACATCACTCCATCCAGCCCCTACAAGCTTGGAGACTTGGTAGCAGTAGCGCAATTACCGATCCCAAACAAGATCTCACCACGGTTTATAGGACCTTACACCATTATCAATGTCCTCAACCCTACCAAGTTATCGTCCAGTATCATAACACACAGCGCATCTACCGATACCACCACGTGTGGCTATTCTGCCCCCCACCCAACACCTCCCAACCATGTCGCACTCACTCCCCCACCCACCATGCCACTCCATCACAACCCGCCACCTCCAATCACACATCTGACTCATATGCCTGCTTCATCACGCCCTCCTCCTCCTCACCCTCACCCACTCCCTTTTCCACAATCACGTCCCCCACCCCACCCTCCACCTGCTCCACAGTCCCCACGGGCCCCCGATGAACCCCGACGACCTCACCTGACACCTCACCTCCCGCCACCATGCCACCACTACAGGATACAAAGGACCTGCCACCAACCAGGAGACCCACCTCCCGCCACCAAGCCACCACCACAAAGGACCTGCCACCCAACCAGGAGACCCCGGCCACCCCACCACGTCACCAACGCTACACGCCACGTGCTGCCACCCCTACACCCACACAGTTTTCTTCCCCACACACCCCTTTCTCCACAACCACAACCTACGCTGGACCACACACCAGCTCATCCCCCACCACCGCCACGACTCCACCCTGTAACACCCAAACTCCACCACCCAAACAATCAACCACCCACCCACCCCTGGCCGCTGCACCACGTGGCCCCAGCTCCTCACCACCCACACCTGTCACCACCACCACAACCAGGTCCAGCCGCCTCTCCCACCCACCAGCTAAGTATGCAGCCACACCCTCACCCACACCCCCAACTTAACCAAAACCACTCATCCACCCGCTACACACCCAACACATCCCCCATAACACTAAGGATACAGCAGGTGCAATGGAAATTTCCAGTGACCTAATCCACCAGGAAGAGGATTTGCACCTGCCCCCAGCAACCCCATAAAACCCAGGTCACCTCACCCGTCTCCAGCATTCAGCCAGGAGACATCAGCCGTGAACCACTGCCGGAAGTGAAGGTACGCCGAGTGACCTGGACCGCTGCCCAGGGGAAACACCAGTGTATCCAAGGGACACCTTACCTCCTCTGCCTCTTCCTGAAGACCCCACAGACCTCCACCCTCCACATAACCTACGCATCGCACCAGGAACCAAACCTGCCCACCAACTACTGGACCACCTTCCTTCACCACCTCAGTCCTACCCACTGGACCTCGGACACCTACCACCTCCAGCCACGAGGATGTGACTTTCCTCCATGACGATGATGAAATACCCACTCCAGCTGCAGACCACGGATGGGGTGGTGCAACACCAACCCCAAGGAGGAACCATGGACAGGGTGTCGCAACACCCATGCCAAGGGAGACCACAGGGAGGTGCATAGGGCACGTGAAGGGCCTGGGCCAGACGAACCTATGTCCCCCACTACCTTGCGCCCCTATTCCCCTCAACGGAGCCAGACTGAAGAACACCGCCCCAGCAAACTACTCTCCAGCCGGGCCAGCACTTGCCAGGATTGGGACGGGACTTGTACTCATACAGTCCCAGGTAGCACCGCGATGATGGGCACTGTCCGTGTTGGGGAAAAGTTGGCCATCATATGCTTCTTGGCTACTACCCCCTGCAGGACCGCAGCGACGGCCACCGTCCACACTGGGGAAGGGTCGGCCACCGTGTGCCCTTCACCTGCAGCCTCCGCTGGGAGCAGCACTGCTGTGATGGCCTCTGTGCGCGCTGGGTAGAGATCTGCCACCATACGTCCCTCGGCTGCAACCCCAGAGAAGGGCAGAACTGTGGAGACAGCCACCATCCACGCCGGGGAAGGATCGGCCATTGTCCGTCCTTTGTCTGCCACCTCCACTGGGAGTAGGACCACGGCAACGGCCACTGTCCACATCGGGGAAGGGTCAGCCACCATACGCCCTTCACCTACTGTCCCAGGGGTAGTGGAATGGCCACTGTCTGCACCGGGGAGGGATCAGCCACCATACGTCCCTCGTCTGCTACCCCTGTGACGCCCCTTACGAAGGACGTCCCTTGCTTGCCTCACCCATCCAGAGGCCGAGCGGGACATCCTTCTCTCTCTCCCCACAGAGGCAGTTCCCTGGTGGAGTTGCAGCTGGAGATCTGGCGAGGCCCCATGGTAAGTCTGGGGATCTGTACCCTGCAGCCAGCACCCTTACGACGCCCCTTACTGTCGGACTCCCAAAGTAAGGGACGCCACAGGCAGCCCCTGACAACTGCTCGACCCGAGCTAGACCGCAGCCCTCAGTCACCCTGGGATGCCCCCATGACTCCAGGGTGTGACCTCCCCAGCCCCATTAGCAAGCAGTCCTCCTCCAGGAGCAGGCCCACACAAGCGCACCTGCTCGCCCTGTTCAGCCCCAGTCCCGAGGGCCAACCTTCTCACCAAGGCCCCACTAGGGAAGGGCCTCCCTACACACCGCCCAGCAGCCCACTCCGGACGACCTGGCCCCTGGCAATAGTCCCGTGTCTCCTGTGGGAAGGCACACCTGACGGGACCCCACCCACACCTGGATGACACCTGTGATAAGCCCAAGTTCCCAGCAGCCCAACTAGAGTCCTCCTGCCTTATTGTGTATTTAATCTGTACAGTGTGTTAAGATTGTATTAAGTACTGTGTTGACTTTAAGCCAATATATGTGTAAGGTTGGTTGACTCAAGTTTTTATGCCTTGTTCGTCTAGTTGCATGCTCTAGACCAGGGATACTCAACTACTGTACTATGTGTGAAAGTCCAGACACAGAGTTTCCAATGTAACAAGGGTCCGGATGAAAGTCTTAATTCAAAATGTGGTACTAAGAAACATATAAGAACACACATTACAATTTCCTTCAAGCTACATGGATTTTTTGCCTGAAAATGTTGACAAAAATGAACTACAGGAATAATTTCTCTGAAAAAAAAAAAAAAAAAAAAATTGAAGGTACATTTATTCTACCCATTCCACTAGCAGCTAGTGTGCTGGGGTCCACACAAAAGCCCACCACGGTCCGGATTTGGACCGCGGTTCGCCAGTTGAGTACCACTGCTCTAGACCCAGTCTCAAAGGAAACCCCAGATCAGTCGCTTGTGTTCAGAGGACAAGAAGTTGGCCTCTGAACACATAGCATAAGAAGATAATTGCTCTTGGTGGCTGATGTCTGAGGTGCAGTCCAGAATGATTGCACGATCCTTAGCCTTTATTTTAGCTACCATTGCATTAAGTACTGAGTAATTACATCCACCATTGAAGTTGGAGGAAGTTATGTATTCAACTGTGTTTGTCCATCCAACACAATATCTCCAAAGGTTCTCAATGAATTTCAATGAAATTTTGTGGAAGGATGGAACATGGGCCAAGGAGAAATTTATTAAATTTGGGGGCAACTCCAGATCTTACCGCACAATATCTCCAAAAGTTCTCTATGAATTTCAATGAAATTTTGTAGAAGCATTGGCCATAGGCCAAGAAAGAATTTATTAAATTTTGGGGTGGATCTGGATCCTATGTATCCCGCACAATATCTCCAAAAGTCCTCAATGAATTTCAATAAAATTTTGTGGAAGGGTGCATTATGGGCCAAGGAACAATTGATTAAATTTGGGGGCAGATCTGGATCCTGTGTATTCCACACAACATCTCCACAGAACCGGATTCAGATCTTTATTGATGGCAACGGCATTGGCAGTGGTATGCACTCCCTGAGTGCTTTCTAGTTGACACTTGCAATAAATTCATTTTGAGTTGCTTTGCCCAAGTACACTGTACAGTTTTCTCTGCTCTGTGCATTTGACATGATCTTTTAAAACAGAGTCAGACCTGGGAATTACTTTACAGTAGTTTTATTTCCTTACGAAAACTGCCATTGTTGTGTCTATATAGGATGTTAACAGATCCCCTGAGTGCTGCTTCTCTGCTAGAGATTGGATGATGCAGACAAAACAAATTAGCACCTCACCTCACCTCTACTTTTCTGTGTCCAGGAGGCACATTTCTGTCTGATCTGTTGTCTTCCCCTTTTGAAGTCTGATTACATGGTAACACCCAGCATTGTAAATAGTTTCCTGAGTTACAGGAAACCATTAGGTTTGTCACACAGTGTAGACCAACCTCAAGTGGAAAGAGAAACAAACAGTGACAGGAAAGGAAGGGAGAAGTAGGAACAGAGAACAGCAGACAAAGAATATAGAATGATAAAGGTGAAGGAAGATGTAGGTAGTGTTAAATATCAATTACGTCACTCGAATGATATATTTTATATTCTTTTATTGCCACCACCATGCAACTTCATTCAGCTTACAAGAGACTTACAGCAGCATATCTGAGGAGTTGGATACAGCCTTCATCAATCCTTTCACTACTAACAGTTTGTACAAAATCTGCAGTCATCTGGTGGCAGTAAGAATAAGACAAAAAAATACATCACTGGTCTGATGAGGTTAACATCAACATTATGGTTCCAGCACCGATTAAAACGCCAGTCTTACCGGCAATATTTATTATCTTGATCTACAGCTGCCATAGAAGACCTAGGTTTGTATTGTAAGTGGCATGGGAGGCTTCGTACCACCTCTTCCTTAGCAATTTATTTTGCACATCACACCTAACATTCTCTCATATGCTATCTGTATCCTTTTAATACTGACATAGTTTGTATCAGCAACATGCAAGAGGATACTTAATGCAATGTGCAGAATAAATCATCAATTACACCTTAACTGGAGGTGTTGTATTGCCTATTCCTTAGCAATTTATTTAGCCTATTGCACCTTAGCATTCTCTTATATACTGGTACTATCTGTATAATTTTAATGCTGACATAGTTTGCATCAGTAACACTATGAGGATACTGAGGTGTAAGGTGCAGAATAAATTGCTAATGAAGGTGCATAACAAAACGTCTGAAGCCATTCAGACTACAACACTGACTGGCAAAGTCCAAACCCTTGGTGGATTTCAGGCAGTTCTCAGTATGTATCAGGGATGCATTCCAAAATACTGTAATTTGTTCTGAATAAAGCATCATAACTTGTTCTTAAAATATCATGACTTGTGCTTAATACAATATCAAAACTTGTTTTAAATCCAATATCATAACTTGTTCTAAATAACACAGACTTGTTCTGAATACAGTATCGTAACATGTTCTTAATAAAATAGTTTATGTTCCTAATAAAATTCACAAATTGTTCCACATACATTATGATAACTTGTTTTGAATATAATATATTGTCTTGTTCAGAGTACAATATCATAATGTGTCCTAAAAAAAAATGTCCAAATTTGTTCTATCATAATTTGTTCTGAATGCAATATCATAACATGTTCTATGTACTTGTTCAGAATACAATATTATAACATGTTTTAAATAACATACTTGTTCAGAATACAATATTATAACTCGTTCTACATAAGTTGTTCGGAATACAATCTCATAACTTGTTCTTTCTTATCCTGAATAATTAGTGTTGTATATTGTGAAAAACCGGCAAATCAGTTTTATAGTATCAATGGAACCTTTACAACTTCTTGATTATGAGATTTTATTTATTTTTCTTAATTTCCTCCAATCATTTTTTCTTTATTCCATTGTCTCTCTGAACCTTAACTCACTTGATCCAGGAGTGGAGAAAAAAAGTATGGATAATGATGACGATGATGATGATGACTACTGATGATGATAAGAAGGACTGATGATGATGACAGTGATGATGATACTGATGACCACATGTTCTTATACAGCTTAAAAAAGATCTCTCACTAATCTCTCCAGTTTGAAGTCTCTCTCTAAATCTACGTTATATACAGTATAAAATTATCTGGAGGTAACTGGAATATAATAACAAACATAATACTGAGAGAGAGAGAGAGAGAGAGAATAATGGAATGAGTTTACTTCTTCCTCTCCTTTCCCCCCTTCTATCTCTCTGCATCTGTAATTTAAATGAAAAGCAACATATTGAATAAAAAACATTATAACAAAATCGCCTTAAAAAAGACCAGATCTTTCCATCACCTGATTATAACTAGCTGGGATGTTCGTAAAAACTAAAATACTGTATGCTCAAAGAGTATCAGAGAACATGAATAGCATTAACAGGTGTTTCAATGTTTCGTGTTCATTTTTGAAGGCTCCAACATGCTTGCATGAGTCGGCCTTAGTCACCTAATGGTGGCTTTCCATGCGCTCAATGTCTGGCATCTTCCCTATTTAGTTCCCCTTAGGTCACACTCAATGACCTCGTCTCAGGTCTTTTTCAGTATACCTCTGTACCCTACCCCCAACATTAACACTTCTCATTTTCTGAACCCAATTATCATCCCCAATCCTCTCCACATGCCCAAACCATTTCAATCTACCCCTCCTCATCACAACACCAATACACTCCAGTCCCATCCTACCTCTCAACTCTTCCATCATAAACCCAGTACCCCCAGGCCCTGCACTCAAGGACACACTGCACACCCACCTAATCATTGCCATTTCTGTACGTCTGAGCCTGCGAATATCCTCTTCCTTTACTGCCCATGCCTCACTACCATACAACATTACATTACATTAATAGGTGTTTCAATGTACCTCTTCTTAAATAAAACTGTACTTCCACACACTCATTTCACTAGTGTAAGCCTTCTGATCACATTGTAACAAATTGCTTCCCCACTTATGAACTCAAGCTACAAAGTCTGGATGCAACTTTCTTTCCGTGGCATTTATTGACTTACTGACATGTAAAAAGTAACATATGTTGTATTTACTAAGCTCTAATAACACTAGTACCAATTCTTAGATTTACTTGAAGGCATTTGTAAAACTGTAGTATATTAGTTTTTACACATATTCATCAATGATTTGTGCACATTTAGGTTTGAGAATCAGTGAATTTCTACTTAGAAACTTTCCATGTTATGATCCATCTCTCAGAAACAAATTCAGAAGCAGGGGAGCAACTGTTCTTATATTTCTTGCTCTGCCAGTTGCACTCCACGTAAACGTCGCCTCTCTTGTGGAATCACCTGTGTTCATCTGTAACTCCTCCAGTCCAGTATTATATTTTTCAATTTATTCTTGCCATTCCAGGCAGCTGTACTTTGATCTTGAGAGACTTTTCAAACTGGAAGGGTTAAGTGCTCTCCCGATGTATCCTGTCAATATAAGAGGTCTTTCCCACAGATTGTAAATGAAGAGTTGAGAGGAAGGATGGGACCTGAGTGTATTTGTGTTGTGATGAGATGACACAAATTGAGTTAGTCTGGGCAAGTGGAGAGGATGGAGGATGACAACTGGGTGTGGAGTGAAAGATGTGAACACTGAAGACAGAGCTGTGAGAAACACCAAAAACGACCAAAGATGAGGTTATAGAATGTTATTTCAGGGGTGACGGACTGAATAGCGAGGCTGCTAGAGACTAAGCAGTGTGGAAAGCAGTCATTAGGTGGCCAAGGCTGATGCAGGCAAGCATATTGGAGCCTTTATAAATAAATGAATAAAGAAATAAAATGATGGGATTAGATACAGCACTGCCTTAATCAATCCCATCATTACAAGACATTTTCCCCAAGTCCAATGAAAATGTCTGGTGATAGTAAGGATAAAAAACAAAATTAGATGATGGAACTGAAGGGGTTACCAATGAACTGCCTTCCACAGTTTACACTCATCATTTCTTCTCACTAGCATGAGTTACGAGGTGGCGCTTCAGTGTACCATTCTGAGCAAACACTTTCTGACACAGGCTACACTTATAGTTCTTTTCTCCAGTGTGTGTATACATATGCATTCTAAGATGGCTAGTGTGCTTAAACATCTTGCCACACACACTACACCCACACACCACCTCCCCAGTGTGAACCCTAGTGTGCTGTCTGAGTCCACGCTTCAGAGGGAACCTTTTACCGCAGTGGTCACACATGTACTTCTTTTCTCCTGTGTGAATGAGCATGTGTGCATTAAGGCTGCCTTTCTCAGTGAAGGTCTTGCCACACTCCTGACACTGGTAGTTTCTGACACCTGTGTGAACCACCAAATGTCTCATGAGACTGCCCTTCTGTGTGAATGATTTTCCACACTCATCACATTTATACCTCCTATCCTCAGTATGAATCCTTATATGTCTTGTTAAGTCCCCCTTAACGGTAAACATCTTGCCACACATTTCACACTTATGTCTCCTTTCACCAGTGTGGGTAAGAGTATGACTGGCAAGACTACTTTTCCACTTAAATTCTTTGCCACACTCCTCACACTGGTAGTCTCTCTGGCTGCTGTGCACCAGTCTGTGCTGTGACATGTCAATCACTTCCTTGCCACATACATCACACTTGTGCTTCTTTCTCTTACTCCTAGGAACCACCACTCTCTCAGGTTCGTTTTCTAAACTGGCCTCCCTACTGACCCTCTCACTCCACGCTTCCTCTTGCTGGGTATCCATCACAATTCTTCCACTGCTACAGCACAGACAGTTACAGTCTATCTTCATTTCACTTAATGTAGTACCTTATCATTACTATGTTGCTGATGAAGTACCGGTAGCACCTCTTCTTCATTTATACCTGGTTATGATTCATTATAAAGTTGTTCTGGAGGAAGGATCGAGTATTCTTTAACTACCCAATTGTGACATCAACAGAACGTCCCACTTAATACTGTTTCAACTAAGTATGGTAGCATTTTGCCTGCACACATCACTGACACAGTGAGAACTGAATGTACAAAATTTCAAAATAATGGTGCACAGAATATCAGATGGCTTTCATCCACTGCCACAGCAACTACAGTACAGTGTTCCCCATTTTCTTGGCTTGCACTTATTTCAATTACTTTGGTCCATGAGGTCGAGAGGAGGATTTAAAAGACTTGAATGACAAATGAATGGACGTATGGCCCATTTCACTGGGCACTCTGATAATTTTGCAACCATTATAATTTCCTCTTCCTATTTCTGGGACTATAGCACCCTATGTATTAGTGGGAGAGAGAGTTAATAGGCAGACTGACAGAAAGACAGTTAACCATACACAAACTAGATGACATATTTAGGTAGACAGCAAGCCATACACAGGTTATAAGTTCTGGCCCTACACTTTCTAACACAGGCCACTTCTCGGGTTAGGACAGTTTGGTAGAAGTTTGTGATTCTGTTCAAGTCTTTATCTTACTTGCAGTCATCATGTGCAAGGTTTGCATTCCAATACCTTACAATTTTTTTTTTACCAGTCTTTACTACTATGGATCTTTCACCTTAACTTGGCCCAGAATTTTGTCCTTTTGCAGTTATTTCACATAGCTCAGTAGCAGAAAAAGACAATACCATGCTGCTATATTCTTTCCAGACAATTTCTTCATAGTAGCATCATATTCTGATGTTAATCTACTATCACAATTCAGCATTCAAGAGAGAGAGATGGAAAAGTAGGCCAAGTTTCAGTAGGAATATTACAGAATATGACTGTGTCTCTAAAATTCTTATCTTTTCCAAAGTATTCATTAAGTGCAAGGTATGTATTAATAGTCTCAATATTTTCTGCAGCCTTCATTACACGTCGGGGATGCATTCCTATACCTGATACTGTATACTGGGGCGAAATAGCAAATCAGATCTGGGGGCGGCAAGGGGCCTGTAACAGGTGATTTTTTGCTAAGCTTCTGTAAGTTTAAGAGCACAGAACATAAATATGGACTTTATTAGGTGATTTTTCATTAATCTTCTGTAGACTTAAGAATATAGAGGAACATATAAAAAGGTGAAATACAGTTAGTTGTTCAAAGTTTTCGTAAATAAGCTGCTTATGAAATAAAAATTCTCCTCCAATTAAAATTGCCTGTGATTCATTATAATATTCTTCAGTCAATATTAAGGGCTTTTTTTTGCTGTTAACCTCTTAGTCATAAACTAAAAGTAGGTGTCACTTAACCTGTTTCAGTTAAGGTAGAATATTGCCTGTACACATCCTGAACCTAAATGAGGCCTGACTGTACAACATTACCAGTAAACCTATTTAACCAAACATAATATTTACTTCTGGACTGATTAACTCCTCAATATGATGGGATGGTGCTGGAGAGGGATGACTTGACATGGTGGCATTGATGTAACCCAGCAGCTTGATTACAGAGTCTCTGAACTCCCTCCCTGTCCCCCAGTGATGGATGGTGGGCTAACAAAAGGGTAGCTTCAGCCTGCAGTCTGTCAGATCTGCATCCAGGGTCACAACAGCAACAACAATCCCCTGGCAAATACCAAAGTCACTTCCTGTATCATGGGTCAGCTGTAGACATACACGGGTTGCAACATATCCCACTAACTGCAGTTCATGTCAGCTGGTGTAGAGGGCCAAATGGTGTATGTCATGCCATCTCAGTTTTCTCTCCTCTTCACACCATCTGCAATATACAGGTGACAATATAATATCAGGCATCACTCTATCCCTCAGTGTCAATCCCAAGCCCTCATAAATAAGGAGGGTTGGTGTCCGGAAAGGCATCTGGCCATAAAAACCAACCACAGTCAAAACCAAAACTGAGCTGTACTGTGAAGACTGGTCAACACATCAACCTCGAGTAGCTGTGGGAAAAAGAGGAAAGTGTTCTTAACCCCTTTGGTCCAATGACATATGGTACAGGGTGGTCCATATACAATATAACAATCGTTTTCCACTCTGCTCAGCAATTTCTCTTGTGTTAGGGGGGTGACTCAGCATTATCAGTGTCTGCCCTGCATTATTTGCTCATCTACTCCAAGTGCCATGGCCACACCAGCACACTGAACCATCTCCACAACAAGTAAGATTCCATTTGGTGCATTTATAGTAAAGTGCTATTTATGGACAACCCCGTATTTTTCTTTTCGTATGAGAGTTAATTTTTAAGTTGCATAAAATCATCAGGATGTAGCATGAAAATACTAAAAAATGGTCAAAGGATTCAAATAGTTAATCCCAGAGAGGGTGGCCACTAAAAATCACCTCCATGTCACCCTGTTCTTCACCATCTTGCAGCCCTCCCTCCATCTTGTAGCATTCACATTCTCCCAACTTCTCTTTCCCTCCACCGTAGCCTCAGTCTCCCTCTTTCCCTGTCTCCATTCCACACCACTCTCATTCACTTACCTATCCCTCTCTCTCTCTTCACCTCATCCTCAGTTTCACTCTCCCTCCACTCCATCCTTGGTCTTCCTCTCCCCCTCCCTCCATCAATTCCATCCTTGGTCTCCTTCTCCTCCTTCACTCCATTCTTGGTCTCCTTCTCCCCCCTCTCTCCCTCCATTCCATCCTTGGTCTCCCTCTCCCCCACCATCTCATCCTTGGTCTTCCTCTCATGTATCATCCCCCGTCTCCCTCTCCCTCCCCCTGCACCTACCATCCACATTCCCCAGGTCAATCTCTCACTCTCCATTCATTCCACATGGCCTAAGTAGTCCATACAATCCTGTGTGATAACTGCAACCATTTCTACCACATAGCAATGCCCTGCCTAACCTCTCCTCCCATTTATACAGTCAGCCCTCAATAGATGTCAGGTATGTGGTCCAATATTAGAGGATTACAGCAACTAAAGGATTATACTATACATCATCATTCATTCATCATCCAATTACACACCATAATAATATCACACACCACAGCATTATGTATTGTTCTATTGCACTATGTTACAATTATTACATTATATACTACTGTACCATGTACAGTTCTGTTGCATTATATCACAGGTATGCACTTTGTATTCTAGATGCTGCCATTATTGCTTGAAGAAACTGTACGAAGCAAACAGCGGTGTACTTATCAACCACAAATTTTGCAAAATAAACAACACACTGAATTGGGAAGAAACTAGATATTCAGCTTTATGGGTAGCAACTGAACTTTAATCAGAAGTAATTCTGTAATGTACTTGCCACTTGAACCCTTCACTCCAATGGCATATACAGTAAAACCTCGATATAATGGACTTCAATAGACCGGAATTCACTTTTATTGGACTCGAGGAGCTATCTATCTATCTATCTATTGCCAGACGCCTCAATCCCGTTTTGGGTGGCCACAAACAAATTGCCTCCAAGTCGCCCTGTCCCCCGCCATTTCACTGCCCTGCTCCCAACTCACACCCCCCTCTCTCATATACCTCTCCACCCCATCCCTCCATCTCATCCTCGGCCTCCCCCTCCCTCTTCCCCCCTCCACCTCACTCACATACACTCTCTTCGTCAGTCTTTCACCCTCCATCCTCTCCACATGGCCAAACCACCTCAGTGTGTTCCTCATAACGCTTCCTATCACATCCACATCCACACCACAACGCTCCTTTATATCCTCATTCGTCAGCCAGTCTCTCCACGTGACTCCACAGGCTCCTCTTAAATAACTCATTTCCACTGCTCTCAATCTCGACTTGTGTCCTTCCAACAATGTCCAAGCTTCACTTCCGTACGTTAGAGTTGGTATCACAATACTGTCATGTAGTAACTTTTTCACTTCCATGCTCACTTCCCTGTTTCTTATCACTGCTTTCAAGGAACCAGCAACCTTTCTTCCCTGCTGTACCCTTTCAAGCACTTCACCCTCCAAACCTCCATCCTTACTCATCACACTACCCAAATACTTAAACGTACCGGACTAAATTCCTATATATCAGAAAAAGTCCAATAAAGCCAGAAGCAGTCCGGACTGCCTGACCACTTCAGCTATGTTCACCACAATAAAGTAAGTAAAAGACATGTTTATCAGTGTACAGTACAGTATTATTATACATTAATGTAGCGAAGTTATAACACAGTACAATACCACAGTGGTAGTCAGAACAGTTTAAAAAACATTCATGCAATCCAGACTAATGTCTGATATATCGGAAAAAGTTCGGATTAGCAGGGGGAAGTCCAGATGTCGTTGTTATCGGAATTTCACTTTTTTCGGGATGGTTTGGGCCCCAGTTAGTCTGTTATAGTGAGGTTTTCCTGTATTTCAAGCTTATTCTCCAGACGGTTTTTGTCATACTGGATTACACATTTTGAACTGAAGGGAGAAGATACAGCCTGCATTAACACCTTGTATATCAGCTGGTCTTCCTGAGCAAGACAAAATCATCCAAAGATGGCAAGTAAAAATAAAGGGTGCATCCCCTGAGCTAGGACCAATGGACCATATAGCTCTGCAGGAGAAGAAGAAATCCTCGGACAGACTGCTACATCTCTCACCAAAAATATGCTGTTCTGGTGAGGGTTTGAACTGCCAACCCTACCGCTGCGAAGTGCAAGAGCTACCACTGAGCTATTCTGGCCCAACAAGTAAAAATAGGAAAATACATCACTAGATCAGAGTAAGTAATAGCAAAAAATTTTTAAAAAGCTGACTTATCATGAGGCCTTATTGTATAAAACATTTTATAGTTCTTTCATTTGAACAAAGCAGAAATTTTTGTCCTTTTGCAGCTGATTTCCCATGCCTCAGTGGCAGAATAAGATACCGCCATAGTTCTACAACCTTTCCACAGCACTTCCTGACTAGTACAATTTTTTGTTACAGATCAGAATTCTAGATGAGATGGCAATCTTATGCCTAGTTAAAGTGAACAGAGTAGTTATATGTATTTACCCACTCATGGTTGGTGCAACTTTAGTATTAACTAATGGCAGATGATTTTACTCAGCTCTGATTAGGTACACATGCCTGAGAGTGCTACTACAGTGACCATTAACATTCTCCTGATTATGACAACTGTAATACTCTCTTCCATTTAATGCCAGATAACTTCAATCAGTTGCAAGCATATCAAAGGACTGAGAGTTAATCCATAAAATGCAATGCAATTTTTAAAAAGTTTGCCTGACAACTAGCTACAACATACTCAGAAAAGGGAGACAATTTTTGTATGTCATGGTTATCTTCTGGGTGATATGCCAGCTGTTATACTGCATGATACTATGACCAGTTAACATGGCCTAAAACTGCCATCTCTCTATCTTGAATGCTCAGCTGTGACAAAATTAGCACTAGTATGTGGTGCTAGTCATGAAAAAGTGCTGTGGCAAGGATGCAGGGCCATAGCACTGTACTGTCTTAGTCTGCCACAGAGTTATACAGCACATGAAATATGCTTGGTGGTAGGTGGTGGCGACCATCATCCACTCACTTGATGTAGTGCTGCCTACTTCTTCCTTAACCTTTATCATTCTTTTTCTGTGCCTGCCCTCCTCTCTTCCTATATCTCCCATCTTTCCTGTCACTTCTTATTGCTCTTCTTTCCTTTACAGGCGGCTTTACATTAAGTGACAAGCCAAATGGTTTCCTGTAAGCCAAGAAACCATTTACAATGCTGGGTGGTAACCATATAACCAATCCATAAGTGCTCCCTACGTGTCAACAAGTGGGTTGGTGGAGAGTTAGTGCCCCTCTCCGTAAAACCAATAACTCAAAGTCAAATGGCCACCCCTTATGGGATTATGGTGTCTGACAATAGACAGATAGATAGATAGATAGAAATATGCTGTCAAAATATCAACGCTAGAATATGATGCTAATCACGAAGATGTGCTAGGGAAGAGATATACAGTATACAGTATACAGTATATTGTGTGTATGTATATATATATATATATATATATATATATACAGTGCTCGTCAGAAGTATCGAGCGTCTATGGCAGGGAGCGCAATACTTATGGCCAAAAAAGAATCACCCGTTTTTGGTACTAAAAATTGAGCCAGATGTTTGCAGTGCTAGCATGACGTCACGGTAGCCTGAGGCCTTACTACGTGCTGGTTGGTTCCAGCCTCAGTTGCCTACGGGCTGCCTGAGAGAGAGGAACTCCGCCACGTCTCCCTCTCTTATTGCGCCATTTTTTACCGAGTGTCCCGCAGTGTTTTGGCTTTCACCATTTTGTTATGGCACCTACCTGTGAACTATCAAGTGAAATCATATCCCAGATCATTGCTCTACAGGAGGCAGGCCACCAAACGAAGGAAATTAGTGAATTGGTTGGTGTGGCTCGATTGACAGTGCGTCGGTGGTGCGCCTGTTTTCGAGTGGAAAACAGTGGTGACGTCCCACACAGAAACTGCGGTCTGGTAGGCCCAGGAAAACTTCCCCGAGGTCTGTTAATGTTTTAAAACGTGCAGTGGAGTCTAACACTTCGCAGGAGTGCAAGGAAAATAAAGGAGAGCAACCGAGGTGTTTGGTGAGGTTTCTGTGCGCACAGTGTCTAGAGGGTCCATGAACTTGGTTACACAGTCACCAGCCTGTGAGAAAGCCTCTTCTCTCTAAACCGTTTATTTCGCAGGCTTTGCCTTTGCTAACCCTTAACTGGGGTGAGGAGCAATGGTTGTCAGTGTTGGTCTGATGAGGCAACGTTTAGTGTAACCTGTAACAGAGGAGCACGCAGGTGCAAAGTTGCAGCGACCCACTTGACCCACGGTATGTTGAAAGCACAGTTAAACATCCTGATTCACTCATGGTATGGGGTTATTTGGTAAAGGTTTGGGGAAGCTTCCCAAGAACTGCAGAGTGAATCAGGATGTTTATCTGGAGCTTCTGTGTGATCATTTACCCGAGTCTTTCGAGCTAACAGGTGCACGAGTGTATCAGCAGGATGGTGCACCTGCTCATAAGGCCAAATCGGTCACCAATTGGCTTCATGACTGCGAGGTATCATTCATGAAAGACTGGCCAGGAAACAGCCCAGACCTCAACCTGATTGAAAACTCAAGGCCTCAGAAAGAAGAATCTCCAAGGGAAGGACGTGAGCTCTCTGCCTAAGCTGGAAGCCGCCATTCGTGACTCCTGGGACAAAATACCCCTCCAGCACTGCAGGAACCTCACCCTGTCACTTCCAAGACGTCTCAGGTCCGTGAAGAAGCGTAAAGGATACCCTACGGCCTACAAAGCACTAAAGGTAAATAAAATGCATTATTTATATGTTTTTTCAATGCTGAAAGGTTTGTTTCGTAGTAAGAGGGACACAGGGCGCTCAATACTTCTGAAGTGCACTGTATATACAGTGCTCGTCAGAAGTATCGAGCGCCCTGCGTCCCTCCTACGAAACAAACCTTTCAACATTGAAAAAACATGTAAATAATGCATTATATTTACCTTTAATGCTTGGTAGGGTATCCTTTGTGCTTCTTCACGGACCTGAGACGTCGTGGAAGTGAAAGGGCAAGGTTCCTCAGGTGCTGGGGTGGTATTTTTGCCCAGGACTCATGAATGGCTGCTTCCAGCTTAGGCAGAGAGCTCACGTTCTTCCCTAGGAGATTCTTCTTTACGAGGTATCAGAGGTTTTCTATCGGGTTGAGGTCTGGGCTATTGCCTAGCCAGTCTTTCATGAAGGAGACCTCGCAGTCACAAAGCCAGTTGGTGACTGATTTGGTTTAATGAGCAGGTGCACCATCCTGCTGAAACACTTGTGCACCTGTGAGCTTGAAGGACTCAGGTAAATGATCACAAAGAAGCTCCAGGTAAACGTCCTGATTCACTCCGCAGTTCTCAGGAAGCACAACAAGCTTCCCCAAACCTTTCCCAGAGAAACAACCCCATACCATAAGTGAATCAGGGTGTTTAACTGTGCTCTCCATGTAACGGGGGTCAAGCAGGTCACTACCTTTGCGCCGGTACACGCGCGCTCCTCGATTACAGGTAACACTAACATTGCCTCATCAGAACAAAACACTGACAACCATTGGTCCTCACCCCAGTTAAGGTACTTGTTAGCAAAGGCAAGCCTACGAAGTCGCTGGTAACGTGTAAGAAGAGGCTTTCTCACAGGCCTGTGACTTGTGTAACCAAGTTCATGGACTCTTTGAGACACCGTGCACACTGAAACCTCACCAAACACTTCCGGGTTGCTCTCCTTAATTTTCCTTGCACTCACACGAGGATTAGACTCCACTGCACGTTTTAACACATTAACAGACCTCGAGGAAGTTTTCTTGGGTCTACCAGACCGTGGTTTCTTTGTAGGAACGTCACCACTATTTTCCACTTGAAAACGGGCACACCACCTCCGCACTGTCGATCGAGCCACACCAACCAAATCACTAATTTCCTTCGTGTGGTGGCCTGCCTCCTTTAGAGCAATGATCTGTGATATGATTTCACTCGAAAGTTCATGGGTAGGGGCCATAACAAAGTGGCAAAAGCCAAAACACTGCGGGACACTAGGTAAAAAATGGCGCAAGAAGAGAGGAAGGAGCGGTGGAGTTCCTCTCTCTCACGCAGCCCATAGGCAACTGAGGCAGCAGCCAACCAGCGCACAGTAAGGCCTCAAGCTGTCATGACGTCATGTTAGCGGCCCAAACATCTGGCTCAGTTTTTAGTACCATAAAAGGGTGATTCTTTTTTCGCCAAAAGTATTGCGTGCCCTTTCATAGGCGCTTGATACTTCTGACGAGAACTGTATTTTTTTTTTTTTTTTATGCGAGGAATAGGGAACCAAAGGCCATGAGCCCGCAATAACAGTTCCCTCCAATAGAAAAACAAAATATAAGAGAGAGCCAAATTCAAGAGCCATTCATTTCGAGATGCCTGGACACACTGCGTTTGAAAGACTGGAGATTATAGGCAGCAGGAGTACAGACAGAGGGAGACAGTTCCAGAGTTGACCTGTTGCATAAATGAAGGACTGAGAGTAACGGTTAACTCTTGGATTAGAGAGTTGCACAGAAAAGGGATGAGAGTTTGCTAATAGACCGGTGCTACGTGCCCGTCGTAGAGGTGGAGGAATGCATGTACAGTTCAGTTCTGTGGAGCAGTGACCATTAAAGTAGCGATAGAAAAGAGATAAAGATGCAACAGTGCGGCGAAGAGACAGAGGTTGAAGGGAGTCAGTAAGAGGAGAGTTAATGAGGCAAAATGCCTTTGACTCCACCCTATTGAGAAGAGCTGTATGTGGGGAGCCTCCCCACACATGAGAGTTGTACTCCACACAGGGGCGGATAAAACCCCTGTACAGAGTCAACAATTGTGCAGGGGTAAAGAAAGAATGGAGTCGGCTTAGCACACCCAATCTCTTGGAAGCAGATTTTACAAGAGATGTAATATGATCTTTCCAAGATAAGTCCCAAGTAAATGAAACCCCAAGCATGTTCAAGGATGATGCAGGATTAGGCTGAATATTATTAAACATTAGTGGGTATACCTGTGGAAGATTTTGACGGGTTGATAGGTGTAAGAATTGAGTCTTAGATGCATTAAAAACAACAAGATTATTTTTACCCCAGTCAGAGATATGATCCAAGTCAGACATTAGATGTGCCATAGCCTCATCCCTTGTTTGCTGAAGTAACTGCTGTGTATATATATATATATATATATATATATACACACATCATCCAATTCTACATTGCCCCATGAGAAGCATAGGAGCCCGGGGCTAGGCAGTTGGGCCCGACATTTAAGATGAGAGTGACCATCCTCACTTATCTCTGAGTGGCATTACATGAGCAATCAACCCAACCATCCCTTGGATATAAACCTTCACCGGCTCAATCCGACTGGAACGCAATAATTACCCACTAAACCACCAGGCGCCAAAATATATATATATATCCACAAGACTTATTCTACCACCAGTGAGCCGTGTGAAATATGCTGTGACTTAAATTAACAGTAAATATGGTGACAGTCATGATGAAATGCCATGGAAAAGATATACAGCCATACTAATATCTTACTCTGCCACTGAGTTACAAGACATACCGGTAAGGTTCAGTAGGGCAAAATCTCCACCAAGTTAACCCTTTGAGATTCCTACGACGCAATTTCGCATCATCATAAATCCAACTGTTGACATGGTGATGACTCGAATTCGAGTCATATGAAACAATATTTTTCTTTTTGCATGTTTTCCATCTCCTATCTGGCCTTATTCCACATACACTTTCCTGTTTATCCTTTTCCAACTATTTATTTTTACAGTGACTAGTACATCAGATAGATATACACAATACATACATTTTTACCATGAATATCGGTATTACCAGCATGGATATTTGCCAGTGTCACACTGAGAGCTTTCACTTTTCTCTGTGAAAACTAACATAAATTGCCATAACCTATATATCAATAGAAACGGAACTTACTGTAGATTGACATGGTGCTATCAAATTTCACGTAACTCTATCTTTTTTTTAAACAAATATTTTTCTTCTGAAGGGTGTGTGATTTTTCCTTTTCAGCAAATTTCTACTTCGCCTTTTGGCTATCGTATTAACCTTTATCAATCATATTACGATAAAGAGCAACTATTCAGCTTAAAAATGGTACCACATTCATTAGTCTACCATAAAAAGTTAGTGTACAGTGGCCGATTAGGTACAAATATCGCTGCGCAACAGCACGCTCTATGTGTGCCCGGTTGAATCTGACACAGACAGAATCAGTGAAGGGCTGAAAATCTCAAAGGGTTAAGGTGGAAATATTATAGTAGGTAAACTATGTCCTTTGGTGATATATCAGAGTTACATGCAGTGATTAATCCTTCTCCCATCTCTACTACCAAACCCACCACACACCCTGGTTTCCATTGTTCATCCCTCGCATCCTCCTCAATTGGTGCTGGAGAGGGACAGCTCCACACACTGATTAACTTGACTGACTGGAATAAAAAAGCTTAGCAGCATACCAACGCTTTTAAAAGATCAATCCACTGATCAATGTGTATTTTGCAAGTTTCTGTATTTACACCCAACTCCATTTTTACCAAAGTTTATAGTCGAATTCATTGAATTCTGATATCCATTATTGTTGGATATCACTCATTTCTGAAGTGTAACTTCCCTCCTGACAACCAAGAGGGACCCAGGGAAAAGTGAGGTTCTTGGGCAGGGGAAAAAAAAAGAAGTGACAAATGAAGGTTTGAATCAAATGAATCACACTAAAACCATTAAGAAAATGAACACTAGTCAAGAGTGAGAGCAGTGGAAATGAGTTATTTAAGAGGAGCCTGTGGAGTCACATGGAGAGACAGGCTGACGAATGAGGATATAAAGAAGCGTTGTGGTGTGGATGTGGAAGTGATAGGAAGCATTAGGAGGAATACACTGCGGTGGTTTGGCCATGTGGAGAGGATGGAGGGTGACGAAGAGAGTGTATGTGAGTGAGGTGGAGGGGGGAAGTGGGAGGGGAGGCCGAGGATGAGATGGAGGGATGGGGTGGAGAGGTATATGAGAGAGGGGTGTGTGAGTTGGGAGCGGGACAGTGAAATGGCAGAGGACAGGGCGACGTGGAGGTGATTTGTTTGTGGCCACCCTGAACGGGATTCAGGCGTCTGGTAATAGATACGGTAGATAGATAGAACACTGTAAGCTTCAATCCTTACCCACCCTAATCTAACCAAACCAGGTTAAATATAGTGAAACCTAAACAAACCACTGTAATAATAGGCAATCCTTTACTATCCTAGTTTTTTTTTTTTTCATGAGTGGGGTGAGGAAGGGTATGACTGTCTGATGTTGTACTATGTAATTCAGATCATTTAAAGCGAAACCTAAACAAACAACTATAATAACAAGCAATCCTTTACAATCCTATTTTTTTCTTTTTTATGTGGGGGGGGTGAGGAAGGGTATGACTGTCTTAGAGGCTGTACTATGTAATTCAGATAATTTACTTTGTAGGAAGTCACCCTGTTTTCCCAGCAGCATTTATGACAGAAAAACCTCTAACCACTTCTAGGATACTAAATATGGCAGGTTAGAACAGGCTCTCTGTTGCCAGACCTCTTCCAACCATATCATCAAGGTACCTAACCAAATCTAACCTAATCAAGAAATAGCTAAAACTGTAATTTCAGATGCAGTAAGTGGTGGCGGTCATCATTCACTCGACTGATGTAGTGATGCTTACCGGTACTTCTTCCTACACCTTTATCATTATTTTTGTGTCTGTTCTCCTCTTTTCCTATTCTCCGATCTTTCCTGTCACTTTTCATTACTCTCCTTTTCAGATGGCTTTAGGTCTACATTGAGTGACATCCCAAATTGTTTTCTGTAAGCCACAAAACCCTTAACAACACTGGATGGTAGGATATAACCAACCCATATGTGTTCCCTAAGTGTCAACAAATTGGTTAGCAGAGGGTTTGTGCCCCTCCCTGTAAAATAACTATCGTAACTCAAACACAAATGCCACCCCTTATGAGATTATGGCATCTGGATATAGGTAGACGGATGTTTAAACAGAAAAGTTACATAGAACTGAATTACAAATGGCAAGCCTACAGGTATTAATGTCTGTGAGTTCGATGTATATATATATGAAAATACCCTTTTTATGCAATAAAAATCATGGTACTATACTCCAGTATCAGGAGGAACTTCTACCAGTATTCTGCAGGATGTAGACTGTATACTACAAACCACAGCTTAATACAAAATCTGAAATCTCATTTTCACCAATGCTGAAGTTTATGACAAAAGATTTTCATTACAGAGTACAGCACCTCATTTTATTAACCTCTGCAGAAATATTTATGGTTTAGATCCAAAAATGTTGCTTTCATTATTGGTTTAGGCTCTATCAGATCTGGTTTGCATTTAATACTGATGAGGCTCAACAATAATATCAAAGTAACATTTCTGCAACGTTTAAACCTGCTTTGATAATCTGGTTATAATCATTCATGTACAGTATGAGAATTTTATACTCATGTCTGATTTTCCCAGAAGTTTATCAACTTTTTTTTATTTCTTTACCGTAATGGTAAGGGTAAATCCAAGTGTACATTACATATCCACCCACAATCCATGAACCTTACGTGCCCTTTGCCCTAGTACTGGAGGTAAAAATCTATTTTGCCCAGGAATGTAATGGTGCTTCGGTTGTCACCCATCAGCTGATCAAACCAAAACAATGATTTCCACTACTGCCAACTCATTGTTTCTGGCTGAAATTAAAACTCACCCTTCAGAAGCCGTATATAATGTTCGCTTACGATATGCAGTTTTCTTTTTTATTCCTCTTACTCTATAGTCTTTCTTTCTATAATCTATATGCAGATACAGCTAAAAACCGCTGCTTATACTGAGTGAGTTCGTGCTCCTCATGTGGCAGCTGTGTTACCTGTCATCCTACAAAACTGCATTAAAACTGTATTATATATATATATATATATATATATATATATATATATATATATATATATATATATATATATATATATATATATACAGTATATATTGTAAAATGAATACATGAGAGTAAGAAACGGAATCTAAAGGTGATCTGCGTGAGAATTAAGTCACTGAATGTAGTGAGGTTGGCTGATCAGGAAATGTAAAATATGCTGGCGATTAACTGCATGGTTCATCCACACAGGAGGGTGCACAAAACACACGTATGCTACACTCTAGCGGTATAAGGTGAGGGCACAAATTCAGGTGGCGATACAACAGGTTTATTATTATCCTTAAACTCTAGTTACAACTTTGGCAACATTAAGCCAAAGTCATATAGGCTGTTATGCCTATGGGTGTTTTTAGGTCGGCTTCCCGTCCTAGAAACGCCTGGTACTGAGCCGGGGTCCTTTATCGAGACCGGAGCTAGAACACAACGAGAAGAGCAGGGCATAAAAACTCCGGGCAACAACTTTACACATATATTAACCATAATTTCCAGTAAAATGCAGTATAGTGCCCCCGGAGGTGCCCAGACACCCCCACAAGGAGCCCACAGAGGAGCAACGACAGCGCGGCGAAGCTCGGAGCGACAACGGCATAAGCCCGCCCGGGTCGCGCCCCCCTATGTCCCGGAACTCGCCCACCGCCACCATAGCAGGAATACTAGACTACCTTCCAGGCGAGCCTTCCCCAACCAGCTTTGGGGTGGAGCTGTCTATCCAGCTCCTGCCAGCACCCCTGAGATGGCCTGTAGCCGCTCACCCCTCGCTAAGGAGACGGCCTGTAGCCACCCTGAGGGTAAAACGGAGACAGCCTGTAGCCGCTCTGAAGGTGTCTTCCTTGAGACGGCCTGTAGCCGCTCGCCCCTCGCTAAGGAGACGGCATGTAGCCACTCGCCCCTTGCTAAGGAGACGACCGGTAGCCACTATGAGGGTAATAAGGAGACAGCCTGTAGCCACTCCCACCCTCATCAGGAGATGGCTTGTAGCCACTCCGAAGGTGTCCTTCCTGACACGGCCTGTAGCCGCTCAACCCTCCTGAAGGAGACAGCCTGTAGTCGCTCTGAGGGTAATAAGGAGATGGCCTGTAGTCACTCCCGCCTTCGTCAGGAGATGGCCTGTAGCTGCTCCAAAGGTGTCTTCCCTGAGACGCCCTGTAGCTGTTCACTCCTACTGAAGGAGACAGCCTGTAGTCACTCCCGCCTTCGTCAGGAGACATTCTATAGCCGCTCTGAAGGTGCCTTCCCTGAGACAGCCTGTAGCCGCTCAACCCTCCTGAAGGAAACTGCCTGTAGCCACTCCTGCCTTTGTCAGGAGACGGCCTGTAGCTGGTCCGAAGGTGCTTTCCCTGAGATGGCCTGTAACTGCTCACCTCTCCTGAAGGAGACAGCCTGTAGCCACTCTGAGGGTAATAAGGAGACAGCCTGTAGCTGCTCCCGCCTTCATCAGGAGGCAGCCTGTAGCCACTCTGAAGGTGTCCTCCCTTAGACAGCCTGTAGTTGCTCAACTCTCCTGAAGGAGATGACCTGTAGCCGTTCCCACCTTTGTCAGGAGACGGCCTGTAGCCGAAGGTGCCTTTGGGTCTGGTGGCAGCTGCTCACTCCCCCAGGCCACGGCCAGTAGCCGGGCCTTGGCGACAGCCTATAGCCGTGCCCCCCGGAAGCCACGGCCAGAAGCCGAGTGCTACTGCAGAAGACAGCCTATAGCCACTCCTCCATCTGAAGCTGATGCCTGTTCCCCGACCCATGACACAGAGGGAGTCTCGGGGATAGAGAAGTACTGGAGAGGCCCCTTAGTCCCTCCCGGCCTCTGCTCCCTACAACCGGATCTGGAGGAGACCCACCTGACGGACCCCAATGCAGACCGGTGCCACAGCCTCTCCCTGTTGGCGCCGCCAAGCCCTGGGGACCGCAGATCTTGGGAACCCCAGACCGCCCCCAGGACTCCTGGTAGGGAACTCCCCACCCCTCGACGTCGGAGATCTTCGTCCTCCATCAGGAGCCTGAATGAAAGGTTCAGGCAGTTATTGGGCCCCAGCCCTGAGGGCCGCACTCCTGTCCCCAGCCCTGAGAGCATGTGACCCTTCGCCACCCACAGCCCTGAACAAGAACGGAAGCCCCTGCGCGTGATCCCATGGCCTCTGGATATAGAGGCCCCCGGTGGTGCCCAGCCCTCTCAGTAACAGAGCTGAGACACCCCTCCGCCCTTACACCTGACCACCACGACGCCCAGACTCGACAGGAGTGACAGTAATAGCACAGTGTTTGTGATGTAGTGATATAAAGGCAGAACAGTGAACTAACCCTCTAATGGAAGTCAGTGATAATACCCAAGTGGTGGAGTGAACAACAACTATAGTGTACAGTGTCTGTGACCTAGTGATATTAAAATGCAGTAAAGTGCCCCCCAAAACGCCCAGACACCCCCACATGGAGCCCACAGAGGAGCAACGACAGCGCGCCGGGACTCGGAGCAATAACGGCATAAGTCAGCTAGGGCTGTGCACCCCTATGACCCAGAGCTTGTCCGCCGCCACCATAGCAGGAATACCAGACTACCTTCTGGGTGAGCCTTCACCAACCACCTAAGGGGTGGAGCTGCCTATAAAGCTCATGCCAGCATCCCAGAGACAGCCTGTAGTGCTCACCCCTCGCTATGGAGATGGCCTGTAACAGCTCTGTGGGTTTTAAGGAGACAGCCTGTAGCCGGTCCTGCCTTCATAAGGAGAAGGCCTGTAGCCGCTCTGAAGATGTCTTCATTGAGACAGCCTCTAGCCGCTCGCCCCTTGCCAAGGAGAGGGCCTGTAGCCGCTCTGAGGGTAATAAGGAGACGACCTGTAACTGATCCTGCCTTCGTCAGGAGACGGCCTGTAGCAGCTGCGAAGGCGTTCTTCCTGAGATTGCCTGCAGCAGCTCAAACCCCCTCCAGAAGGAGAGGGTCTGTAGCCACTCCCGCCATCGTCAGGAGATGGCCTGTAGCTGCTCCGAAGGTGTTCCCCCTGAGACGGCCTGTAGCCGCTCACCCCTCCTGAAGGAAACTGTCTGTAGCTGCTCTTAGGGTAATAAAGAGATGGCCTGTAGCCGCTCATGCCTTCGTCAGGAGACGGCCTGTAGCCACTCACCCCTCCTGAAGGAGACGGCCTGTAGCCGCTCCCGCCTTCATCAGGAGATGGCCTGTAGCTGCTCCGAAGGTGCCCTCCCTGAGACAGCCTGTAGCCACTTGCCCCTCCTGAAGGTACTCTGAGGGTAGTAAGGAGATGGCCTGTAGCCGCTCCGAAGGTGTTCCCCCTGAGACGGCCTGTAGCAACTCAACTCTCCTGAAGGAGACAGCCTGTAGCCGCTTCCACCTTCATCAGGAGATGGCCTGTAGCCGCTCTGATGGTGTCTTTGGGTCTGCTGGCAGCCACTCCCTCCCCCAGGCCACGGCCAATAACTGGGCCTTGGCGATGGCCTGTAGTCGCACCCCCAGGAAGCCACGGCCAGTAACCAGGCCATACGGCAGGAGATGGCCTGTAGCCGCTCCTCCATCTGAAACTGACACCTGTTCCTCGCCCCACCACACAGAGGGAGTCTCAGGCCTAAAGGAGTATTGGAGAGGCCCCGTTGTCTCCCCCGGCCTCTGATCCCTACAACTGGCTACGGAGGAGACCAACCTGATGGACCCCGAGGCAGACCGGTGCCACAGCCCCTTCCTGTCGACGCCACAAAGCCCCATGGACCACAGCCCTCAGGAGCCCCAGACTGCCCCCAGGACTCCCGGGCAGGAACTCCCCACACCTCAGCGATGGAGGTCCTCATCCCCCGTCAAGAGCCTAAACGACTGATTCAGGCAATTCTTCGGCCCCAGCCCTGAGGGCCGCACTCCTGTCCCCAGCCCTGAGAACGTGGGACCCTTCGCCACCCACAGCCCTGGATGAGAATGGACGCCCCTGCGAGTGATCCCATGGCCTTTGGATACAGAGGCCCCCTGTGGTGCCCAGCCCTGTCAGTAGCAGAGCTGTGACGCCCCTCTGCACGTGCACCTGATCGCCACGGTGCCAGATTCGACATGAGTGTCAGTATCAAATGATGCAAAGGCAGAACAGTGAACTAACCCTCTAATGGAAGTCAGTAATAATACCAAAGTAGTGGAGTGAATAATAACTACAGTGAACAGTGTATGTGACCAAGGGGTATAAGAGACAGTGCAGTGAGCTACCTCTCCGATAAGAGTCAATGATAATACCAAAGTGGTGGAGCGAGTGACAGTAACAGTTTAAACACAAATACGGCCACCCAGTACGAGTCGAGTCTAACAGGGTAAATACGCTACCATCAGGAAATATCTCATGATACTAAGACCATCATCAGACCCTAGTGCCATAAGCAACACTCCCCAGTGAGGAATAACCTTAGTAACTCCACAAGCATCGAACACCTGGACTTTCCCTAATTAAGGACACTCTGCCTCAAGTGCTATTCACTGTGACCCAAAATCATATCCCGCGTGATACTGCTAACCATATTTAGACATAAGAGTTTGTAATCGCCCAGTGTACTTGTGCATGTAACATCTACTCGTTCCCCTGTCCAACTAAGTAATACACGTGTAAGGTTGCTGCCTGGAGTTTTTGTGTCCAGGCTCTCTCTTATTTGTCTAAGCCCCGGTCTCGAAAGAGAGCCCCGCTATACGCTAGGCATTTACGGGATGGGAAGCCAAACCTAGAACACCTAGCATTACACTGGTGGACATCGGTGGTTCTTGACTCGGGCATACGAGAGAGGTAATCAGGAAATTCCGAAAAAATGGCAACTAAACCGCACGTGGACTTGCCCAAGTTTGACCCCGAACAGTATGATGTTCACACATACCTGGCGATTATTAAACCTTTGCTAGATATTGGTTTTGAAGATGACCAACAGAAAATTGCATGGCCCAAGTTCGATCCCGAACAGTATGATGTTCACACATACCTTGCTATTATTAACCTATTGGATCCCAGGGGTGCTGGGCGAGGCACGGCACTGGGTGGGTACTAAGCGTACTGCCCTCTACCTATTGGCTCATAGTCGTGAAGCTCATAGGTCCCTACCTGGGGGTTCCCTACTGTATAAAGACTTGAAAAATCCCAGTTCTGTCCAATATTCTGGACACCGGGCTCCAATTGGTTAACCCTCTGCTAGATATCGGTTTTGATAATGATCAACAAAAAATTACAGTTACACTCCCACTCCTGGGCAAAGCGGCAGTTAATATAACACCCAAAATCATCCCGGGGCTCACCTGGCAGAATTTCACGAGACTCGTGATCTAAGCCATCACCCCATCACTAGGGAAAGTGGTGGCACTATCCGACTGGATAGTTTAACCTTCGATGGAAACTTAGACGATACCTTAATCCGAGCAAGACGCCTGGTCACTGCTGCCTACCCAGAGGCAGATGATGAATCCTGGGAACACCACACCTTTAATACTCACCTGAGAGTGCTCCCCAGTGTAGTCAAAGAACACTTTACAATCTGTGACCCGACTGGAGACATGGATAAGGACGTCCAACTGATACGGCACCTCCTGACCTCCCGCCCTGCACCCCAGCAAATCAACGTGATAAGGAAGTTTCCCACCAAGATTCCGGCTCCCCCAGTCAAGCCACGTCTGCCTATGCCCCGTACCAGCCCCATCCCAGCACCTAGCCCGCCTAGGGCACACCCCACCCACCAGCGCCTCGGCCACACAGAGAACCCCAACTTCATCTTAGTGAATCCCTGGGATTTCTCGGCGTGCAGCTCCAGGTGCCCACTGCGCAATATCAGAGATCAGTTAAAGGCCACACGACGGAAAGCTACCACCGCAGGCCAACACAAAGCTTTCTCTCAAGAGATGAGGTAACAGAGGATGAACCTGCACCTGTGGAGGAGACTGACCCCGGGGTACAGGAGCTGGAGCAAGAAGAAGGAGGTCCCAGACAGCTGGATTTTTAGGTCGGCCCCCGCACCCTCCCATGGTGGAGGGGGCCATTTCCCCCAAATATCGCCCCCCAGTTTACCACAAGATGAAGCTGAATGGGGTGAGAGCCAGACTTCTGGTCGATACGGGAGCAGCCAGATCCTGCCTTTGTAGCCATTACTTCTCCCTTCACAAATCGACCTTTGGCCCACTCCGCCCAACAGTTACTCACCTTGTGGATGCAGGGGATGGCCCCCTGCCCATCCGTGGGCCCTAAGAGTCTACACCCACCAACCGGTGTTGACCCAACATCAGTTCATAATATTCGACTCTTCCTGCCAAAATTACGACGGACACCTGGGGTTGGACCTGTTGCAGAAGTTAGGAGCCACCATAGATTGACGCTACAGACAGCTCCAGTTCCATACACTACCCGACCCTCCCCCACAGGCCGTCTGCACCTGCACGCCTTGGCTCCAGCCTGAAGACTCTGCCCCCGACCTTCCTCCCCCCCGTCCTCCCGCCCCTCTCCCCCCCCACTGCCCAACCCCCTCCCTCTTTTCTTGCCTCCCTTTCCTCTGCCATCACCATCCCCCCCCCACCATGAAGCTTGGGTGCCCCTTAACCGGCCCTCTGGCCCCTCCATCCTATTCTCCCCACTCCTGCACCTCGGAACCCTTTCGGCCTGCCTTCTGCCCCCAACTTTCCTTCCCCTGCATCATACGGCAGTCCGAATTGCCAACCTCGCCCCTCACCCTCTCAGAAGGGTTCATAATCGGAGAGATGGAGGAAGCCGAGCCCTGCACCCCTTCCCACTCTCACTTCACCCCCCCTGCCCCCTATCCCCGACCATCTCTCTGCCGATCAGCCAGACACCCTCTGCTGCCTACTCCAGGATTTCCAGGATCTGTTCGCAGCAGGACCAGCTGACATCAGACACACCACCTACCTGGCTCACGAAATTCATACGATGGGCCCGCCAATTTGACAGCCATATCGACGGAAGAACCCCAAACAGCAGGAAGAGGAAGACCACCAGGTACAGGAGATGATCAAAGCTGGAGTTGTCTCCCCCTGCACCATCCCCTGATCCTCCCCCATCATCCTCGTAAAAGAAAAGGATGGCACGATGCGGTTCTGAGTCAACTACCACTGGCTTAACAACGTGACTACCAAAGACGCCACTCCACTCCCACGTATAGACGATTTCCTGGATTCCCTATATGGAGCCTCCTGGTTTTCTACCCTTGACCTCCAGTCGGGGTATTGGCAGGTTTCCATGTGCCAGGAGGACAGAGGCAAAACTGCTTTCTCGACCAGCAATGGGAAACGTTACAAGTTTAATGTCCTGCCGTTTTGCCTCCACAACGCCCCCGCCACCTTCTCCAGGTTAATGGAATCTGTCTTCAGTGGTCTCACGTGGGATATCTGTCTCGCGTACTTGGATGATGTCATCGTTTTCAGCCAGACCTGGCCCAACCACCTGCAGCGCCTCCGCCGGGTTGTCGCCAGGATCCGACAGGCAGGCCTCAAACTCCAGCCCACCAAGTGCATCCTGGCCGCCAGAACCGTCTCATTCCTTGGGCACGTCATCTCCCGGACAGGCATATCTCCTGACCCAGACAAACTCCGCGCCATCGCGGGCATACCCCCACCACAGGACGTTCACGTGATCAGGGCCTGCCTCAGCTTGACGTCCTATTACCACCACTTCGTGAAGGGGTTTGCCCACATCGCCAAATCACTCCACGACCTTACCCGTTTGGGGGAACCGTTCCTCTGGACGGATGAGAGATGAGCTGCCTTCCATCAGCTTAAAGACAAACTTGTTTCTGCCCCCATCATGGCCTTTCCCGACTATGCCCTCCCGTTCCGGCTCTATACCGACGTCTCCCTCCTTGCTGTGCTAGCTCAAGTCCAAGAGGGCCGTGAACACATCATCACCTGTGCCAGTCGTACCCTAAATCAGGAGGAGAAAAACTATGCTGCCACCAAGCGAGAGTGCTTGGGCATCATCTGGGCGCTTGAGCACTTCCACGCATACCTCTGCGGGACCCAAGTCACCAACATTACAGACCACCAGTCTCCAGAGGGTATGACAGTCTGACACCCACAACTCCCAGCTCATCCGATGGGGCAAAACCCTGGAGGAATTCAATTATGAAATCTTGTACTGCCCCAGCAAACTCCATACCAACACAGACGCCCTGTCTCAGCTCCCCATCCATGCCGCCCAGCCGGAGCCATCCCTCCTCCAACAGTGGCATCGCAAGGAACATCCCCCTTGGATCCCCTAGCACCTTTTCAAAAAACTGTATCGTCAGGGCAACCACCTCCTGACCCCTTCAGGCCATATCCTCCTAGTCCCTGACACCGCCCTCGATGCCATGTGACGCCTGCACACCCACAATTGCATTCACCTAGGTACAAAAAAGCTGCTGCAGATTTTCAATGACACCTACTGGGTGCCCAATCCTTCTGCCCTTGCCAAGGAAATTATCCAAACCTGCCGCGCCTGCGCCTTTGGTAAAGACATCACCTGTACTGCCAGTCCATCAGGCCATATCACTGCCCACAAACCCTGGCAGCTGTTAGCGATTGATGTGGTGGGACCCTTACCTCCAAAATCGGGCTATAAATACGTTATCACTTCCATCGACACATACTCCAAATTCGTCATGGCCTGCCCAGCGAAGGAACACCATGCTGTTGCAGTGGCTGATGCCCTCCTTCGGCACGTTTTCCCCAGTTTTGGCATCCCTCAAGCAATCCACTCAGATAACGCACCCGAATTCACCGGTAAGATCTGGGAAGAGCTGGCCCATATCTTCGGGTATAACATCTCCCACTCCTCCCCCTACTGGCTACAAGGAAATGCTGTAAGCAAGCGCAGCCATTGTACACTGATGAATCAGCTCCGCACCCTAGTAGAAGCAATTAAGAACGATGACTGGCCCACCCATGTAAAAATCGTACAATGGGGCATCAACTCCTGCCCTCGAGAGGATGGAATTTCACCATATGAACGAGTGTTTGGGGAAACACCCCTCCTTCTGCCTCTTCAGCAGCATTTGCAACTCTCCACCTCTACCCCCACAACAGACCCACTACACCACCTCAAACGCCACCTGACCCACCTCCAAAACAACCTGGACTTCAACCCCAGCACCACCTCCAACCCCTATAAACCGGGTGACGCAGTTATGATAGCCCAGCTCCCCACCTCCCACAAGCTCACGCTGCATTTCATGGGACCCCACACCATCATCCGCGTCCCTAACCCCTATCAGGTAACCATCGAGTACCACGGCACTCCCCGCACCCTCCGAAACCAGCACGTGCGCCCCTTTTGCACTCCTGCCCCCACCGCCCAGACCCCATGCCCCATCCCACCCTCTACCCCTGCGCCGTCCCCCCCTACCACCTACAACTGTTACTCCTCCCCCTCCCTCTCCTCCTCCCCCTTGCCCGCCGCTTCCACCTCGCCTTCCGTCACGGTGAATCACACCTCACGTGACAACCCACCAACACCACCAACACCCTGCCACTCCCCCACCTCCTCACTACCCACCACCCCCTCTTCCACGCCCAGCACCACGTGTCCGGCCCACACCCCCACATCCCCTATGCCCATGACACCCCTGCCCCACCCACTGCCCACAACCGCCCCCGCAACTCCCAGCCCACCGCCTGCATGCGCCCCCAACTCCACCTGCACTGCCCATCTCCCCATGACACCACCACCCACTCACCCTACACCCTGCTTCCCACACTATGACACCCACACCCTTGCCACCCCACGGCCGCCCTCATGTGCCCCACGCACCTCACACACACACCAACCCCACACACCCACATCACCACCCACAGCCACCCTCAAAACAACCGTCACACTCTCTGGGCACCTCTCCTGTCCATCCGCCCGACACACCCACTCTCCCACCCCACCCGCCTCACCGCAAAATCACACCCCTACTCCTGCCCTAAATCATCTCACATTCATGATACACCAAACAAAAATCCCGGCCACCTACACTCCCCAGAGACACTATGCCGCATTACCCCAGCATAAAACCACACACTGTCCATCTCCAGCATTCGACACATCCCTGCACCAAAGACAACAATCAGCGCCATGAAGATTCGATGAGCTGTATGGGCACCCCCTCTTGGATGGAAGCAATGAGTCCGAGGACCTCACAACCTCCTACAACTCCTCCGCTCCTCCATCAACTCATCCACCCTCTTCCTCACCTGCGATGAGCAACAAGACGAGAACTCCACCACCACACCCTGGCACGCCCTCCTTCAATGCCTAAAGCCAGTCTACACCACCTACAACACCAAAGTTTACCACCTCCAGTCACAGGGATGTGACTTTTTCCCAGCAGACTCTGGTAAAATGCAGTATAGTGCCCCCGGAAGGGCCCAGACACCCCCACAAGGAGTTCATAGAGGAGCAACGACAGCGTGCCAGAACTCGGAGCGACAACGGCGTAAATCCGCCCGGGCCGCGCGCCCCTATGACCCAGAACTCGTCTGCTGCCACCATAGCAGGGATACTAGACTAGCTTCCAGGCGAGTCTTCCCCAACCAGCTTCGGGGTGGAGCTGTTTCTCCAACTCCTGCCAGCACCCCTGAGATGGCCTGTAGCCGCTCACCCCTCAATAAGGAGACGGGCTGTAGCCGCTCTGAGGGCAATAAGGAAACGGCCTGTAGCCACTCCTGCCTTCATCAGATGGCCTGTAGCCGCTCTGAAGGTGTCTTTCTCGAGACGGCCTGTAGCCGCTCAACCCTCCTGAAGGAGATTGCCTGTAGCCGCTCTGAGGGCAATATGGAGACGGCATGTAGCCGCTCCCACCTTCGTCAGGAGACAGCCTGTAGCCTCTCCGAAGGTGCCTTCCTTGAGACGGCCTGTAACTGCTCAACCCTCCTGAAGGAGACGGCCTGTAGCCACTCTGAAGGAAATAAGGAGATGGCCTGTAGCCGCTCTGAAGGTGCTCTTCTCGAGATGGCCTGTAGCCGCTCAACCCTCCTGAAGGAGACGGCCTGTAGCTGCTGTGAAGGGAATCAGGAGACGGCCTATAGTCGCTCCGAAGGTGCCCTTGGGTCTGCTGGTAGCTGCTCCCTCCCCCAGGCCACGGCCAGTAGCCGGGCCTTGGCGACGGCCGGCAGCCGAGCCCCTAGAATGCCACGGCCAGTAGCCAGGGCTTACGCAGGAGAAGGCCTATAGCCACTCCTCCATCAGAAGCTGATGCCTGTTCCCCGACCCATGACTCAGATGGAGTCTTGGGCCTAGAGGAGTACTAGAGAGGCCCCTTGGTCTCCCCCAACCTCTGCTCCCTGCAACCGGCTCTGGAGGAGGCCCACCTGATGGACCCCGACACAGACTGGTGCCGCAGCCCTTCCCTAAGGGTGCCGCCAAGCACCGAGGATTGCAGCCCTCAGGAACCCCAGACCATCCTCAGGACTCCCGAGCGGGAACTCCCCACACCTTGATGCCAGAGATCTTTGTCCTCCATCAGGAGCCTGAACAAAAGGTTCAGGCAGTTATTCGGCCCCACCCCTGAGGGCCGTACTCCCGCCCCCAGCCCCGAGAGCATGGGGCCCTTCGCCACCCGCAGCTCCGGATGAGAGAGGACGCCCCTGCGCATGATCCCGTGACCTCTGGATATAGAGGCCCCCGGCGCAACCCAGCCCCGTCAGTAGCAGAGCTGTGACACCTCCACTGCCTTTGTACCTGACCGCCACGACGCCCGGATCCGAAAGGAGTGACAGTGATAATACAGTGTCTGTGAACTAGTAACATACTGTAGAGGCAAAACAGTGAACTAACCCTCTAATGGAAGTCAGTGATAATAACAAAGTGGTGGAGTGAGTAACAGTGACAGTGCAACCTCAAATACGGCCACCCGGTGGGAGTCGGGTCTATCAGAGTGATTACACTGCCACCAGAAAATATCTCCTAACACTAAGACCACATCCAGACCCCATTGCCAAAGAAACACTTACCAACAAGGAACAATCTTAGTGACTCCATGAGTATAGAAAACCCAGACTTCCTATAATTAATAATACTCTGCCTCAAGTGCTCTTCACTTAGATCTGAGCAGTATCCTGCGCGATACTGATAACCCATATCTAGATGTAAGAGTTATAATAGTCCAGTGTATCTGTATCAGTGACATCTACTCGTTCCCCTGTCCAGCTTAGTAATACACGTGTAAGGTTGTTGCCTTGAGTTTTGTGTCCTACCTCTCTCCTATTTGTCTAAGCTCCGGTCCAAAAAGAGAGCCCCGCTACACACTAGGCGTTTACGGGACAGGAAGCCGGACCCAAAAACACCTAGCATTACATGTACATTGATTTTTGTGCTCTTTTTCTTTCTAATGCTTTGTTTATGTGATTGTTAAATTACGTAATTTTATTTCAGTTTCCATGCTACATAATTTAGACTTATGCAGTGTAAGAAAACTTTGGCATGTTTTGGATGTCTCTTATTGGGTAACCGTAGGTGTAAGGGTAAACTAGAAGCTTTGAGTGTAATGCAATGCTATATTGCTGTATAAGGATGGGGAAGGGACTAGAGGAGTTCTGTTCAGTTTGAGTTTAGTTCAGTGTCTGTGCAGATTGTATAGCTCTGGTACTTGTGAAAATTGTGACGTGGTGTTGGGAAACATTAAGTGTAATTATTTGGGAAATACAGACAACGGACTTAAGAGGCCAGTGTTTTTATACCACGATTAAGCTGATCTTGTTATTCACTGAAAGGCTGCTGCACATAGGAAGAACAACTCACTGGGTAATGTCCTTCCTGTATTGAACTACTTCTGTTGGGGCTTGTGGCAGTGTGGGACGGGGACATCACGTTGGTGTTAGGAGTGGGATCTTTAGAAAAGCGCGCAGTGAATCTAACATATGACTTGGAGGCTGAAGGGGTACAGACAAGAGGCCAAGCTAGGCAGAAGGAGGCATCACTGGATGCAATTATGAAGCTATTACATCCACAAAGTATACAACTACAGGCACAGAATGAAGGACAGAAAGAACTAAAAGAACAATTACAGGCACAAAGTGTACAGCTACAAGCACAGAATGAAGGACAGATAGAACTCATTTACAATTACAGGCACAAAGTGTACAGCTACAAGCACAGAATAAAGGACAGAAAGAACTCAAAGAACAATCAGAAGCACAAAGTGAAGAACAGAAAGAGTGGTATGAACGACTTCGAGGCATTACAGAAGCAACAGAGGGAGTTACAACTGAGGATGCAAAGACAGCTAGATGCTTTTCATGGGGGAAATGAAGGAAATGCAACAAGAGATGAAGGAGGAATTATACGTTGAGCTACAGCAGCAGAAGTATAAGCAGTAATGTGATGGAATGCATGCAGCATATAGACAACCAGCTGAAGATTAGTGAGGGAATAGTGACGGAATGCAGACGGAATGCAGACATCGTTGTAGACAATTAACTGAAGATTAGTCAGGGAATAGTGATGGAGTGCAGACAGCATGTAGATAACCAGTTGAAGCATGTAGTCGACCATGTGAAGATAATTAATGAGAAAATTGAGTCTGTAGAGAAATATTGCGGTCCTGAGCCTCAAGTTAGTGTACAGGGAGCATATGAAAAGAATGGACAGTGTATGGTGAATCTTGGTGGATCCCAAGCATCTTAAGGTAGCATTACAGGGTTGAATACAGTAATCAGAATATGGGAGTTTTATGTCCTAGACTAAATTATGATGCCCCAGTTTTTAGGCCCCAAACCAGTGAAGTGCATGGCTATAGTAGGGGTCCAATTAAAAAGAAACCTCAGGAATTTGATGGCAAAGTATCTTGGGAAGGTTAACATGCGAAGTTTGAGTTACTTGCTGATCAGAATGGTATGGATGATAAGCAGAGGGCAGTGCAGCTAGCTACTAGCCGCAAGGTTGCCACAATGGAAATTCTGGGCCAGTTGTCGGTAGAGGAGAGGAACAGTTATCAGTCCCTAGTGGAAGTGCTGGAGCGTAGATGTTGGACCATGTTTCAGACAGGTTTACAAAGCAAGATTCCAGAGCCGTGTACGGGTTTGAGGCGAATTTCTACAGCAGCTTGCTCATGACCTGGAGAGTATGGCACACAAGGCGTATCCTGGAGCAGCACCTAACCTGCTGGCTATTCTTCCGAGGGACCAGTTCATCGATGCTCTTGATAGTGCAGAGTTTAAAGTGCAAGTGATCCAGGCACAACCAAGTAGCATGCAAGAAGCATTAGCCAGGGCTCTAGAATTTGAGTCCTATGTCAGGTCCAGTACATCCACTTTTCAGGCAGGACATAGTGCAGGATTCAAGGCAAGAAAGAGGCAGGTACGTGAAGTGCAAGAATTTGAAGGAAGTTTCTAGTACTGTGAAAAGCCAGGACATATGAAAGAGGACAGCTACAAGTGGAAGAGGGAACAAAAGAAGACCAGAGGAAGTTGCTGGATCTGTGGGAAGCTGGGACACAAGAAGGAGAATTGTTACAAATGGAAGAAGGAGCAAGAACAGAGCAGTGCAAGGAAAACTACAACTGTAACAAAAGGATGTTGGACATGTAGTGAGGTGGGACACTTCTGAGTGTCCAAAGAAGAAAAAGGAGGATGAGATGAAGGCTGCAGAAGACCAGAAAAAAAGTGGAAAACTAGAGGAGGCTGGTATTAAGGGGCAACCACTAGCCAGCTTTTCCCAAGTAGCCCCACCAACAAGAAAATGAAAGAGAAATGCGATCGACATTGTGCGAGTATACTGAAGAATAGATGGCAAGAAGTGTTCCCTGGTGATTGATTCAGCCTCAAAGCAGACTTCTGTGAGGCCTGATGTGTTACATCATCAGTATCTGCCTGAGTCATCAGAACAATTGTGTGGCATAACTGGTCACTGCACAGAACTGAGGGGACCCTTGAATGCCTGGACTGAAGTGACAGGGCAAGAGGAGTCTATGTAGCCGAGATGGAGGATCCTTTCCTTCTTGGTCTGGACTATCTGATGTCCATAGGATGTGAGCTGGACTTCTGCTCCATGAAGCTGAAGGTTCGAGGAAAGTCAGTTCCCATCACGGCAGTGAGACATACTATGGTGGCGAGGTGAGGGCGCCCTGCACTACAGTGATATCCCCAAAATCAGAAATTTTACTCCAGTGCAATGTGATTGGCTGTTTTGATAGCTGTCCAAGGGTAGTGGAGCCTGATGTACGGTGCAAGACGAAGGCTGGAGTGATGGTGGGGAGAACTTTGGTGGAAACAGTTGCAGGTGAAATGCCGGTTGTGGTGGCCAATTTCTCCCATGAGCCACAGAAGATCAACAAGGGAGACATTGTGGGACTGTGCCAGGCAGTGGACACCGAGTGGTTCAGAGGAAAATTTATATAAAGAGCGTACTCGAAGAAGATAGATATCTGCCAGACCACTTACAAGGAGATGCCAATGCCTGGGTGACTCATAAGTGCTGAAGTTTAGGCAGCTGCTAACGAAGTTTGCTGATGTCTTTTCCACCGGAGACTTAGACCTGGGGTGCACTGATCTGGTGGGTCATTGTCTAGACACCGGGGATCACTGCCTGATTTAAAAGCCAACAGGGAAGATGGCGCCAGCCCAATGGCAAGAAATGGAAAAGGTGACGGAGAATCTCCAAAGTCAAGGAGTGATAGAAAAGTCCAGCAGTCCTTGAGCAACAGCAATGGTTCTGGAATGACAGAAGGATGGCTCGGCAAGGTGATGTGTGGATCATCAAGCCCTGAATGAAGTGACAGTGAAGAACGCATACCCTTTGCCAAGGACTGATGACAATCTGGATCCACTGTCAGGTGCCAAATGGTTCTCCACCCTAGATATGAATGCATGATATCACCAGGTCAAGGTTGCAGAGGACAAGGAAGAAACAGTCTTTTCATACGAGTCGAGTTTATGGCAGTTTAAAGTGATGCCCTTTGTCCTATGCAGTGCCCCAGCTACTTCTGGGTGTTGTACTGGAAGGCCTGCACTGGTAGATCACTCTCATCTATCTGGATGTTGTAATTGTATTTGGACGGACTTTTGACGAGGAAGTGGAGAAGCTGTCAGATGTGCTCAACAGGATCCAAGCAGATCACCTGAAGCTGAACCCCAAGAAGTGCTACTTGTTCCAGAAGGAAGTGAAGTATCTGGGACACATTGTAGGCTAGGGTGGAGTCCGCACTGATCCAGAGAAGGTGGCAGCTGTGGAAAACTGGCCAGTTCCAACTTGTGTGAAGGAGCTACGGAGTTTCCATGGTTTGTATACCTACTAGCTACTACCGGCGTTTTGCCAAGGACTTAATTTTCAATGATAGCTGCACCTCTGCTCAAGTCGTTGGGGAAGAGACAGAAGTTTATGTGGACTGCGGTGATTTAGAAGGCATGTGTTGGCAAGCTTTCCAGTATTGCCGCAGCCAAATCAGAGTCAGCCATTCATTTTGGACTGTGACCATGGTATTGATGCAGTCCAGTCGCAGAAGAAGGCAAAAAAGAGTATGTGGTGGAAAATAAAGACAGCAAACTTAAGAAACCAGTGTTTATTTGCTATGCCTGAGCTGATCTTGTTGCACACTGAGTGGCTGACTATAAGAACAACTCGCTGGGCAATGTCCTTCCTACTGCTGTTGTTGAAGCCTGTGGCAGTGTGGGACGGGGGAAGTAACAATTAATATCTATCGCCCCGTTTTTGTGGGCCACTTTGGACCGGTTTAGACCAGTCTTGACTAATAAGTGGTCGCGAGAACAGGCTAATGTCGGTCCGATCCTGTCCGAGCCTCCTATTGGCTGCAAGAGTGATTGGGAGTGGCCTAGAAGAATGTCACTACGGTAAGAAATAAAAGATTCTTGCCGAAATCCCAAACAATTTGGGCTGAAACCTGCCAAGGTTCACAAAATACATTTAAAATTTAAGAAGACTGAGTTTGTATTTTTTTGACAAATTTTGAGCTATCCTTCTGCTTCCTCTCCAATTTTATTTCAGTTATTAATGCTCTAATATTCTCATTTCGTGTAATCTTAAGTAATACAAAGCCTCTACCTCATGGTGAGATTTATTTGGTTCCCTTCTTGGATGATCATGGGCTTCTACTAGTCTAATTTAAAACAAACCTTATTCCCAAGTCTCCTGGCCTCCTTCTTAGCTGTTCCTCATGCGCAAATGTTTGTGCGCAAACCGTCTGGCCTAGGCTAGCTTCTGTGGCAGGACTGCTTTCGACCAGTCTGTACTGGTCTAACTGTCTCACCAGAACAGTCTAATACTGGTAGATACCTGTCAAAAAGCCTCACGAAAACGCAGCATGTGGGAAATGAGATTGTTCCATCAGTGTTCTCAATTGCCAACCCGCTGACAGAAAAGTGCTAAACCCCCATGTAATATCACCAAAAAACGATCTCCCAATAAACTGAAAATGTAGACTAAGCGCGTAAAAACATAAAAATGTACCACCCTGGCGCGGCAGTTTCACCTGTCTTCACACAGTCTAGCGATTTTAACTAGACTAATTGCAGGGGGTGGGTCGCTCCCCAGACCCTCTATCCCTTTTCCCTCCCCATTATTTTAACAGTTAACCTAACATTTAAACCCCACAGTACCTATCTATTCGTGGCACTCTTCCACGGCGATTTTTTATTCTAATATTACACCTCTTTCTCTTGTATATTAGGGGGTAGGGTGGCTCGGTGGTAGAGCACCTGACTCAAGACCAGTGGGTCGAGAGTTCGCTCCCCACCTGGGTAGCTGCCTTGCTGGGAAAGGTAGCGCTCTCCCGTCACCTAGGCTACCTAGCCAGGTTTTATGATCTATCAAGGTCTAGCTCTGGGAATTCATTTCCCTATATTAAAACATAAAAAAAAAAAACTTGTATGTTACTGGAGCAAGCTAAAAATACATGATTAACATAAATAATATCAGCGTGTAGTAATATGCAAAATTAATTACCTAGGAAGTGCCACAGTCAATGCCAGCGAGATCGAGATGATTGATTGATTGATAAGATTTATTATTGTGAAAGGTACAGAGTACTGATACAACAAAAGAAGGTGGTGATGTTAAAATGACCATTAATTGAAATACCAGCACCGGGAAGACCAGCACCAAGGGGAGACGACATGGAGGCGAGGAAAGGGCCCGAGCCAAACGGGCATACGTCCCCTGTCACCAGACTTCCCTCTTCCCCTCAACGGAGCCCGCAGGAAGTACACAACCCCACCACTCTACTCTCGGGCCAGACCAGCACTCACCAGGATCGGGATGGGACTTGTTCCTTAACAGTCCCAGGTAGAACCGTGACAACGGCCACTGTACTCGTCGGGGAGAGGACGGCCACAGTACTCCTCTCATCTACATACCGTGGCGGCATCCACTATACCAGCCGGGGAGGGAATGGCCACTGTTCTTCCTTCACCTGCAGCCTCCACTAGGAGCAGAACCGTGGCGATGGCCACTGTCCTCACCAGGGAGAGAACAGCCACTGTCCTTCTCTCACCTGCCGTCCCAGGGCAAGGCAGAACTGCGGTGGTGTCTACTGTACCGTTGGGGAGGTAGTGGCCAGTGTCCTTCCCACATCTGCCACCCCCACAGGCACAAGCAAAACCGTGGCAGTGCCCCCTGTGCCTGTCGGGGAGGGAACGGCCACTGTCCTTCCCTCATCTGTCACGTCTACAGGGAGCAGAACCGCAGCGATGGCCACCATCCTCGCTGGGGAGAGAACAGCCACTGTCCTTCTCTCACCCGCTGTCCCATTGTCCAACGGAACCTCGGCGGCACCCCCTGTGCCCATTGGGGAGTGAGCGGCCACTGTCCTTCCCTTGTCCGCTACCCCTGTGACCCTCCTCAAAGGTAATGTCCCTTGCTCACCTCACTCCTCCAGAACCCGAGTGGAACACCCCTCATGCTTTCCCCACAGAGCTAGCCCCCCAGTGGAGTTGCAGCTGGAGAGGATCTGGAGCAGCCCCATGGTGAGCCTGGGGATACACTCACTACAGCCAGTGCCCCTACATCGCCCCTCTCTGTTGGACTCCCGGAGGAAGAGATGCCACAGGCAGCCCCTGACGGCCTCTCGACCCAAGCGAGGTGACAACCCCCCAGCCACCCAGAGGCATCCCCAGGACTCCAGGACGAGATCTCCCCAGCCCCACCAACGAGCAGTCCTCCTCCAGGAGCAGGCGCAGGGAATCGCGCCTGCTTGCCCTGTTCGGCCCCAGTCCTGAGGGCCGACACACACATTGAGGCCCCACCAAGGAAAGGCCTCCCCCTACACCGCCCAGCAGCCCACATCGGATGACACGTCCCCTGATGGTGGTCCCGTGCCTCCTGCTGGAGAGCACACCTGACGGGACCCCTCCCACACCTGGACGACACCTGCAGCTGCCCAGTCACCGGTAGCTCCACTCGGGTCCTCTGTGTCTTTTTTAGTGTGTTTAGTCTGTGCATTGCATTGTGTCCAGCATTGTTGTATATCTTTGTGGTAATGTACGTGTAAGGTTGGTTGACCCGAGTTTTTATGCCCTGTTCCTCTAGTTGCATACCCTAGACCTGATTTTGAAAGGAACCCCGGGTCAGTCGCTCGTGCGCAGAGAGCAAAGAGTGAGCTCTGAACACGTAGCATAACATTGATGGCATTCAGTAATTATATACAAAATCAAATTGTGATTAACAAAAACACTGCAGTCTGTATCAGTTATGCTAGGTGTTTTTAGGTTGACTCCTCACCCTAAAGACACTAGCTACTGAGCGGGGTCCTTTTTCGAGACCGGAACTAGAACATCTTAACAGATGAACTCGGCAGGCTACCTTAACACATATATTGCCATAATTTTACGTCCTTACAATACACATACAATCGCATACAATATAGGGCACAGGTACAGTGACAGGCTTATTAGGGGCAGTATTTACAGCACACTACACATACAATGTGATTACCCTCAGTCAGCAATATACACCAACAATACGTAGGAGTTGGAAACACAGTCCATATAGTCCTTTCTCCCCACAGTCCAAATGTATCATTCTTGGGTTCTGGGCTTAGGCAACTCACACTGTATATCAAGGCATTACTGTCTGTAGAAACATTCACTGTCAGTTTTCACTGCATCACTGCTCTGCGTACAAACACATAACACAGGCACTGTCAGTCTCTGTTTTCCGAAGTGATACTGAGATTGCGCTGGAGAGTCTCTTCAGCTACTAAAACCTGGGCTCAATTAAGATGGCGCCCAGGCGTAGGGGACTGGCCCACGGGCGTGCCTTCCCATAGAGGACACAGGACTACTGCAGGAGGTGTTGTAGCCCGGGCATGTTCCTGGTTCGGGGTACAGGGAAGCTCTCTCCTGGTGGAGCCTCAACCTGGTGAAAAACCCTCAGGGCTGGGGTCGAACAGGGTCAGGAGTCATTCCTGCCACCTCCTGCTCCGGGCAGAGGGCCGTCAGTGAGAGGAGGCCGGGAGGTCCCGCCCTGGGGTCTGGGGGACATCCCTGGGTGGCTGGGGACTGTGGTCGCCGCTAGACTGGGGGGCTGTCAGGGGTTGTCTGCAGTGTACCTTCTGGGTGGTGTCCGTCAGGTCCGGGCATCATCCAGGGGTGATCCAAAGGGCATGGATCCCCTCCTCTGTGATCGGGCCCTGCCACCACTCCTTGAACGGCAGCTCCTCCTGGGAACCACACCTGTAAGGAGAGTGGGAATATCGTCCCGTGCGGCCTCTGGGTGGAAGGTGGGCCGCACTAGGGACTCTCTCCAATGGGGAAGCCCTAGGGAGTGTAGATGAAGGGCGTATGGTGGCCGACCCTTCCCTGATGCAGACAGTAGCCGGCGTTGCAGTTCTACAGACCCTGAGGTCAGCAGCAGAAGGGTGTACAGTGGCCATCCCTTCCCTGGTACAGACGATGGCTGATACCGCAGTGCTGCTCCCGGAGGAGGTGGAGGCGAATGAAGGGGGTACGGTGGCTGTCCCTTCCCCAACGCATATGGTGGCTGACGTCGCAGTTCTGCCTCCCTCTGGTATACCAGCCGATGTGCGCACAATGGCCGTCACGTCCAACCTGGGGTGTACAGTGGCCGCCACCCCGGGGCAGGTTCCAGGTGTGGCTGCAGCAGAAGGGCGTACAGTGGCCATCCCTTCCCCGACCTGGATGGTGGCCGATACCGCGGTGCTGCAGGGGGCAACAGTAGAAGGACGTACAGTGCCCAATCCTTCCCCAGTATGGATGGTGGCCACTTCCACGGGGCTGTTTGGGATTGTGCTTAGACAAGTCCCACCCCGATCCTGGTGAAGGATGGCCCGACCGAGATGTAGGTGGCCAGTATTGCGTGGATGCTGCTGGTCATGTTGGGGGGAAGAGAGGCGTAGGGCCATGGCATACTGGGGCCCGTCACGCTCGAACCCCATGCATCCTTTACTTGTCCCACTGTGTTGTCTTCCTGGGGTGGGGGTGGGGTTGCGACTCCATCCTAGAGGGGGGAACTGCACGGGGGTGCATATCTCACCACCGTCAGTGGGGGAGAAGTCACGTCCCCGTGGCTGAAGGTGGTATGTGGCTGACGTGGAGGTCCGGTGTGTCAGTGTGAGATGGCGGAGAAGGGTGTCCCAGTGTTGTGTGAAATGGTTCGGTTCTTGGTGTGGGATGTATGTGACATGGAGGGTGGTGTGTGGAGCGTGGTGGAGACAGCGGAGTAGGTGAGGCGTCCCTCGGACTCTCTGGGTGGGCCTCTGTGCAGGTTGCCAGATGATGCGGTGTATTCTCATCGCTGGCGGTGTTGAGTGGTGCAGGTCCTCTGGCTGTATACTGGTATGAGGTGAGGCACCTGGGGTTTTATGAGGGAGCTTGGAGGAGATGCGGTCCTTTCCCCTGGGGAATTTGACGGGTGGAAGTTTCCACTGAACTTGGAGTAGGCTCAATGTGATGGGGGTTGTGTTGGGGGTGCTGGGTGTAGTTGCTGGTGCCTGTGGTGATGTCAGGGCTGTAGGTGAGAGCATGGCGGCGTATCTGGGTGGTGGGCGTGAGATGCACCCAGATCTGGTGGTGATGGTGGTGATGGGTGTCGGGGGAAGGTGATGGAGCTGTGTGGTGGTTTTGAGCCTTGGTTTCAAGTGGTTGTATGTTGTGGTGGGGGCATGTGTGGGGGGTGGCTGCAGATACACTGGTGTGACCAGGGGTAATGTGGTGGGGGGTCATGAGGGTGTATGAGTGATGTTATAAGGTGCAGGTGTAGCTGCACATCGGTGTAGGGTTGGGGGGTGAGGAGTGTGAGGGGGTGGTGGGGGTGCAGGGCGATGTGCTGAGGTACAGCATGGTGCGGCTCGGTGTTTCCGCTGGGGTGGTAGGTATCTGAGCAGGTGTGGGAGTAGTGCGAGGTTATCGGGGCGTGTTGCCAAGGGTGTGAGTAGGGTGTGGGGCATTTTCAGGTGTGCTGGGTGGTCGTGGCGAGGCGGTGCAAGGTGAGGGGTAGGGTGGGGTCGCCATTGAATCATCCTGGTCTGGGGAGGTTGTGCAGGGGTCAGGTGATGCTGAGGTGGGAGAGGGGGTTGTAGAGGGTGAGGTGGAGGAGGAGGGTGTGAAGTAGTAGTGGTATGAGTCAGAGGTCAGTTTCTGAGAAGGGTGAGAGGGCAGTGTGGTGTGGCGTGAGGGAGGGTGCGTGGTGTGGGAGAGTGTTGGCGGGTGTGGGTTGGAATGGGCGTACGTGCCAGTAGTGGTACTTACGGGTGTTGCCGTGGTGTTGTATAATGACTTGGTCAGGGCTGGGGACTTTGACTATGGTGTAGGGTCTCTCAAACCAGGGTGAGATTTTATCATGGACTGGCAGGCGTGCCACTACCACTGAATCTCCCAGCTTGGGGTTGGGTGGTGTGGTGTCTGACTGAAGGTCTTGTTGTTGCTGTAGGTTATACAGCCGTCCCTTGAGGTGCTGGAAGGGGTCGGTTGTTGGAGGTGGGGAGGGGGGCTGGAGGTGGTGTCGTAAGGGTAGGAGGAGGGGAGCTTCCCTGAACAGTCAATTCGTGTGGGGTGACCTCGTCGTCACTTGGGCAAGTGTTCATGTCCCACTGTATTATTTGGATGTGTGCTGGCCAGTCTTCATTCCCTGTTTCTAGTATCCAGACCCGTATCTGGTTGAAAAGGGTGTGATGTCTCCTTTCACATCCTCCATTCCCTTGGAGCCAGTAAGGGGAGGAGTGGGAGATTTGACAGCCGAACAGGGTGGCTTGCTCTGTCCAGACTTTGCCAGTGAATTTGGGAGCATTGTCTGAATGTAGGGCCTGGGGAATCCCAAAGTAGGGAAAGACGTGGCGGACTAGGGCGTCGGCAATTGCCACGGTGTGGTGTTCCTTAGCAGGGCAGGTGACAAGGAACTTTGAGTATACGACAACGAAGGTTATAATGTATTTGTAGCCGGCTTTTGGTGGTAAGGGCCCAATTATGTCGACAGACAATAGTTGCCATGGCTTGTGGGCAGTGATCTTTCCTGCTGGCCCCAGCATACGGGTGATGTCCTTCCCTAATGAGCAGGCTCAGCATGCTTGAATGACTTTCTTGGCTAGGTTGGAGGGGCCGGGTGTCCAATAAATGTCGTTAAATGCCTGCAAGAGTTTCTTTGAACCGAGATGGATGCCACTGTGGGAGTTGAGGTTGGCCATGGCGTCGTTATGGTGTTGGGGTCCAGGACTATGTGGCTGTCCTGGGTAAAGAGGTGGTTGCCGTGTCGGTACAGTTTGACAAAGGTCTGTGCTGTCATCCAGGAACGTCGTTGTTTTGCCTGCCACAGCTGCAGGAGGTCAGGGCCGGCGTGGTTGAAGTTGATGGGGAGTTGTGATATGGCGTCGGCATTGGTATGCAGTTTTCTGGGGCGATAGGCTATTTCATTCAAATTCCTCCAGTGCTTCTCTCCACCTGATCAGTTGGGCGTTATTGGTGTTGGACTGATGTACCACCGAAGGGATTGATGGTCTGTGATTATGGTCACGTGGGTGCCTGATATGAATGCCCAGAAGTGTTCTAAGGCCCATATGATGCCTATGCATTCACGTTTAGTGGCCACGTAGTTTTTCTCAGCATGGTTGAGGGTACGGCTAGAGCAGGTGATGATGTGTTCCCGCCCATCCTGTACTTGAGCTAGTACGGCACCGATGGCAACCAGGGATAGGTCTGTGTGCAGGCAGAAAGGTAGGGTTTAATCAGGAAAGGCAACGATGAGGGCGGTGATCAGTTTGGTTTTTAATGTTTTGAAGGCGGTTATTTGGGCCTCAGTCCAGAGGAATGGTTCACCTTTCTTGGTCAGGTCATGGAGGGGCATAGAGATGTCAGCGAAACCCTTCACGAAACGCCGATAGTACCGTAGGAGGTTAGTCCAAGGAAAGCGTGCACGTCATGGACATCTTTGAGTAAGGGGAGGTCTGCAATGGCGTGTAGCTTGTCTGGGTCAGGGGAGATACCTGCTGTGGATATTACGTGCCCCAGAAAAGAAACGGATCTTTCAGCCAGGACGCACTTTGAAGGCTTGAGTTTGAGTCCTGCTTGGCGTATACGCATGAAGACTTGTTTGAGGCACTGGAAGTGGTCAGTCCAGGTGCGGCTGAACACAAGAACGTCGTCTAAGTACGCCAGGCAGATCTCCCAGGTCAGGCCACTGAGGACTGACTCCGTCAGACGGGAGAACGTGGCTGGAGCATTGCAGAGTCCGAAAGGGAGGACATTAAATTCATAATGTTTGCCATTGCTGGTAGAGAAGGCCGTTTTTTTGTCTGTCCTCGGGGTGGACGGGGACTTGCCAATACCCCGACTGAAGGTCCAGGGTGGAGAACCATGATGATCCCTGTAAAGAGTCGAGGGAGTCATGTATTCTGGGTAAGGGTGTGGCGTTATTCATGGTCACATCATTAAGATTCTGGTAATCTACACAGAACCGCATGGAGCCATTCTTTTTCATTACGAGTACGACAGGCGAAGACCATGGGCTGGTGGAGGGGGAGATAACGCCAGCATCTAGCGTGTCCTAGACCTGCCAGTCTTCCTTCCCCTCTGTTAGGTTTTATTTCGCCATAAGGGTTATCGGATGGGGGGGTCCTGTGGTGTGGATCTCGTGGCTAAGGTACATAGTGTGCCTGATGTCTGCTGGGCTTGATGAGAATAGGTCTTGGAAGTCCAGGAGTTGTTGAAGGGTGTTAGCTTGGTGTGGAGAGAGATGTTCAGGTAGGGAAGGTAGCCTAGGGTGAGGGATGAGGGGAGGGGGCGTCACAAGGCTTGGCTTCCTCCATGTCTCCCACTATTAGTCCTCGGGGTAGGGTGAGCGGGGTGGTGGCGAGGTTTGCAATTCGTACCACTCGGTGGTGGTGGGGGAGGACGGTGGGTGATAGTAGGCAGGAGGAGAAGGCCTCCAGTGGTAGGCTGGGGAAGAACAGGACGGAGGTACTGCTGGGCCTGTTCAGTTGCAGCCAAGCCTTGTGTTGGGGGGGGGATGGTTATGGTGGAAACGATGGTTGCAAGGAAGGTGGGGTGGGAAGAGTGGGGGGGAGGGGGAGTTCGGAGGGGGACGGGGTGAGAGGGGATAAGGGGGATGGTGTGCAGGTGCAGAGTGGCTGAGTGAGGGGGGCTGGATCTCTTTGAAATTGTAGGCACCGCTTGTGGTGGTCGATGGTAGCGTGAAGTTTTTGTAAGAGATCCAGGACCAGGTTGCCATCATAGGCATGGCAGGTGGAGTCAAACATGATGAATCTGTGCTTGGTGGAGACTTTCTGGTGCGTATCGGTCCGTAAGGCCCGAGTCTCCCCACAAATGGGCAGGGGGCCATCCCCCGCTTCTATGAAGTGGGCTGAGGTGGGGAGAAGTGGGCCGAAGGTGGAGGTGTGGCAGGAGTAGAAATGGGTGTAGAGGCAAGATCTGTGTGTCGACCAACAGTCTCATCTTGACCGTGTTCAGTCTCATCTTGTTGTAGACTGGTGAGAGGTATTTCTGTGAGATGGCCCCTGACAGCGTGGGGAGGTGCGGGTGTGGACCTAAAATTCCATTTGTTGTGCGGTGTTCTCCTCTTCATGCTCCATTTCCCCCGGATCCACGTAGGTGATGGGTGGAGCATCCTCTTCAGGGCTGTCGTCTTCTACAGATGAGACCTTCCAGTGCCCTGCACCATGCAGCCTTCAGCTGTTCATGTGTGTCGTGAAAGGGACAGTTGTGGCTGCAAGCGGTGAACTCCCAAGGATATATAGATATTAAGTTTGAGTTTTCCTTAGGGTTGGGGTATTTCTCTGGAGGGTGTGCTCTTGGTACAAACGGTGTCGGCTCATGGTTGAGTTGGGGTGGAGGTGTTCATTGCTTCTGTTGAGCCGTCCTGTGAGTGGGGAATCTGCTGACTCCATTGATCGGCTGGGGGGTGGGGTGAGTGGCGAGGAGGCGTCGCACGAGTTGCATGTCCCGGTCGAGGTCTCCCAAAGGGTCATATATAGTGAAATATTCCCTTATGGTGCTCAGAACTCTCAGCTGGGTGTTGAATAAATGTTGTTCCCAAGTGGCTGTGTTGATCTCCGGGTAAACGGCGGTAACAAGCCGCCTAGCCTAGATGAATGTTGTTCAGGTTACCGTCATATGTGAGGGCGTCCAGTTGTGACAGGGCTACAACTTTGCCCAGGGATGGCGTGACTGCTTGCTTCACTATTTGTATGAATTGTTCCCATTTTAATTCCGGGACGATTTTAGCGGCTATAACTGATCCTGCTTTGCCCAGCTGTGGCAGCGTGACAGCAATTTTTTCTCTCTCATTTTCGAAGCCTATGTCCAATATGGGTTTGACCATAGCCAGGTATAAATCAATGTCATGTTGTTCAGGGTCAAATTTTGGCAATTGGATGTGGAGTTTGGCCGCCATTGTGCTGGATTTCCCTGTTCTTGCTCCTCCTGTGTTCTGATTGGGTCAAGAACCACTCCTGGCCACCAGTGTTATGCTAGGTGTTTTTATGTCGACTCCTCGCCCTAAAGACACTAGCAACTGAGCGGGGTCCTCTTTCGAGACCAGAACTAGAACACCTTAACAGAGGAACAGGGCATAAAAATTCGGCAGGCTACCTCAACGCATATATTTCCATAATTCGACATCCTTACAATACACATACAATCGTATACAATATAGGGCACAGATACCGTGACAGGCTTATTAAGGGCAGTTTTTACAGTACCCTCAGTCAGCAATATACACCAATAAGGTTAGAGACACAGTCCATATAATCCTTTCTCCCCGCAGTCCTAGTGTATCGTTCTTGGGTTCTGGGCTTAGGTAACTCGCACTGTATATCAAGGCACCATTGTCTGTAGATACATTCACTGTCATTTTTCACTGTATCACTGCTCTGGGCACAAACACGTAACACAGGCACTGTCAGTCTGTGTTTTGCGGTGTGACACTGAGATTGCACTAGAGTCTCTTCGGCTGCTGAAACCTGGGCTCAATTAAGGTGGAGCCCGGGTATAGGGGGCTGGCCCACGGGCGTGCCTTCCCGTAGAGGGCATGGGACTACTGCAGGGGGCGCCATAGCCTGGCCGTGTTCCTGGTCTAGGATACAGGGAGCCTCTCTCCTGGTGGGGCCTCGACATGGTGAGTGGCCCTCGAGGCTGGGGCTGAACAGGGTCAGGAGTCATTCCTGCTGCCACCTGCTCCGGGCAGAGGGCCGTTGGCAAGAGGAGCCCGGAAGGTCCCACCCTGCAGTCTGGGGGACATCCCTGGGTGGCTGGGGAATGCGGTCGCCACTAGACTGGGGCACCGTCAGGGGTTGCCTGCAGGGTCCCTTCTGGGTGGCGTCCGTCAGGTACGGGCATCATCCAGGTGCGATCCGAAGGGCGTGGATCCTCTCCTCTGTCATCAGTCCCTGCCACCACTCCTCGAATGGCAGCTCCTTTTGGGAACCACACCTGTGGGGAGAGTGGGAAGATCATCCCACGCAGCCCATGCGTGGAAGGTGGGCCACGCCAGGGACTCCCTCCAACAGAGAAGCCCTAGGGACTGTAGACGAAGGGCTACCCAGTATGGACGGTGGCCGATACTGCAGTGCTGCTCCAGGAGGAAGTGGAGGCAGATGAAGGGCATACAGTGGCCATCTCTTCCCTGACACAGATGGTGGCCAACATCACTGTTCCGCCTCCCTCTGGTATACCAGCCGATGTGCGTATGGTGGCCATCATGCCCAACCCGGGGCGTACTGAAATACCTGCGTGGCAGGGTGAACTGGACACCACCACCCCAAGAGGAGAGTATGAGGGGGTGATACCCACCCGACCAGGAGATGACAGGGAGGCTGGTTTACTTGACACACCATCCTGGCAAGAGCGAAGTATGTCCCCCGTAACCTAATGACCCTCCTTCCTGCAGCCAGACCACCCGGCAGTGTACAGGAAAAGTACACTACACTCCAGCGGATGGAAGACTCGCTAGAATCGGTGTGGGACTTACAGTGGCAAGATCCCAAGCAAACCCTCGGATGCTGAGTCCCCTGGATCGGGCTCCTATTTAACAGAGGACTCAGGAGGAGCCTCATGGGTTGCTATTCCCCAAGGGAGCAGTGGCACAGTAGCACCCGTCGGTTATATTGTGGATGGAGAGACCGTCGGTCATCGATCCTCTGCCAACCACCTTCAGGAGCCGGCACATCGGAACATCCACCAGACAACCTTTGCCAGCACTCCCCAGGAGGGAGGCGGGCCCTGGGGTACACTCTGCCAGAGGTACCATGCGGGAGAGAATGCCAGTTATCCCCCAGTGCTGCCCCAACCCCGACGAAAGGACAGGCTCCACCAGAGCTGCGGCTCCCCAAGCCCCGTTCTCCCGACATCACCAGGACGGGAGTCCCAGGCCATGCGGCGAGAGTGCAGTCTCCGTCAGAGCTGTGGCTTTGGCCAGGAGAGCCCATCGAGTGACTTCTCCCAGCCACCAGGGTCTGTTGTGTCAGGAGGAGGCTCTCGCGACTCCTCGTACACCCCTGTCCCCCGCAGGAGATTGAGCAGTGCCCAATGGGGCTGCCTGATGGAGGGAACGTCCTCCAGACTTCCCCCACACACCCCGGGCCGGAGTTTCGGCAGGGCCTCACGAGCCCACCAAGTAGGAGAGCCGGCCCTCGGCCGCTCTCCCTCCGCAAGTCCCCAAGCTCCTACAGAGGGAAATATTTCTTCCTCCACCCACCCCTCCTGCAGCAGAGTGAGGAGCCCCTCTCCCTGCCTCTCTTCTCGAGAGGGTGGGATCTGCTCCCTTACAAGAACCCCACCAGATGCCAGACCGGGCATGACATCCCCAAGGCCAGGTGTCCTATCCTCGCAGTACCATCCTCCCCAGATGTTGACGGATTCCACCAGGATGAGAGGCCGCTGTCCAGTCCAGACAGCCACCTCCCGCAGACAAGACTGCAGACCCCGGAGTCAGCGAGCCTCCCCCAATGCCTGCTGCAATAGCTGGACCTCCCCCAGAGCTGATGGCCGCAGTTTCTCCCTGACGGCCGCCCCTGTTGGACAAGATGGCGGCTCAGCCAGGGCGTCGCCCTCCCCACAACCGACCCTAGGCCCGGGTTGCCCCATGTCCACCCCCAGGACCCCAATGACAACTAAGGGCCAGCGCTGAGTGGTGCACCTCCTGGCCCTCTTTGGCTCTGGCCCAAAGAGCCCCACTTCCTGCCAGGCTGTCGTGGCTAGGGAGCTGCCCACCATGCCACCCACCAACTCCTCCAGGGCTTGTGGCGACCACTTGGACCACCCACCCCTGTATTATACCCCGGACGGCCCACCCCCTATGCCCGGCCGCCACCTGAGGCTCTCGGCATAGGCCCTCCTGCCACCCGTGATCCAAACCCTACTTTTCGCAAGTACTGTGAGTATGAAACCCTAAGGCTGAGTTCTTTCCCCCGTGGTTGTGAGCCCTACCCCAGTGAGCTAGCTCCTGCCCCTCCCCACCTCAGTGCACCCCCCCTCCTGTGCTGTTGTGCTCACCAGTGTTTGTGAACCCTACTCTAGAGGACTAGCCCCTGCCCCTCCCCTTGGTGGATCCGGTGCTCCCCCCCCCCTTTGGTATACTATTGTGAACACTAGTACTCGTAACCGTATGCGCGGAGTGTGGTGGTCACCCACGGGTAGGCCTCAGATGTGAAATCCTCCCCAGTGTTACACATGGAATGTTTACGCAAGTGCAATCCCCCCAAGAGTCGCCCTTCCCCCCCCCCCACGCATCAAATTCCCAGTGAATAATCCATCTTGCCACAGACCCGATATTACCTTCCTCCCCCCCACGAGCTCCCCCCCCCAGCTTCCCCCCCCCACGTGGATAGATCCTAGGTACAATATCCTCTCATCCTATGTAACACACACGTAGTATAAGGTTAGCTAGAGTATCGTCCATGTCATGTGAATGTCTGTAATTAGCTAGGAATCTGTGTCAAGCGACCACCTATACCTAAGGACTTGAGAATATACTGCCGTCTATGTTACGCGTCTGACATATTGAGACACTGCACTGTACTGTCAGTCTGTCTGTGTATGTGAAGCACGATGTATCTGGTGTATCTGTGAAACTTACCTGTGACACTGTGTGGGAATTACTCCATATCAGGGAATATATAATATCATGTAAAGGTCAAACTTGCTGAACTAGGTGGAAAGGAATTGTTGTAAAAGTTATTTTGAGTCACTGTATATTTGTCAGGTTTGTTCATAGAATGTGTGTGTACTTGTCCATTAATAATATACAGTATAAGTGTGCGTTTTGATCAGTGGTGTTTAGACTCTCCTGCCTTGCCTGTGACTGACCCGGTCGGGAATAAAAAACCCAGGACCGCACCGTATCTGTGACCGAGAAGTCGGGACTCAGAATACGCTGCATAACACATACAGTGGCCGCCACCGCAGGGCTGGTTCTAGGCGTGGCACAGCAGAAGGGCGTATAGTGGCCGTCCCTTCCCCGGCACGGACGGTGGCCGATACCGCGGTGCTGCAGGGGGAAACAGCAAGACGTACAGTGGCCGATCCTTCCCCGGTATGGTCGGTGGCCACTACCACGGTGCTGTTCGGGACTGTGCTTAGACAAGTCCCACCCCGATCCTGGCGAAGGCTGGCCCGGCCGAGATGTAGGTGGTCAGTACTGCGTGGATGCTGTTGGTCGTGTTGGGGAGGAAGAGGGGAGTAGGGCCGTGGCGTACTCGGGCCCGTCTCGCTCGGACCCGGCGCATCCTTTATCTGCCCTCCGTGGTGTCTTCCTGTGGTTGGGGTGGGGTTGCGATCCGTCCTACGGGGGAGGAACCCCGCGGGGATGCGTATCTCGGTACCTTTTACAAAAATAAATATTTCAGTTCAATTCAACATTGATTAGCTTACAGCATTTTTTTTTTTTTTTTTATCTTCAGCTTTTTTTTTTTTTTTTTTTTTTTTTAGCAACTATATGGTCAGTCCACCTAAGAACGATGTTCCAATTTAGCACTTTCCGCTAGATGTAGATTTATTAATATTCATTCAGTGGCACTTTTTGCGTCTATCGGCAGCAGATTTAACGCTGTTACAGTGACTTATGGCGATTTGTGCCTTTTTATTTTGTATTTAATAGTCTAGCGATTTTTGTTAGTACTGTCGTCGCTCGCTGTAAATCAAATTGTGATTTAAAAAAAATTGCACTCTGTACCTTTTACAATAGTACATATTTCAGTTCAATTCAACATTAGTTAGATTACAGCATTTTCTTTTTTTTTTCTCATCATATTGTTTTCGTTTTTTTATGGCAACAATGGTTAGTCCGTCCACCTAATACGGTGTTCCAATTTAGCACTTTCCGCTAGATGTAGATTTACTAACATATTCAGTGGCATTTCTTATGTCTAGCGGCAGCAGATTTAACGCTGTTACAGAGACTTACGGCGCTTTGGAAATATTCTAGAGATTTGTGCCTTTTTATTTTGTATTTAATAGTCTAGCGATTTTTGCTAGTAGGTACAGATTTTAAGACGATGGACCGTGGATGTGGAAATGTTCTCTGAAGCTGTCGTCGCTCGCTGTCTTTGTACTGCTATTTAGGCAAGTATTACATTTTTTATTTCTTGTACCATAAACTTGGGATGCATGGATTTTTTTTTTTTTTTTTTTTTTTTTCAGCCATACCTGTCACTAAATACGGAAGCTTGTATTTGCGAGCTGCCTGAAGTTTGTGTCAAGTTAGGAGCCCGCGAGGTAGACCAGCGGTCGTATTCATATATCGTATTTAAAAATTATAACTGGATCTTGGAACTTATAATCGTTTTGATTTTTACTCATATTTCAGAATCAACCAAAGACACCCCTTGCTTTAGTTAGTGTAGGTGAGTAGGGTAGACCAATAATAACAACTGGCCGGAGTAGCTGATGTTTCTTTGCCAGCCAAGTTTGTACATAATTAGTGACGATCAGCTGATGTTTTCGTGTTTTCTTCCCAGCTTAGCTGTAAGATGACATCTGTTTGTGAGGCTGGGAACCATTGCAGTATGGAGTTCAGTGTTTTATGGTTTTTGACATTTTGCTGATGAATGGGTAGTAAGAGTGAAAATGAAAATTGATGGCACTGAATAAATACTATTATACGAAGGAGCTTAGGTTACGGTAACTTAACATGATATTGAACAAGGTGCCAGAAGTGGTGGTGGGGGAGTTCTATCTGTCTGTCTATTGCCAGACGCCTTAATCCCGTATGGGGTGACCACAAACAAATCGCCTTCATGTCGCCCTGTCCCTTGCCATTTCACTGCCCTGCTCCCAACTCACATCCCCCTCTCTCATATATCTCACCACTCCATCCCTCCATCTCATCCTTGGCCTCCCCATCCCTCTCCCCCCCTCCACATTACTCACATACACTCTCCTCATCAGTCTCTCACCCTCCATCCTCTCCTTATGGCCAAACCACCTCAGTATGTTCCTCCTAATGCTTCCTATCACATCCACGTTCACACCACAAAGTTCCTTTATACCCTCATTTGTCATCCTGTCTCTCCATGTGACTCCACAGGCTTCTCTTAAATACCCGGTACCAGTAACTTATTTCCACTGCTCTCACTCTTGACTTGTGTCCTTCCAACAACGTCCAAGCTTCACTTCCATACGTTAGAGTTGGTGTCACAATACTGTCATGTGGTAACTTTTTCACTTCCATGCTCACTTCCCTGTTTCTTACCACTGCTTTTAAGGGAGTTGCTCCTCCTTAAGTTTTAGGGACAATTTGCCATTCTGGACAACCACAGATTACAAAATTTCCTTTTGACAGTTTATAGGCCTCACCTCCTAACTTTTTTTTTATATAAATACTTATTGCAAATGTACATTAACCATAGTATGTAGGTTTTTAAACCAAGCTTCACCAGTAATGGGGGCTCAAACAAAAAGGTGATTCGCTGACCACACAGACCGAAGTAAGGAAGCCAACGAAAGGGCCTCTTTTGGGTCACGTGACACATGAGGTATTACATGACACTTGTGTCGGCTGGCACACATCTTGAACTTTGATGTGAAATAATCTTAAAAATGGCTGGTGGATGTGGTGGTAGTTCTTGCTATTACTGGGCATTTGTAAAGAAGTGTTTTCAAGTAGACGATGCAGTTATTGACGTAAGAGGTCACGGAGTATTATTAAGAGCGCTGACTGCCCTAACTGTAAACTACCGTGTAAATACAGAAATACATTTATAGTACTATGGACACTGAACAACCTTCAAGAGGGTTTGTTTTCTGCATGTTGAAGATTTGAACGAGATGATGTAGTTACTGTTGTCAAGGTGAGGGAGGAGTCTGGGAGATGCAGTCCCCCAGTTAGGATAACTCTGGTGTTTATTGTGATCTGATGTACTGTACTTTTGCCTTTATGGTATATTTAGTGCAAAACAACAAGTAAAATATGATTTCTGTATTTTGAAGGTTAGGTTTGAATGTGATGAGATGGTTAATATTATCAAGGGGTCTAGGGGCACTGCCCCTCTGTTTGGATTTTTTTTTATTTGATCTATTTTTATCATAACTTGGAAATTAACCCTTTAACCCGCTCCGTCCCGGAGACGTGAATTCACGTCCTCACATGATGTGCACTCATATCCCGGAGACGTAAATTAACGCGGCAACATTGCAAGGTCCCTAATTTGCACAATTTTCAATTTAATTTGCACAATTTTCAATTTTCGCGAGTGATTTTTGGCACGTATACATGGGACACCTTCCTTTACAAGATGCCAGGCAGGGACAATGCCTTACCCAGCATGACCTCCTCCCCCTGCATGCCCTTTTCTCAGCAATTCACCTGTTATCAGTGACCTGGCCAGTAAAGCCATGTCATGCCACAGTACGAAATTCAGGGCCAGAGTGATTCCCAAATCGATGACAATGTGGAGGACAAACATTAGAGGAAGAAACAGTCAGAAATGATGATCAGGTAATGTGGCAAAAAAAGGTCAGGAATGGTGATGAGTTAGTGAGTGAAACAATGCCTATAATGCCTATATTACTGTTTAAAAACCAATATACTCTCGTACTACATATTAATTCGTACCAAATAAATAAATAAATACCGTTTATGAGTGGTGTGGAATAGTTATCCTCCCATAGAACTCGTTTTCTTTGCAGCCAGCCTGATAGAAAACCCTGTAAGGTAAGGAGGTACTCCTACCTGGATCGAGTATTTTAAACCTCAGGTGAGCGATTTCTCCATGAATTTTCGATTTTTCTCACCAAAAGCGGATGTTTGAGCAAAAAAAAATAAAAAGGTCCAAAAATGTCGGGACTGGGGCGTACCGCTGCCCAGAAAATGTCGGGATGGGGGGATTAATCTGTTTTCCCCCACCCAAAACCCCCAATTCCCCATGAGTCCTTGGTTATCGTCAGAGAAGAGAGGAGGACATAACTTGAAAACTGTTGATTTGCGACAGATTCAAGGGTTAAATTTGGTTGTTTCACAGCAAAAACACCAGAAATACATATTGTCATAATTATAATCCATGGTTATCCAAAATGGAAAATTGACAATTTTTAGTGGAGGAGGCAAAAGAAGGATTTTGTCTTTCTAATGTCTCATCATGAACTGATTACAATTATGCTGTGCAGCACTAACAAGAAGAAGTTTGTTTGAATTCATATTCTGTGGCATGTTATTCTTCACAAAAAAGTAGTGTTTATATACTAACCGTTCAAGTACCTGCATATTTGAGCTATTTCAGATTAAAATATGTACAGTATATATGTACGGTATATACCGGTACTGTCTTTGAGAGAAATAAAGTCACTGAATGTACAGTGAGGTTGGATAAGGAGGAAATGGAAAATGGGATTAAAATAGCCTACTTTGGTAATGTGATGAGTAGGCCTAAGGATGGAAGTTTAGAGGGTGAATTGGTTGAAAGGGTACAACAAGGTTGTAAGGTTGTTGGTTCTTTGAAAGCAGTGATAAGAAACAGGGAAGTGAGCATGGAAGTGAAAAAGTTACTGCATGACAGTATTGTGATACCAACTCTAATGTATGGAAGTGAAGCTTGGACGTTGTTGGAGGGACAAAACTCAAGAGTGAGAGCAGTAGAAATGAGTTATTTGAGAGGAGCACGTTGAGTCACATGGAGAGACAGACTAAAAAAATGAGAAGTCAAGGAGTGTTGTGGTGTGGATGTGGATGTAATAGGAAGCGTTAGGAGAAACACACTGAGGTGGTCTGGCCGTGTGGAGAGGATGGAGAGTGAGAGACTGACAAGGAGAGTGTATGTGAGTGAGGTGGAGGGGGGGATAGGAGGGGGAGGCCAAGGATGAGATGGAGCGATGGAGTGGAGAGGTATGTGAGAGAGGGGGTGTGAGCTGGGAGCTGGGCAGTGAAATGGCGAGTGACAGGGCGGCATGAAGGCAATTTGTTTGTGGCCACCCCTTATGGGATTAAGGCATCTGGCAATATGGTAATCCCTCATTTATCTGGACATAATAGAGCCAAAGGCATGTCCCAGTACTGGCAACATCCGGATAACGAACACTGTTCCCCTACCATACCCAGACTCCACCAATACCCAACCTCCAACCCATACCTAACCTGTTTGTACAGTGTCTATCCTTAATTTGGCGGTATTTTCCGGTCATTCAGGCATATTTAGACATAAAAAAAAACACATAAAGGAATATCCAGAGTAATGCTAAACACCAAGAAAATGATGTAGAAAAACCACTGAAAACCAAAAAACACTATTAAACACTACCGTGTGTACAGTACCCCTCCTTATTTTGGCAGTGTTTTCTGGTCATTCTGCCTTGTTTTGACATCAAAACATACATAGGATTATCCAAACAAATTTTCAACCCCAGGAAAACCCTGAAAAAATAAAAATGAAAACCAAAAAACACCCTACCTATACACCAATAGATGTACAGTACCCCTCCTAATTTTGGCACTGTTTTCAGGTCAATCTGCCATATTTAGACATCAAAACACACATAGGAATATCCAAAATAATGCTAGACACCAAGAAAACCATGAAAAAAAAAATGAAAACCAAAAAACACCCGACCTATACACTACTGTATGTACAGTACCCCTCCTAATTTTGGCACTGTTTTTTGGTCATTCTGCCATACTGAAACATTAAAAAACACATAGGATTTTCCATATTAATGCTAAACATCAAGAAAACAATGCGCAACCAACAAAAACCTACAAAAAAAAAAAAAAAAAATGACAGTTTGAAAATCTGTCTGTAACGAGTGATTGCTCCCGGGGCTCCCCCCAGAATTCCACGACCAAGTATGCCACCAGAAATTGGTTATATTGGTATTTGCTGGTGTTTATACTATAAGTTAATAAAAACACAAAAAACTGTTAAGTAAAAGTACAGAAATGCAGTGAGAATAAAATGTTCAGGAGTAAAACTTACTTTCATATAACTTCCCACCATCCTAGTACAAAATTTGGCCACCACCTTCCAAGAGTTACCCATATGTCTAGATGCAGAATTTCATGAGCTTTCTTTTGGATTTTTCGGAATTTTGATGTGACCAATAGTACTCAAATAAAGAGTAAAAAATTTTGAAAACTGATGAGTCAGTGTTATCGCCACGAAGGAGGGTAGGGATTGAGAGAATGAGGGGGAAGCCAGGAGGGTATTGAGGAGGGACAGGAGGGAGGGGGGCAGAAGCAAGGCTGTGGGCAGGATTCTCCTCTTTCTGTCAACAGGCGGACAGGTGCTTTTACCGTTCATTTACTTGTGGCTTGTGGTCTGTTAGACGTTGAGTGGCCATGCGGAAACACAGCTCACAGTGACCAGGGGAGTTTCGACACGAAGCACCAAGAGACAACAAGCTTTGCAACAATGAGCGGGGCATGAGAAGCCACAGAGTATGTCACAGCGCTAGGGTTTTGCCATTGCATGATCATAAGCAGAGCGCATAGATACATCTTCACTGAACAAGATCCATGGGAAAGAATTGGAGAGTGACAGTAGGCTCGGCATACTGGGTGGACCACTCCCGCAATGAATTCTGATTGGCTGGCATGTTGCGGGATTTTCCTGCGCGTCGGTTGGCTACCGCATATGAGTCGATTGATACACTCCACCACTGGATATTGCTTAGAACCAGCCAGTTACTTCCTATTTCAGCATTGGATGTTGCATAATTTCACTGGATATTGCTTTAATAGAGCTGAGCAAACAGCGCCAGATACTGCATTGAACCGGATATTGCAACAACAGATAATGAGTGTTTACTGTACAAAGATCCCTAAGGACAGGAAATTTTGCAGAAATAGCTTGGTGTGATGCCAGTGTTCGAACCTGAAAAGTGTTGTTTCCACAGTGGGGTTAGGTGGTTTTAGGCTTGGTTTGGCTGTGTAATTGACAAATTTGTTTAATTATTAACCTCATAATTATTCTATGTGTTTCCATAAAGTTTTAAAGCAATGCCTTGAGGAGCAGATTATGATGTATAAAAAAAAATAAAAAAAAAAAAAAATAAGCTGGAGAGGGTTGCCATCATGCAGTGGCACTGATATAGCCAGGTAGCTCTGCTGCTTGGTTATTCAAATGTCCATCAGCTACGACCCTGTCCCCAGAAAATGGGATAGAAGTCTGTTGGAGAGGGGTAACTTGCATGCCACAGGATCCACATTTCAAATGAACCAGGGATTACAACTGCCACAACAGTACAACTCAATAGCAGTATTTACATCAGTGTAGATATTTCTTGTACAGTAGTTTATTGTGTATTCCATTCAAGTTTTATAGGGATTTATATCACAGTTGACTCATTTCAGCATTGGCTTAACCCGCCCCGTCCCGACGACGTATGGGTACATTGCAACGATTTGCATTTGCCAGTCCCGGCGACGTACCAGTACGTCGTGCAATTGCAAGGTACCTAATTTGCACAGTTTTCAATTTTCGCACGTGATTTTTCGTATGTATACACGGGACACCTTCCTCTATTCCTGTACAAGATACCAATCAGGGACAATGCCTTACACTGCATAACCTCCCCCCTCCCCCCCTCACGCCATTGTCTTGGCAAAGGGCCTGTTACCAGTGACCTGGCTAGTAAAGTTATTCAGGGCCAGAGTGATCCCCAATCGATGACAATGTGGAGGACAATGTTTACGTAGCATTAGAAGAAGAAACAGCCAGAAATAATGATCAGGTAGTGTGGCAAAAATAGGTCAGGTATGGTGATTAGTTAGTGAGTGAAACAATGCTTATAATGCCTTTATTACTGCTTGAAAACCAATATACTGTCATAGTACACATACATTCGTACCAAGTAAATAAATAAATACCGTTTATGAGTGGATAAAATAGTTACCCTCCCATAGAACTCGTTTTCTTTGGTGCCAGCATGTTAGAAAACCCACTCAGGTAAGGAGGAACTCCTACCTGGATTGGGCACTTTAAACCTCAGGTGAGCGATTTCTCTGTGAATTTTCGATGTTTCTCACCAAAAGCGAAGGTTTTAGCCAAAAAAAAAAATTTCAAAAATACCTCGGGACTGGGGGATGTCGGAGGTGCGGAAAACCTCGGGACGTGACGGGTTAACCTGAAATTTCTTAACCTAGCCTACTGTAATCTGAACTAATGACCTAACAAGGACAGAGCAACCTTCCTGCCATAGCTTATGCCCTTACAAAAGGTCAGTAACTTTCCTCTCCTAACCTTGTGTTTTTAAAAGGCCGATTATGTGACAAAAATAGCATCACAGTGCCCAGTATCTGTGTAGGACAGTGCTGTTGCCTGTGAAAATTATATATCCATTTTAGTCTGATGCCTTCATTCCAGAGTTGTTGGTCCCAAAGAAACCTCCTTCTAGTGTAAAGAAACTCATATTTAAAGGGAATTAAGGTTGAGTTTCTAGAGAAGTGTGTAGAATTATGATATTAACAGCTACATATCACATTATAAAGCTATGAAGTCTCTGTTGTGGTAGGTGGAGGCAACCATCATCCACTCATGTGATGTAGTGTTGTCAACTTCTTCCTCCATTCTCTACCATTCTTTTTCTGTCTACTTTTATCACATCCTATTTCTCCTATCTTTCCTGTCACTTTTTATTATTCTTCTTTCCGTTTCAGGTGACTTTATATTGAGTGACAAGCCTGTGGTTTCCTGTAAGTCAGGAATCATTTATAACATTGGGTGGTAACCCTATAACCAACCCATACCTTCCCTACATGTCAACAGGTGGGTTGGCAGAGGGTTAGTGCCCCTCCCTGTAAAACAGCTAACTCAAAGACAAATGGCCACCCATTACGGGATTATGGCATCTGGCTGTAGATAGATAGATATATATACTGTATAGAGAGAAATTCTTGTTTATGCAAAACTGTAGATTGACCAAAGTACATTATGCTTCAGGTACCAGTATTACATTATTTCAGTTAGAGCTTTCCTAGATTTTCAGACTTTTTTTTTTTTTTCTTTCTTTTCAGTTTAGGAAATCTCTTTCATATTGAATGATTTAATGAAGGCAACATCTGATGCCCCCATTTCTTAGTCTCAGAACCTACCAGCATGTGAGGGCAGGACCTGGTTTGTATTTTCAAAAACCTGATCCCATATCAGGACTGTTACTCTTTAGTGTGGGTTCAGTCAGGAAGCTAACCAGGTTTTTCTCACATGTAAATTTACCACTCACTCAATGTAGTGCTGCTCTCAGGTGTCTGCCCTTTCCTCTCATCCTTCCTTCTTCTGTCTTTATTTTCTTCATTCTTTCCTCTTCCTTCAACCTACGGGTGGCTTTGCACTCCTGCTTTTATCTTTCTTTCCTTCATTCTTTCCTCATCCCTCTGCCTATGGGTGACTCTACACTGAATGACAAGCCAAAAGTTTTCTTGTACACCAGGAAATCATTTACTATGCTGGGTGGTAACCATATATCTAAATTATGGTGCCTGGTGGTTTAGTGGGTAATTAAGGTGCTCCAGTGCAGGTTTATATCCAAGGGATGGTTGGGGTTTATTGCTCTTGTAATGCCACTCAGGGATGAGTGAGGCTTGTCACTTTCATCTTAAATGTTAGAACCAATTTGCCTAGCCACAGGCTCCTATTCTCCTTATAGGGCAACACAGGATTCGATGACAAAAATAAAAAAATAACTTTACCTGACCTTACACAAGTCCACCAGAAATATTATTTACCCACATTGCACTCATTTCACTTAGGAACTCAGGATTGATTGAATATCATTGATATTAATATGTTTGTTGATGTTTAGTGTGATAATTGCCAGTTACCACCCTTACATGCTCAAACAGTAGAGAGATGGCCTGCAGTCCTAATGGACCCCAGTTCAAATCCCCAGTGGGCCATGCAATAGTTTATGGATTTGAATTTCATAAAAAGTAGACTTTGCTGATTTACTAGTGGACCCATCGATGTGTCACAAAAATACCCCCACTAATACCAGTACACCAGTCGTGTATGAAACAGCCCTAACATGTATACAATATGGACAGTGGGCATTAATGCCGAAGTGGTGGCATTTGGAGATGTAGGAAGACTACTGGGCTTTAGGGATTTACCCTGGGGATAGGCCTTGAAGCTGTTGTCCAGAGGCGAACACATTAAGAAAATAAATAAATAAATAAAACATACTCTCTTGTAATCAACTGCATCAGATAACATACCCTTGGCACTGTTGCCAATATTGTATTGAAATATATTTGAAATATTCCTCAGACCAATAACAACATTATGGGGATTAAAAAAAAAAAAAAATGATAGCTAATACTATATCAAGTTCAGTATCAATTACCTGTACTAGAAAATATATATTAATGATGAATGGATGCAAGAGTTTATAGAGGTTGGGGGAGTGGACTTTCTGACCACTACTTGGTGGTGGCCAGAATTAGAATTCAAGTAAGATGGAGGAATAGAAGAAGAGAAAGACGAGAGGAAGGAGTAGTTGCAAGGAGAGTGGAAAGGTTACAAGAGGATGAGAAAAAGGCAGAGTATAAGGGAGAAGTGGAGGAACAATTGGGCAAATATGAATTGGAGCAGATGGGAGACGTGGAAGGTGTGTGTAGGATATCTACAGAAGAAATATGTGCAGCATGTGATGTGGTGTGTGGAAGGAAGAGAAGACGGAGGGAGGTGCAAGGAACAGCGTGGTGGACTGAAGAGGTGAAACAGGCAGTGGCACAAAAGAAGAAAGCATGCAATGAATGGATGAGAAATAGGGGCGTGGAAGAAGTTGAGAGGCGGAAGAGAGAGTTATATGTAGAAAGAAAGAGAGAGATGAAAAGATTAGTAAGAGAGAGTAAGAAGAGAGTGAATGAGGAATTTGGAAGGAATTTGAGTGTAAAGTGGAGGGACTGTAAGAAAATGTTCTGGAAAGAGGTGAAAAGAGTAAGACAGGGTGGAAGTGAAGTTAGCAGGGGAGTGAAAGATAAAAATTGTAGATTACTAGTGGAGAAGGGAGAAAAAGTGAGCAGATGGAGAGAACACTTTAAGGAATTGTTGAACGTAGAGGAGGGAAGTAATGCGAGTATAAGTGGCTGGGGAATGGCTGGGAGAAGGAGGGAGGTGAGAAGACAGGAAGAAATCAGTAGGATAGAAGTTGTGGAAGCAATGAAGAAAGTTAAATCAGGGAAAGCCCCAGGAATTGATGGAGTGTGTGGTGAAATGCTGAAGCATGGAGGAGAGATAGTAGTAGAATGGATGTGGAAGCTGTGCAGATTGGCCTGGGAGGAAGGTAGAGTCCCGGAGGATTGGAAGTCAGGTATAATTATTCCCTTGTACAAAGGAAAAGGGGAAAAAGAAGTTTGTGGTAATCATAGGGGCATTTGTCTTCTTAGTATAAGAGGAAAAGTGTATGGTAGGATACTTATTGACAGAGAGAAAGAACAGAGAAATTAGTTGGAGAAGAACAGAGAGGCTTTAGGAAGGGAAGAGGTTGTGTAGATCAGAGATCAGATATTCCTTCTTAGATCTTTAGTGGAAAAAATTCTAGAGAAGGGAAAGAAGTTGTATGCGGCATTCATGGATTTGGAGAAAGCATATGACAGGGTGGATAAACAAGGATTGTGGAAAGTGTTAAGAATATGTGGAGTAGATGGGAAGTTGTTGAATGCTGTGAAGAGTATGTACGATGGTGCGAAGGCTGCAGTGCGTGTGGATGGTGAACTAAGTGAATTTTTCTCTTTGAAAGTTGGGTTGAAACAGGGATGTGTCATGTCTCCATGGTTGTTCAATCTGTACATGGATGGGGTAATAAAAGAGGTACAAGGTAGGGTAGTGGATGTTGGAGTGGCCCTGGTGAGAGAGGATAGTGTTTGGAAACTCCCTGTACTGTTGTTTGCAGATGATACAGTGTTGTTGAGTGAAGACGAAGGGGAGCTGCAAGGCTTGGTGGATGAGTTTGGGAGAGTGTGTAAGAAACAGAATCTAAAGGTGAATGTAGGGAAGAGTAAAGTGATGGTCTTTGAGAGAGGTGAAGTCAGTGAATGTACAGCGAGGTTGGATGGTGAGGAATTGGAAAATGTGAGTACGTTTAAGTACTTGGGTAGTGTGATGAGTAAGGATGGAGGTTTGGAGGGTGAAGTGCTTGAAAGGGTACAGCAGGGAAGAAAGGTTGCTGGTTCTTTGAAAGCAGTGATAAGAAACAGGGAAGTGAGCATGGAAGTGAAAAAGTTACTACATGACAGTATTGTGATACCAAGTCTAACGTACAGAAGTGAAGCTTGGACGTTGTTGGAAGGACGCAAGTCAAGAGTGAGAGCAGTGGAAATGAGTTATTTAAGAGGAGCCTGTGGAGTCACATGGAGAGACAGGCTGACGAATGAGGATATAAAGGAGCCTTGTGGTGTTGATGTGGATTGATAGGAAGCGTTATGAGGAACACACTGAGGTGGTTTGGCCATGTGGAGAGGATGGAGGGTGAAAGACTGACGAAGAGAGTGTATGTGAGTGAGGTGGAGGAGGGAAGAGGGAGGGGGAGGCCGAGGATGAGATGGAGGGATGGGTTGGAGAGGTATATGAGAGAGGGGGGTGTGAGTTGGGAGCAGGGCAGTGAAATGGCGGGGGACAGGGCGACTTGGAGGTGATTTGTTTGTGGCCACCCCAAACGGGATTGAGGCGTCTGGCAATAGATAGATGAATACTGTTATACAGTACTTTATATTTTGAGCACGTGCTAGGGTCATAAGGAGCTGAAACTGACAAAAGGCCATGGTCATCCCCTATAGATGTATTTTATCCATCATTCACCAAGTTTATACATTTAAGAGTCAATATCTAGTTTTCCCTCATCATGGCAATCATCAAAACACGATGGCCCAACTGCTGACTAGGAAACAGTGTTAAGATGGGCAGTTGTTGAAGTAGTTTATTGCATATTGGTTCCTGCCTGTACCCATTGTTTATGTGTTAGTATTTCACTGTCCCGTGGTATACCAGTTACTCAAATTGATGTAGCAAGGTCTACAAACATATAAACATCCTCCTCCTTTCACATCCCCAAGGTGACTGGAAGACAAGTGTTGGGATGTGACAACTTGGACAGAGATTGTGGAAAGTTCCCTTGCCAAAGCTGGAACCAACCAGACAAGGAGTTGTGCTAAATCCCACAATGTATGTATATTAACCCCTCCGTTGCCGCTGGCGTCGAATGATGTTTAGCCAATCAATGGCCGCAGGTGTTGTTTGAGCGCGGCCTATAAAAAACTGCAAAAATTTTTGGGAACTGAATGAACGTTCTGAACGTCTTCACACTGACCTACACTACACTCCCATACACCTCATCAAGCAGTTCAAAGCCTGCTGCTGTGATGAGTGGATTTTCAATTTTTTCACTCCTGGCCATGCCTAAACAAGCACAACTACACCCATTATCTCGACCCAGGCAGAACATATGATCTTTGTCCTCTCTTGCAAAACACACACAACCACCTGTTTATGATTACAGTAGTGCACCAACTTTCGCTACAGCAGGATTCGCGGAATCCACTTTTGCGGCATGCACCAAATATTCCCTAACTTCCACTTTCGCTTGAAAAAAATCAATTTTCGCGCACAAATTTTGGGTTTGGGACAATATTTTGAACTTTGAATTTCCTGCACCGCCCGCCCGCAACCCACCGCCATCTTGAATGAAGTCATGTCAACACTCTGTCCACCCATTCCCGCCATTGTGTACGAGCGTGCTAGCTCCATTGTGTTGGATTCTCACGGTTCAATGGCCTCTACTATACCTGGTAGTGTGGGGAAAGGGCCTGGTGGTGTGGGGGGAGAGCATGGTGTTGCATCTGAGGAGGCAGAGAGAGAGAGTGGTAGCGAGGCAGCAAGAGGTGGCGCCAATACGTCTGGCGTGGCTAAATAAGCCCGCCACGCACCTCGGATACTTACCCCCAACATCCATAAAACACCTCAACCTGGTCTCTGTGGTATGTTTCTCCTCATATAATGTGTACTGTACAGTTTTTATTGTTTGTATCTCACAATGCAATGTACAATAGTGATTTGATGTACTGTATTGCAAGTGAAAATGAAAATCTGATGTTACTTTAGGATAACCGGGAACCAATTAGCCTTTTTGCCATAAAGACAATGCCCCAACTTTCGCTAATTCCACTCGCGCATTATTTTTGGACCCAATTAGGCGCGAAAATTGGTGCCCCACTGTATGAAGTAATACAGGCATATACAAAAAAGACATGATAAGTGAAAAATACATGTTTGTCTTGGTATCTTTACCTATTTGCTCAGGTTTGCTGTAATGGTTTGGATCATTCGATGCAGTGCAACTTGTAGAAAACTGTAAAAACCTTTGGGAAGTGAACAAAAATCTGGGACATGAGACTGACCTTGACTTCACCCTCTCACATATCATCTGTCAATTCACCACCTGCTGTCATGACGAGTGGATGTACGATTTTTCCGCTCGTGGCCATGCGTAAAGACACATACAGTAGTTACACTCATTATCTCGACTCAGACAGAAAATACAATCTTTTTCCTTCCTTGCAAAACACATTCAACCACCCTGTTTATGACAGGAATATATATTGCGAAAATAACAAGGTAAAATAATAAAGATGTGCATAAAATGATAGAGAAAGATGAACATGTTACTACGGAAAAAATACGTTTTCTCCCATCTGTAAACTTATTTATTTCTGCTTTGTATCTGTATTCGTAATAATTAGACTTCTGAAACTGCATTACGATTCTAATTGTAGTCATGCTCTTGGTGTGGGAGCTCGGAGTTGCGACTCAACATCCGTATTGCTAATCGGATCTGACCCTCTACTTTATTCTCCTGTGGCAAAGTTTAACCTTGGGGGATATGCAGTTTTCTCATTTAGGACTGAAAATTCAACTCTTTCGCTCCCTTTTCCAAGCATGGGCATAACAATAACATAAAAAAATAACTCAAAACTACCATAAACATATTTTATATCAAAAAGGTGAAAAAATATTCATAACAATTTTTTTTTCCAGCCATTCCTAACAGATTATGTACTGAAATCATTCGATATCATCATATCTCATATATGCACAACATTTCAGCACCATTCGTATTGTTTTTGGAGGTAAGAAAAAAAATAACAACACCTGCCCAGTTGCGTTGGAGCAGTGCCCCTGGGCGGCGATATCGGTTGCTGATATTTCTGCAACTTCCGTGCGCCATTGCAAGCCATAAATGCATCTAGGAAGCTGGGATTTGCACTGTTAGGTGCACCTGAACTTCCTATTCACTATGGTAAGAAAAAAAAAATCAATTTTCAAAACTTCAAAAAATGGCCCCGGCGTTGGTCTGGCATGTAGGGAAAATTCCGGGCCTTCGGCCACAGAGGGGTTAAATGTACTTTGACTCAGATGTACAGCGGAGACAAAAGAGACACTTCCCTAGCATGGGCATACAAGAAGTGGGTCATTTCTGGCTGATGATTTGTAGTAGGGGTGGGGAAGTGATAACATCTTTGCCCTTACTTACCCCCATTGGATGCCATTCCCCTACTTGCACCACTGTAATTCATCAGCCCGAAATGACCCAGTTCTTGTCTCTAGGCTAAGGCAGTGTCTTGATTCCGTTTGTCTGCATTTGTACATACAAGTACCTCATCATACAAGGATTAGAATTCTCCCTCCATCTGATCATTTCTCTTTCTCCGCCAGTAGCATTGTACAATTTCTCTTCTCTCCTGTGCTACTTCCCCCTTTTCAACCTGTCTTACTTTCTTGACCTCTTCCATATCAGGTTCTTACATTCTCTATGCTTTACACTCGGCTTCATCCAGACTCATATATTTTTTTTTTTTTTTAAATGCTGTCACTTATCTCTTCACCTTTCTCCTCCTCTTAACATACAACTCGCTTTTTCTTCTCTCCACACCCTCAATCCCAGTATTGTCCATCCATCCAGTGATCCAGTGCACATGTTCTTCTTTTCCATATATATATATATTTTTTTTTATGCGAGGAAGAAGGAACCAAAGGCCATGAGCCTGCAATAACAGTTCCCTCCAAGAGAAGAACAAAATACAAGAGAGAGCCAAATTCAAGATCCGATCATTTCGAGATGCCTGGACACACTGCGTTTGAAAGACTGGAGATCATAGGCAGCAGGAAATACAGACAGAGGGAGACAGTTCCAGAGTTGACCTGTTGCATAAATGAAGGACTGGGAGTAACGGTTAACTTTTGCATTAGAGAGTTGGACAGAAAAGGGATGAGAGTTTGCTGCTAGACGGGTGCTATGCATCCGTCATAGAGGTGGAGGAATACATGCAGACAGTTCAGAGGAGCCGTGACCATTAAAGTAGCGATAGAAAAGAGATAAAGATGCAACAGTGCGGCGAAGAGACAGAGGCTGAAGGGAGTCAGTAAGAGGAGGAGAGTTAATGAGACGAAAAGCCTTTGACTCCACCCTATTGAGAAGAGCTGTATGCTGGGAACCTCCCCACACATGAGAGTTGTACTCCATATAGAGGTGGATAAAACCCCTGTACAGAGTCAACAATTGTGCAGGGGTAAAGAAAGAATGGAGTCGGCTTAACACACCCAATCTCTTGGAAGCAGATTTTACAAGAGATGTAATATGATCTTTCCAAGATAAGTCCCGAGTAAATGAAACCCCATGCATGTTCAAGGATGATGCAGGATTAAGCTGAATATTACTAAACATTAGTGGATATACCTGTGGAAGATATTGTCAGGTTGATAGATGTAAGAACTGAGTTTTAGATGCATTAAAAACAACCAGAGTATTTTTACCCCAGTCAGAGATACGAGCCAAGTCAGACATTAGGTGTGCCATAGCCTCATCCCTCGTTTGTTGAAGTAACTGCTGAGATGGGCGTTGCAGGAACCGAATGGAAAGGTGAAGGGTGGAGTCATCAGCGCATGAATGGATAGGGTTAGATGTACACCTTAGAAGATCATTGATGAATAAAAGGAAGAGAGTTGGTGATAGGACAGAGCCCTGAGAAACATCACTGTTGACAGATCTAGGAGAAGAACGATGGCCATCTACAACAGTGGCTATAGAACAACCAGAAAGGAAGCTGGCGATGAAGGCACAGATAAAAGGATAGAAACCGTAAGAGGGCAGTTTGGAAATTAAAGATTTATGCCAGACTCGATCGAAAGCCTTAGAGATGTCAAATGCAATGGCAAAGCTTTCACCAAAGTCCCGAAAGGAGGATGACCAGGAGTCTGAAAGGTAGGTGAGATCAACAGTGGAGCGTCCCTGACGGAACCCGTACTGACGATCAGAAAGAAGGTTGTGATAGGAAAGATGCCTTCCATAGTTTGTTTCACCTCCTTACTCCACCACATTGGGGCATGCAGCTGAAGCATGCGCCTGACCCAGGGAAGTTGGATGTCCCTGCCCTGCATAGGACTGGACCACCTTTGGACAAGGTGTAGCACCCATTAGTTCACCAAAAAGGTAGTAGGTGGTTGATTACCAGTGTTCAGGAGCTACTAGCATGAGAATGGCATAGGGCCAAGGCCAGGTAGCTGGCCTTGTACAACACTTCCAGGCAGGGCACTCAACCCCATATACCAAGCAGCTAGCCAACAATCTGGACTGAGGCCATTACTCATATATATAGTATATATATATATCTGGAGCCTCTGTGGTACAGAGGTAAAGTGTGGGTTTTCGTACACTGAAGAACGAGGGTTTGCGCCCCGCCAGGGTAATAAACTTCGGGGAGCGTTCTTCAGGCTATGTACTGCATTGGCGGACATAAGGGGTGCTGTGGTTGAACCAGTGTCGCATACTATAAAGTATGCTTGCACCCAGTCAGCTTGTGCAAACCGATTACACTTGGTTCACAGACTACACACACACATCCAAAGCCACTACAACACTACAATTACACTTACAAGCACTTCTCACCCTACATACAATCTCTACTAGACAGCCTAAGCCACTTGGTAGAGATACATTGGCTGTATTGTCCTCACTTCAGTCGGGATAGGCCGGTCCTGCAGTGGACACTCAAACGGCTGATGAGATGAGAGATGATATATATATATATATATATATATATATACAGTATATACTCTCTACACAGGAAGTCCTCTTGGGAGCTTTGCCTTCTCCATTTTTCCTGCACCTTGCCATGTGGAAGGATCCTGTTCTGACCCTGGAAAGATGCTGTCTGTCACAGAAAGGCAGCTGCTTGCTTGTAGTCTCTGGCAGGGCTGGAGCAACTTCATTGGGTGCACTAGGCAAAACTGGATAATGGGCCCCCTATCCAGGGTAGGGACCTCCATATAAAGATTTTAATGAACGTTACCAGATCTTGTATGATGCCAGCTGCTGTAATTTTCAACATTTATCCATTTGAGTTTTTAGTTCTATATTCTTTTTAATAAAAGGGGACCCTTTCAAGGCCGGTGGCCCTCGGCTGCAACCGAGTGGTTAATCTGCCCCTGACCATCATTAAAGTTTTTATGTTGCCAGCTGATGTAATTTTCATTGTTTATCCATGTATTTATTTATTATTGTTATTTATTTTAATGAGGGCCCCTTCAAGAGTGGGAGCCATAGAAACATGCTGCCACATGGGTAATCCAGCACTGGTCAGTGGGTCTGCTTGGCTGAACAGACCAGGGTAGAGCAACAACAACAGTAGTGCCACTGCACTTCTTGTCACCCCCATTCTTCCTCTCCTAACTCCCTACACCACCTAGGGATATTATTTATTACTAGGCCCTGTTAGCATAAAATGTTCACAAAGTACAACCATTGGTGCACCATACTGGCCAACCATGCCATCTGCTCTGGCATTCCCAAATTTATCATTATTAAACAAATTCCTTTTCACTTCCATCAGACTTCTCAATGCATGCTTTACCTTGATCCCAGAAGTTTGTTTTCGCTCTAGCAACATGCTTCTTCATTGGATCATATTCACAAACATTGGCTTACATTTCTACAGCTGTATTCCTGTTTTCATTCTTACTTATACAGTCCTTGATCCAGCTGACCCATGCTCTTTTATAATAGCTACCATCCATCTCTCATACAGCAGTGCACACATCTCCTTTGTTTTCTCATTCTCATCCACTTCAGCCTGCCTACCCAGTCCATACCCATACTCTCATTTTCTCCCACACATTTTCCTTTCCATTTTGCCTCATTTATCCTGTTGTCATAATCCAAATGTTTGTGCTGCCTCACCTGGCTGTATGTTCACAAAAGTGCCTTGCAGTATTGTCAGCTTCACAGAGATGCTGGTCTAATGGCAGCTTTTGTTCCAGGTCCATAACTGAAGTCAAGGAGCAGAAGCAGCATCATTGGTTGTATGGGAGCTACTGCAGCAAAGAGTGACTCACCAGTGACAGGAATGATGTCACATCATGTGTTGCTGATCATAAGAATATATGACTCAGCATCATGCAAGAAGTGTACCTTAGGTTTCTTAATCAAACATCATGTTGGCAATAATTTTATATGGGCAAAGTTGAACCTTTGATCAAGAAGCAGTTGTAATATCACTGGAACTAATTATTGTTATGCAAGTGTATTTTGTGTAGAAATTGCTATAAGGAGTGTGATGGTAATTTTAACCAGTTGTTGACAGCTACAGTACAGTGCAATACACCAGTTATGGGAATGTTTCCTTCATGTTGTGTTGTTCAGTGATAATTGTAGCAGTTGACTGCAAGGCCAGCAGTGAGATGGAGCAGAGTGGAGACTTGTTTTTTGCAAGCATGCAAAATGCCACAAGTGTCAGTATGATCAAGAGAGACCCATTTGTGGAGTGTAAGGTGAATAGGGAAGTGCATGAGATTACTGAGGATTCAGGTACCCACAGAGCTGCAGGTGACAAGTTCAAGTGCTTGGAATGTGGTAAACGGTTCACTTATAAAAGCCATCTCACACAACACTTGGTTGTTCATTCAGGTATGAAGAAGTTTAAGTGTGATGAATGTGGTAAACTATTTGGTTATAAAGGTCATCTTAACCAGCATTCACTGATTCATGCAGGAGTAAAAGACTTCAAGTGTGATGTATGTGGGAAATTGTTTACTTTGAAAAGCAACCTTGCCAAACATATACATATTCATACAGGATCAAAGGAGTTCAAGTGTGATGAGTGTGGAAAGCTATTTAGTCAGAGAGGCCATCTTATGAGGCACGTGTTAGATCATACAGGAGTCAGGTTCAAATGTGACGAGTGTGGTAAATTGTTTGCTCAGAAACGTAGCCTCAATCGCCATACTTTAATTCATGCAGGAGTGAAGAAGTTTAAATGTCATATATGCAGCAAACTGTTTGGTCATAAGACCCATCTCAATGAACACTTACTGAATCATGCAGGAGTGAAGAAGTTCATTTGTGATCAGTGCAGTAAATATTTTTTTGAGAAATCAGATCTTACCAAACACTTGCTACTCCATTCAGAAACAAAGCAGTTCAAGTGTGATGAATGTGGTAAGCTGTTTGGTCAGAAAAGTGGCTTAACTCGACACACTATAGTGCATACAGGAGTGAAGAAGTTCAATTGTAATGAATGTGGGAGACAGTTTGGTAGAAAAAGCAACCTCACCAAACATTTACTAATTCATTTAGGAGTGAGGAACCATGAATGTGATGAATGTGGTAAGCTGTTCAGTCAGAGGAACGACCTCAAACGACACTTACTAATTCATTCAGGCGTGAAGAAATTTAAGTGTGATAAGTGTGGTAAACTGTTTAGAACTAAATATGCCATAGCCAGGCATGTTACAATTCACTGAGAACTGAAGCAGCATTTGTTATTTAATGTGGTATTGTCAGTGACACCGCTAAAACTGAGCAGAAGGGCTGTTCGGTTGTATAAGAGCCTCTCATCTCCCTTTGAGTTCTCTGAAAAGAAGAAGGTGGATTGCAGGAAAAAGGGCAGGTTCAGCCGGCAGTCTACTGGTTCACGTCCAGATAAGCCTGAGGCTGCAACCACAGTGGGAACATATGGTATTGTGTGCTAAGGTAGACCTCCAACTCACTTGACAATTAAAAGTAATTAAGATGGGAAGTTGTTTTCATGGAAGGTTCCCTGGGTAACTGGGAAAACTACAGGATAGTTCTTTTTTTTTTTACAATACATAAGACTTACGTTATCTTCCTGTGCAGATCTTTTTACAGTTCCAGCATTACTGATAGTACTTGAGCATGGTTTCAATATTTGGCTATCTGCACCAGCCCACATCCTTGCATTATTTTTATCCCACCACCAGTACCAACCAAAAGATGGCGTGAGGAATGGTAGATTCAAAGAAAGATAAAGCACAGTTTAGAGCTACCAAGCAGCGTGGCCAGTGAAATGACCCATACAGTCATTCCTACTGTCAAGCCATTGAAATTCTGGCTCCATTTCACAAACAGAAGCATCCGCACATATCTCTTTTCTTTTCTTCTTAAATGTGCTTCACATGCACCAGTGGGACCCTTGTCCTATGCATCTTCATACATATGAAGTGTTATGAAAAATATCCTGATAATTGTTGGCCAACTCAGTGTTATTGCCCATGAGACACACTGGTATGCTTTAGTCATCCCCTTCAGTGCACTGAAGACTCCCAATTTATGTAGTTAATGTATCTGGGAATTTTACCATACATATTGAAACACAAACTGCACCATTGAAGCCCTTGTTACGTTGCTAAAGAGTATGGTGAGATTCCAGAACTTTCCCAGTCTCCTCCTTGGCCCTTTTGAAAAAGTTTTACCCCTCCTGATCTTGCCAAACATGGATTGTAGTACACATACTGTACAACCTTAAGGAACATCACTAGGCATAGAAAAGGGTTAAATCGAGTGTACATGCGGTAAATAAGTGGTGATCAGTTGTCATGAAAGGATGAAGCGATGTTTGGGTATTGAGGATAGGGGGTATCCGAGGTTGAGGGGTAGAAGTGGAGGAATGAAAAGCATCTAACTCCTCTACGGTCTGAGGTTAGACCTGGAACCCCTCAAAGTTGTCTTCCCAGTAACCATCACTAGCAGGTTGTGGGGAGTTGGACATTGTGAAGGTGCTAGGCCGAGATGGTGAGGCAAGCCTTGGGACTGACGCTGAAGCAAGGTAGGCTGTGATAAGAGCTTAGGATGACTTATTAATTGGCTTCTCAAGCTGCTCCCATACGATGCAGTCAGTTTCAGTCTGGAGGCACTGCAGCTTATCTGTGTTGTGCACCACCATCATTAGGACATCCATGAGTTGATTGGTGATTTCCAACACTTGACTCAGAAGCTGACAAGTGGACCCCTCAATGTGTTGTGGCTCTGTTGCTGGCACCTGCTGTGTGGCCTCAGGTGCTAGGTGCTCCTCCTCAACCTCTTCAATTAGGCTGTCAATCATTATTTTGGGAGAAGCATCAATAATGTGAAGGATGTCGTCACGAGTGTTACAAGGAACTAGCATCGTGCAGGATTTTAACACAAGTGGGGAAGCCAAGGATCAAAGTTAGCTGGCAGACAATCAGGAGAGGGAAAGGGTGGAGGACACAGTGTGCATGTGTGGCAGTTATGTTAGCATATGTCACCATGCAGGACATTCAAATGTTTTTCTTGAACGGGAGCTGACATATGGGATTTGTCCAAACAAACTTTTTTTTTCCATATTTGCTGGGCCAGGTTTATCTTTCTGTGCAAAACGTGGTCAGCACAAATCGGTCCCGCATAAATTAAGGATCTGCTGCTCTCCTTTCCTGCATCTACACATTTCTTGCATCATTCCTGTCTCTGTATCCCAGGCACTCCAGATGCGTGCAGACCAGCTCTGCTGGACAGAACACGAGTTCCCAGGACCGCTTTCCCTTCCTATTTTGCAATGGTCTTCAAGCAATCAATAGATTTTAAATGGTTACCAGTGTTTCGATATTCATCTTCTATTAACCTGGAGTACAGAGACCAGTTGATGAAATATGAGAGGAGGAGAAGAATAGTTCACAGCAAACTAGCAAAGAGTAGCACATACCATCAAGGTGAGGCTGTACAATAAATATCAGATCTGTTTATTAAGTCCCACCATTATCACCATGAAAACAGTGATAAGCACTGTATCTTTCAGTGATTACTGAAAAAGAGTTGCAAAATGATGTCCAAGAGCCATCCTGGGGACTCTCGTGTGCTTTCCAGCTCTGTAGGCAGGGCAGGTCACCTAGGTATGAGTTCCTCAGTCATAGGAGTCCGAAGGCCCTCTTGCTCATTGGCGGCAAAGATCAAGACATGGCTGGGCAGCTCTAGCTCAGGTGGCAGACACCACGTGCAATAACACTGGGTACTTTGTGGTTGATAATGTGGCCTCTGTTGCCAGGTGTGTGGACTCGGAAGTAAAGGAGAGTTCAGTTTCATATGTGCTGTAGTGCTGGTATGTCTGCTATGTCTCCTGCATTACCATTCTGACTGTGACTTACTCTCTCTGCCTTGCTCAGGGATATGCAGTGAAGTGGTTAGAACTGTGGCAGAAGGGTGGCCAGAGGAGCTTATAACCCTGTTGCACAAGAATGCCCAGAGGGAGTAGGTAGGGATGGTGGTTTTGGATGCATATGGGACAGGACTAGTGATGCATGTCACAGGCAAGCTAACAGGGAATGGGGATGGTAAAGGGTGTATGAGAAGAGAGGAGTAAGTTGTCAGGGGCAGTTGTATAGGAAGGTGAAAACGAGTGAGGCAGTTAAGGCAGAGTGCACAAAAGTGGGAAAGGCTTGTGGGCTGACCCTGTGGCAGGCTTACAGATGCAGTACTGAAGGTAAGACAGTTGGTAAAGGAGAGGTCCCCACAAGACAAAGGTGAGCTGGTATCTGTGTGGTGGGCAGAGGTGATCTCGATATTCATGAATGTGGGTAGGGAGAGCTGGACTATTCTGTATGCATCTGGGGCACTAAGGATACTGCTGCAACACGTTGTCCAGCTGTACGCGACAGCCTTCCTGATCTGGGATGATACGGTAGTCACACAGGCATGCAGGTGAGGCCACGTGATGTGGCTGCATATGAGCACCCAAGTGTGCAGGGTTTGCTGTGGGTCATATATGTGGTGGGGAGAGGTGCACCCCAGCATTAATTACAAGTGGCTGGGAGAATTTTGTTTTGGCTTTATTCCCATCATTTACCATATGTAACCAAAACTTCTGTGATATGACAGTATTATGTATAGTAAATGTGCCTGTAGGCTGGTGCACTTTCTATCAATTCAAGGTTGTAGCATTCTTCAGTAGTTTTACCCTAGAAATTGCATTATATGTGTTATGCTGTGAAAGTGCTTTTTATATTACGAGGGAAAGGTTTTACCATACACTGGCAGATTTAATTGTGTGAACATTGCCAGTTTTTTTTTTTTTTTTTTTTTTTTTTTGACTGCAGGCCCTCCACATGAGAGGTAAGCAGTCATTTTACCTCTTGCTAATCGAACCATCTGATTTTCCAAAATATCAGCACAAAAGAACTTGAAATGAAAGTTCTCTTTCCCTACTGAGTGTTTTACAGGCTAATATGGCGACCATGTGTAGTCATTCTTGCACAGTATCAGCAGTACACATTTCAATGACTTCAATGTGATGACACATGAAAAGAAAACAGGAAAGACTCGGGTCTCATTGACAACAGTCTTGGCAGAAAAATTGTATTAAGGCATTTAACAGATAAAAGTTCTCCACAATAAATTCTGGACAATGCACATCATTTACTTAATAAACACGTAATTTACAGAAATATAGGTACTGATGCTGGAAACACACTTGCAGTAACTGTTAGTCCCTTATTATGATAACCTTTTAGTGGCATGGGAGGGCTTCAGGCTGATACTAAGTCCATGGCAAGACCATTTAAACCACAGACCACCATCCATCCTTGCCAGCATTTCGCTCATGAAAAAAACCTCTAGCCATCTCTTGGATTTGAACACTGACATATTACTTCAAAGTTCCTTCTAGCCATAGCTGCACCTGCTGTAATACCAATCTTACAGTGATGAGCAGGTGGGACATATAACTATGTAGCCTACACAGTAAGACCCAGGCTCCTTTGTGTGTAACCTATCCAAGTAGAAGCATTACTTGACAGTAGAATGCCTGAAATTCTGGGTGTGAAGCGTGGTTAATACAGCATGCACAAGATTTCAGTTAGTTATGGCTGGAGTGTCTAAATGGTATACAGTAGCTACCAAGTACACAGCCTGATGGGTGAATGTATTGTGAAGCAATTTGGAAATAAAGTTACAGCTCAGTATGCGATGGGGTCATGCCAAATGAAAACCTATCGCATGCTAATTTATCATATAACGATGTCGAATTAACGTGGGTTCAATGGGATACACTGGGGTCATGGGCCATATAACCTAAAGTCTCAAAAAACCTTACCCTTTTAGGGTTGCCTTTGGTGTGCTCAGCAGCACCATGCTTTCCACTAGGAGCAACATCCTTGTCAGGTATGATTTCCATGTCACAAATTTCAGCACTTCACACGAGTTATCACTACACATAATATCGCACACTGCACTATTCACTGTGTACTTGCATTGTTATTTGGCAATAGTGATGGTGTTTCAGTTGCCCTGCACACATGAAATGGAATGAAAGGGAGATGATAAGAGACTATGTACACAATGGAAATCCATTTTGGCTCAACCACCTGACTGTTGGCTTGCAAAGGAAGCATGGCACATGCACGGGATTGTTGTACGCAGCCATCACAATAATCATAAAATAGAATTCTGCCATCAATAACTTAAAACTGAGTAAAATATAACTCTTACTTATCATTATATTGGTTAATCGCATACCAAAGCATCATACAGTGGGGCACCAATTTTCGCGCCTAATTGGGTCCAAAAATAATGCGCGAAAGTGGAATTAGCGAAAGTTGGGGCATTGTCTTTATAGCAAAAAGGCTAATTGGTTCCTGGTTATCCTAAAGTAACATCAGATTTTCATTTTCACTTGCAATACAGTACATCAAATCACTATTGTACATTGCATTGTGAGATACAAACAATAAAAACTGTACAGTACACATTATATGAGGAGAAACATACCACATTTCATTATTATACTGCCGTTTCTTCACTCCAACATGATACTCTCTTTTAGCCTTGGCCTTTCCTCCCGACTTTGAATGTCCCGGCCACTTTTTATCACCACCACTGCCTCCCGGCCCTCCCCCCACACCACCAGGCTCTCCCCCCACACCACCAGGCCCTTTCCCCACAGTACCAGGTATAGTAGAGGCCATTGAACCGTGAGAATCCAACACAATGGAGCTAGCACGCTCGTACACAATGGCGGGAATGGGTGGACAGAGTGTTGACATGACTTCATTCAAGATGGCGGTGGGTTGCGGGCGGGCGGTGCAGGAAATTCAAAGTTCAAAATATTGTCCCAAACCCAAAATTTGTGCGCAAAAATCAATTTTTTTCAAGCGAAAGTGGAAGTTAGGGAATATTTGGTGCATGCCGCGAAAGTGGATTCCGCGAATCCTGCTGTAGCGAAAGTTGGTGCACTACTGTATACCGAGTCGTGACTGGACATAAGAATCAGTTTCCCACTACCTATGTTGGTACTGTAGGAGAGATTGGTGGTGACAGAACTGAAGTCTGGCCAGGTGTACTCACATCTCCCTGGGTAGAGCAGTTTCTGAGGGGTGAATGTCTGGTGGTGTGTTTTTTTTTTTTTTTTTTTTTTTTTTTTTATATAACAACAGAGGAAAGAAAAAAATTAAAAAAAATAATAATAATCCATACACCAGGTTACTGGTGTCCTTTGTTCATAAAGTATCTGTAACAGTTAGACTTGAACAGCTCTAGGTTCAAGTTTTGAGGGAAACAACTCTGGGGAAGCGAGTTTCAGAGAGATGCAGTTCAGGGAATGAAAGAATTCTGATAGGCAGAGGTTCTGCAATATGGCTGAGTGACATTCCAGTCATGAGCGCTGCCAGATGCCTGTGTAGCATGAGGGAAGGCATGGAGAGGTGGCAACTTTGAACATTTGCTATAAAAATATCTGTAAAATAATGCAAGGGAGGCAACATTCCTTCTTACTTGTAGGGGAGAGTTTATTAGTAATAGCAGGATTATTAATAATTCTAACAGCTTTGTTCTGAACTTTGTCTAGTTGTTTTAATGCAACCTCTCCCCATCCATTCCACAAGGGTGAGCAATATTCAAGCTGAAAGCACACATGACTCTTATAAATTATAGCTAACTGCTTGTCAGTGAAGAAGTTATGGACTCTGTACAATAATCCAAGTTTCTCTGAGGCAGTTTTAGCAAGTGATCTGACATGAGAGGTCCAGCTGAGGGCATTGTTAAGTGAGACACCGAGAATTTCAATACTTTTGGAGATGGGAATATTTGTACCACTGAAGGTAATATACAAATCAGGCAATACCTGTCTGTTAGTAAATTGTATATATTTAGTTTTACTAGCATTACATGAGGCAAGGTTGTTTTGTCCCCATTCACTGATTGTACATAAGTCTTGATTTATGGAGATGCCTGTACTAAGTTGAGAGTTAGAGATATCGGACTGCTATTTGATTGATTTTTTAAGGGTTTGATGTATGTGTTTCTGGTGCAGCCTGTTATTACAGTAATCCCTGTAAGACCTGGATGCCCAAGTCCCGGACATTTTGGGCTCAGGTCCTCGGACACCAAAAATGGCCAAAGAACGTTATTTTTTATTTATTTATTGCCAGATGCCATAATCCCATAAGGAGTGGCCATTTGACTTTGAGTTATTTGTTTTATGGGGAGGGGCACTAACCCTCCACCAACCCACTTGTTGCCACGTAGGGAGCACGTATGGTTTGGTTATATGGTTACCACCCAGCGTTGTAAATGGTTTCTTGGCTTACAGCAAATCATTTGGCTTGTCACTCACTGTAAAGCCACCTGTAAAGGAAAGGAAAGAAAAGTAATAAGAAGTGACAGGAAAGATGGGAGAAATAGGAAGAGAGGAGGGCAGAAAAAGAAAATGAATGATAAAGGCTAAGGAAGAAGCAGGCAGCACTACCAGTACATCAAATGAGTGGATAACGGTCGCCACCGCTTACCAAAAAACGTAAAAATGAAAAATAATATACATGTGTTTTCAACCCTATTTTGAACTTGCCGCACAGTGACGAACAGCTGTATTTTGGCGCATAGTTCCTCCAGCGTCCGCTAGAGTGCCCCTGCATCCTCTCCATTTCCTGCCTACCTACCGTCTTCACTGCACACTCGTCACTATGGTTGCCCACATGCTCGCTTTTGTGGTGGTGCCCTACCTGCTGCAAGCCATGGTGTTCTTCTGTTGCCTCTTACTCGTGTGTGTGACGATGGACCTGCCACCCGAGAAGAGGAAATGAGTGGTTCTAACTCTGGAGAAGAAAAGGGAGATACTGGAGAAGGTGGACGCGGGATGGTCGACCTCCCGCATCCTCCGGGAAGTCAACCTGGCCTGCTCTACCTTGTTCCATATTAAGAAATCCTGGGACAAACTCACCCAGTACACGGCAGATTTCACGTCGAAGACCAAACGCAATGTGCAGGGGAAGATTATGTACCCTCCCAGTTTTGCAGAAGTCGACCACTCCACGGTGAATTGGTATTGTCAACAACTTGCTGCTGATGTGCTGCTGCGTGGTACGGAGATGAGGGCTGCTGCTGAGAAGTTCGCAAGGTTACACGACACCCCAGATTCAAGGCATTCGAAGGGTGGCTCTTTGCTTTCAAGTTACGACATGGACATACCAACTGTAAGGCCCATGGCGAAGCTTTGGACTTCAACGAGGATGAAGTTGAAGAGTTTCGGCAGAAGGTGAAGGGCTTGATCGACAGGGAGGGCCTCACTCTTGGTCAAGTCTACAACGCTGACGAAACTGGTCTATGTTCTCGCTCACTGCCCACAAACACCCTAGCAAAGGAGATGGAGAAGCATGTACCTGGACGCAAGCTCTTCAAGCAGCAGATATCTGCTTTGTGCTGTGTCAATGCTAATGGCATGCACCAGCTCAAGCCTGTTATTGCTGGCCGTGCAAAGCAGCCTCGTGGCCTTCGTGGGTTGATGGATGTCCTTCCTGTTGTTTGGTACCATTCTGTGAAGGCTTGATTCATAGCCATGATCTTCAAAGACTGGTTTCACCAGCACTTTGTCAAGGAGCTCATCCATTATCAGACGAATACGCTGGGAATTCCACGCAACCAGGTAAAGGCTTTCCTTCTTCTGGACAATGCACCTGCACATCTGTCCGACAAGGAGTTGGTGACTGAGAAAGGCCGCATAAGGTGCTTGTTTTTGCCACCTAATACGACTGCTCTCATCCAACCAATGGACCAAGGAACGATTGTGGCTACAAAGAGGCTGTACCATCGGAAGTTCCTGGACGAGGTGATGTTTCTTCTCGAGGACAAGGACGAGCGCAGAGAGGGACAGGACATGTGAGGCCAGCAGACTGTGGAAAACCTTCGCCGCTACAACCTCAAGTAAGCCATCTACAACTAGGCCAGTACATGGAGCGAAGTCTCTGTCAAGCTCTGGAAAGTGGTTAGTTTCATCTGCTTCTCGGAGCCAATGTGTTGCACGACTTTCTAGGTTTTGACGTGGATGACTTCCATGAGCGTCTTTGTGCGACTGGTGATGAGGTGGATGTGGACGAAGTGTGTGTGGTTGGATGATGACAGGGGCGATCCTGGGTATCAGATCATGTCTGATATAGAGATCGCATCTTCAGTTGCAGGTACAAGTACCCAGCTGGAAGATTCAGACAAGGACAGCGAGAATGATGCCGATTCCTTTCAAAGAAATCCTCTACTCCAGCCATCCCCAAGGTGAGCGCACTCTGGGAGCACGTCGAGTTTGTTCTGGACTACCTTGAACACCCGGACTGTGACCGGGAAATGGGACCCCTGGGACTTGTGGAGAAAGTGCGCGCTTTTAGGCAGCACATCATCGCTCACCAGAATCGCCGTTCCTTACATCAGTCAACCATTGACACCTTCTTCAGGGCCATGACCCCTACCGTGCCCAGCCCTGGCTCCACACCAATGCCTCACCAAGACATGCCTTCCACCTCCGAGCCACAGCCCAGTACATTGGCCACAGCGGAGTCTCCAACGGATGTGAATCTGTGGCTATCTTCAGAGACATCTGCAGCGGGTAGCCCATCGCCATGTCCCAGTGATGCGCCCCTCGGCCACCTGCTACACTGACTCTGACAGTGAATAAACAGCAAAAACTCACCACTAGATCACAAGGATTTACAGTGTTCTGCAGTGTTAAGAAATTAGAATTCAGCGTGCAAAGGATAAAGTGCACAGTGCAACACTGGCAAGCTTTAAGTGCAGTGCAATTAAGAAGAGAATGTGCACTGTTAAGAAATTAGAATTCAGAGTGCAAAGGATTAAATGCAGTGCAACACTGGATTACTGTACATGCTTCAAGTGCACCTGCACCACTGTCAGAGCCATAGAGGAGGCGAGTTAATCTTCGCGACGGCCACGGATGTGTCATAAGTACTCTGTACACTGCTAAATATTTTCCATACTCACTTCCAATTTCTCATTCTCTGGTTTCTTTTCATTTACTTCATGGTTTCTGTCCCTTATTTGTGTGCATAGGGTCTGAAATAGGTGCTGTGCATGTCCGGTAGGGAGTTACTCAGGTGGCTTTAAAAGTTAGGTTGGGTTGGGGCCCATAAGTACCTGTCCAGGGACATTTTCCCAAATCCCGGACAAGACCAAGTCCCGAACATGCCTTCGGCTATTACGTTGGATCTTGGAGGGATTACTGTATTCTTAAGGCTTTGGTTTGGTTTGTTTTAAGCCTATTCATATCTCTTATTATTCTTCAAGCTTTCTTTTGTATTTTTGAAGCTTATCCAGTTCTGTGTTGGGTAAGGTTGGAGCCTAGCTTGGACTAGATAAATTTTCTGCTCCAAACAGTTTTCAGTGATTTTTTCTTTTGTCCAAAGGTGGTTCCTGTGCCTTCAAGACATAAAGTCTACAAGATAACTATTTTCACTGACGGTACCTGCATTGTAAGAACAGGTAATGTATATGTCCAAAGTAAGTCATAGAACTTTTTGGTGTCTTCAGCAGGAGTGGTTTGTTCAAGGGGAGGGGATGGTTGTTACTTATGTATATTTTTCTTAGATTTGTCCGATTTTTTTTTTTTTTTTTTTTTATGTTTTGTTACTCTATATGAGAAATAACATCCCAAAGTTTGAGTAAATTTGGTTGATTAGTTTTTATAGAAAAAAAAATATATACAGTACTCGTCAGAAGTATTCAGCGTTGTCCGCCTGGCGCGCAATACTTATGGCCCAAAAAGAATCACCCATTTTTGGGGGTAAGAATTGAGCCACAAGTATGAGCTCCGAGCATGACGTCACGGTAGCCTGAGGCCTTCCGACACGCTGGTTGGTTCCCGCCTCAGTCGCCCACGGGCTGCCTGAGAGAGAGGAACTCCGCCGAGTGTCCCTCTCAAATTGCGCCATTTTTTACCGAGTGTCCCGCAGTGTTTTGGCCTTTAAAACTTTGTTATGGCACCTACCCATGAACTATCGAGTGAAATCATATCCCAGATCATTGCTCTAAAGGAGGCAGGCCACCAGACAAAGGAAATTAGTGAATTGGTTGGTGTGGCACGATCGACAGTGCGTCGTTGGTGTGCGCGGTTTCGGGAGGAAAACAGTGGTGAAGTTCCCACAAAGAAACTGAGGTCTGGTAGGCCTAGGAAAACTTTCCCAAGGTCTGTTAATGTTTTAAAACGTGCAGTGGAGTTTAATCCTCGTCTGAGTGCAAGGAAAATTAAGGAGAGCAACCCGGAAGTGTTTAGTGAGGTGTCAGTGAGAACAGTGTCTCGTAGGGTGCATGAGCTTGGTTACACAAGTCACAGGCCTGTGAAAAAGCCTCTTCTCTCTAGCAGCCAGAGAATTCGTAGGCTTGCCTTTGCTAATAAATATCTAAACTGGGGTGAGGAGCAATGGTTGTCAGTGTTGTGGTCTGATGAGGCAACGTTTAGTGTTACCTGTAACAGAGGAGCACGCAAAGGTAGTGACCCACTTGACCCACGGTATGTAGAAAGCACAGTTAAACATCCTGATTCACTCATGGTATGGGGTTGTTTCTCAGGGAAGGGTTTGGGGAAGCTTGTTGTACTTCCCAAGAACCTCAGAGTGAATCAGGATGTTTACCTGGAGCTTCTGTGTGATCATTTACCAGACTCCTTCGAGCTAACACGTGCACGAGTGTTTCAGCAGGACGGTGCACCTGCTCACAAGGCCAAATCGGTCACCAATTGGCTTCGTGACTGCAAGGTATCATTCATGACAGACTGGCCCGGAAATAGCCCAGACCTCAACCCGATTGAAAACCTCTGGTACCTCGTAAAGAAGAGTTTCCAAGGGAAGGACGTGAGCTCTCTGCCTAAGCTGGAAGCCGCCATTCGTGACTCCTGGGACAAAATACCCCTCCAGCACCTCAGGAGCCTCGCCCTTTCACTTCCAAGACGTCTCAGGTCCGTGAAGAAACGTAAAGGCTACCCTACGAAGCACTAAAGGTAAATAAAATGCATTATTTATATGTTTTTTCAATGTTGAAAGGTTTGTTTCTCAGGAGGGACGCAGGGCGCTCCATACTTCTGACGAGCACTGTATAATATATGAATAATATGTATAAGACGCGAGAAGTGGGATACCGGTACCAGGGAAAGTGTGTTCATCTGATCTCTATGATATTTGGTAGTTCTACTGATAAAACCCTCATTAATAAATTGTTCTAACAGTTTTTTAATATTCTTCACCATTGCTGAACAAAAAAATTCCCAAAATGCCCATGTATTTCTCTCAAAGTTTACCCCGCTTTTTGCCATGTTCAAAAAATCTTTGCAGCCATGTTTGTCAGTCTCTGAAAAAAATATAAGCACAAAATATTCCCCTTTCATTCCTCTTTTTGTAGGTATTTTGCTTTTTGTCTTAGGTTCAAAACTAATGGAGGTATATCACTCCAAAGGACAATAAGTTTAGTTCCGAGATATCACTTGTTTTCTGTTGACTTGCAGTGTCTGCAGGATTAGAAACAACTTAAGGTACATTCTTTTATGAGTTGTTAGGATTAGGGATGGTTATGATATTCAAATCAATCCTAATCCTGAGTGGCACCTGGTCCCCTCCTGTTTTTGCTGTTATTCCAGGATATTAATCACTCGCCGGTGAGGGTGTCAGAAGGCGCCACCTTCCTCTTTGTTGCCAGGTTTGTTATGAATAATTAGAAGGCTCCAGGACTGTAGTGTTCCTTGGAGACTACAGGATTCTTCCTCTTCTTCTTCCCAACTCTGGGGCTTGTTCTTTTTGCCTCCTGGATGTCTAAACCAGCCAGAGTACGACAAGATGCACTGAATCCCAGGTGTGTTAGCAGAGATGTGTCCCTGTAGCCAAAATTGTGGTCAAGAATAGTTACTTTTGCATTGAAGGCAACCCTCTTCAGTCCTGCAAACTTCGTTTTGCTGCATTTGCTCCACAACTTGGAATGAATACTTTCATATGGGTTTTGGATACGCCTCGTCAGGCATCTTTCCAGCAGCTCTGAACGTGTCAGGTCATCATAAATCTGCATAATTCCAGCACTCTTTTCTCTTGGGATGTTGGTCAGAAATGGTGGCTTTACTGCGTGTGAACGTGGGGTTTCACCTTTGGCTAGTGCTTTCTTATAGAAGCACCAAGAATCTTCAGAGTCTGGACACAATTGGTGATACTCAGGATGCTCATCAGATGATAAGTGATGAAAGTAGGAGGCCAATATATCTCCTCTCATCTTCTTGACAGTTCCATTCTCATTATCCCTGACTGCATTCTGATAATACGACTGAAGCACACTGATGATATTGTCTGTCAACATTTGGGCACCACCAAGGGCTTCTTGTTTATATTTCCATAACCTCGCACCCAATCTTTTTGAAACGTGATTGATGAATTCTTCTTTTACTACTGGGACATCATATGGGCCTTGGCCATCATTCAGAGCACATACAGCAGTGTATGCACTCAAATCTCCATCACTGATGAACCTGGTGTAGCGGAGACGATGATTAGTGGAACGGTTCCAGATCCTGGTTGCAGCTTCTGCTTGCATCGCACCTGATTTTCCGTCAAAATTTTTCATACATAAAGGCTTGTGTTTCTCTATAAATGTGTCCCATTCATCTTGGCTGGGGTTTGAGTCCAACTTCTTGCTGCAGGCATCACAGTAATTGCAGAGGACTTCAAAATCCACGACAAATCCAGTGTCTGCTTCTATGGCAAATCCTACACTAACATGGCTGGTGTGTACTCTGTTCATCCATGTCCCATCAAATGATACGGCAATGTCCAGATAACCAGTTTCAGGATCTGGTTCTCCACCTTGTGAGGCGTAATGACGGAAGATTCCAGCAATTCCCTTTTCCATGCACCTTCTGTAGTGGTTGTCCATTTTTTTGTACAGGTAGTGTGCACACCTGTCGAATTTACCAGTCGTGAATGGAGGGATGTTCAATGCTTGGGCAATCCCGTTTACTCCAGGTACGCCAAGACTATTTATAAGGCTTTCATACACAATCTTGACATTGTTTTCCGTCAATTTCCTGTTGCGTCCATCAGAATCAACTGCAAGGCCATGTGTCACTGTTGTTGTTGTCTCACAGATGGGACATATAATATTCACAGTGGCATCAAATCCATTGTTTTCTGCCTTCACAGTCAGACAACTAAAGCATGTTTTACATTCAGCACCCGCAAAAAGCTTCTCAATTTGCGAAAAAGTTAGTAAGAACCTTGGCTCATCAGTTGGAGGTGGTGCAAAGTCGCCAGCAAACAGCTGACTCCTAATTTCCACTGTTGTCTTGGAAGCAGCAGCATCTTCTTCCCCACACCATAATGCAGCAGAAGCTGACGGTGTTGAAGATGTAGAGGGGGTTGGAGCAGATGGTGTTGGAGAAAAAGACGTAGAAGGTTGGGGGAAGTCAGGTGAGGTGCCGTTGGGGCGGGCAAGTGAGGAGGTAGGCGACGATGGTGGAGGAAGAATTGTTGCTTCCGACACGTTTTTCTTCCCTCGAAAATTCTTCTCTGCCGCCCTCCGAAGTTGCAGTAGCCTCTTAGACGGTCGCACCATCTTCAAAAAGTGTCCAAAAACAAAGAGAAATGGCCAAGATTAGCGCAGACTGAGAACAGGTTGAGACCAACGCTGGCGCGTCTCAACCCTCCCAGTGTCATAGCATAACTTGCGTTTCCCGCCTCCCTCAGGTCTCCTCAGCTCGATGCCACCCTCAGGGCTTCCATAAACTCTGCTCATCTCAAGCTGAGCCTCGTTTTTGTCGTCCAAGCTGGAGCTTGGGATCCGAAGGCGCTTGGATTCTGGCCGCAAAAAGTCTATACGTAGAGCCGAATAATTACACCTGCCGTCGTTGCCGATCGCAATGATAAGGGAAGACGGGTGGATAACGACGAGTGCAGGGGATGCAAGAAAAGGGTAAAGGAGAACGACAGAGGACTACAATGTGATATGTGTGAGTGGTGGTACCACATCATCTGTGAACAGGTCAGTCCTACCCTGTATAGAGAACTAAGAGATGAAGAACAAATATGGGTATGCAAGACCTGCAGACCACAAGCAAAAAGAAGAATGGCAGCTAGTCCCAGAAAGAATGAGAATATAGGATTGAAAATAGACGAGCTAAGAGAAGAAATACATATAATCTTCAGAGAAAAGACCACAGAATGGGATAGGAAGCTAGAGGATTTAAAGGAGGATTTAAAGAGGGAATGGGACAGCAAGCTAGATAACATGAAAGAGGAATTAAAGAAAGAAGCAAAGGAAGAGGTCATGAAAGAAATTAAAGGAGAGGACAGAGTAGAAGAACAGCTGAAAGAGGACACAAAAGAGGAAATTAGAGAGAAAATTCTAGAGGATATGAAAGAAAAAGAAGAAAAAGAAAGAAGGAAGAGAAATATAATAATATATAACTTAGTAGAATCAGAGAATAGTAACCCTAGGGAAAGGATAGATGATGATGTAAGATTATGTACAGAAATAATCAAGGAGGAAATAAAAGTAAGAGATATTGAAATAGAAGATGCAATAAGGCTAGGCAGTAAAGGAGATGAAGGTACAAGAAGACGACCCCTACTTCTCAAACTTAAAGAAACAAAAATGAAATGGGATGTATTAAAAAAGGCTAGGAATCTGAAAAACACACAAAAGGTAGAAGCCAAAAGAATCTCAATAGTAATAGATATGACTAGGAAGGAAAGAGAGGAAAATAAATTGCTGTGGGAGCAGCTAAAAGAAAAAAGAGAAAAAGGAGAGACAGGCTGGTACATAAACAAAGGCCAACTAAAAAGGAAAGATGAGAGAAGAGATTGAAACAAGAAGGAAAATACAAATAAAATAAAATTACTAAATATACAAGGATTAACAAATGTAAAAATAACGGAAATAGAAACAATTATATCAGAAGGAGAGTTAATGTGCCTGACTGAAACTCAACAAAAAATTGATAAAGTAAAAATAAGTAATGGCCTTAAATACGTAAGCAGCATGAGAAATATAAATGACAAAAAGGGAGGAGGTTTGTTAATACTATTCAAAAGGAAAACAGGTATTGAAGTAGAGAAAATAACAACTATAAATAATGACCTACTCTTTAGCAGTTGCAATATGATAAATTTCAAATATAAACTACTCTTAGTATATTTACCTGCAGGGGAGAAGGAAGAAGATAAACAGAGATATGACAGATTAAAAGAAGAAATAGAGAATATACTAGAAAATATGAAAGAGGAGCCGTTTATAATGCTAGGGGACTTCAATGCGCATTTAGGCTTCATAGGATCACAGAAATTAGACAAAAAGGGAAGGATGTAGTAAAATGGATGGAGGAATACAACCTCATACTACTAAACAATGACCAAAACTGTGAGGGAGAATATACATGGGAGAGAGGAAACAGCAAAAGTGCCATTGATCTTGTACTAGTTAACCAAAGGTTCTATGACAAATACAAATACATGAAAATAGATGAGGTGCAAAATCAATCAGACCTATCTGACCACAACCTAATTGAAGTTGGATATGAAGGAGGAGGAACAAAAAGAAATTTTCATGATAACTGGCAGAGAAAAGAGTACTATACAACAGATGAAGAGTCCCTAGGCAGATTTGTAGGAGAAATGGAGAAAATATGTAAGGAAGGATTGGCAAACAGAATGGAAATGATGGAAAAGGAAGTGAAGAAAACAGCAGACAAAGTACTACTGAAAAGTTATAAAAGAAGAAAAGAAAAAACAAATAAAAATATAGAACCTCCCTGGATGAATAACATTATCAGAAGAGAAATAAACAAAAGAAAAGAAATAAACAGAAATAGGAGAAATGAGAAGGACGGAGAAAAGAAAAAAGACTTATTGAACAGATATGAGGCACAAAAACGAAAAGTACAAGAATACATCAAACAAGAAATAACTATATATGAAAAGAAAAAAACAAAGGAGGTGAAGGAGAGCACTGATAAGAGCAGAAAGATATGGGAATTAATCAATAAATTAAGGGGAACTGAGCCAAAAGAGAATAAAGAGATAGAATTGTACAACACAGAAGGAGATAAACTAGAACCAGAAACAGCAACAGAGGAACTCATAGGTTACTGGAAGGGAATATATCAAAAACACCAAAACCAGATAAATAAAGTGTGGAATGAAGAAGAAAGGGAAACATATAAAAGAGAGAAAGAAACTGTAAACAGCCATAATTCAGACACCAGTGGCCAATATAAGATAGCAGACCTAATAATGGAACACATGGACATGGCAATTAGCACAAACACTGGAATTAGCCCAATGCTGCCACCAGTAATAACAGAAGAAGAAACAAAAAAACACATACTAAATATACAAAATAAAAAAGCTCCAGGACCAGACGAGGTAAAGCCAGAGTGCTACAGAGCAATGGCAAAGAGCAGCATATGTATAAAAACCATAACAAACTGCTTTAACCAAATAATAGCAAGGGGAAGGATGCCAGAGAACTGGAAAATCTCAAAAACAAAAATGATACCAAAGAAAAAGAAACCAACAGCCAAAGATCTAAGACCTATTGCTCTACTAAACATAGCATACAAACTATTCATGTCTATATTAAAAGAAAAATTGGAGAAACAAATAAACCAAAACAAACTAAACAATGACGTGCAAGCAGGTTTCACGGCAGGAAGAAGAATAGAGGACAATTTATTAATTCTTGAATACTGTGTAGAGCAAAGTTATAGGAATAAATTACCACTGATAGTAGCAGCAATAGATTTTTCAAAAGCGTATGACTCAATAAAACGGGAAGAAATTATAACAGTCCTAAAAAATTTGAAAACCCACGAAAACCTAATCGACATCATAAGCGAGATATACTGCGGGGACAAAACCATGATAAAATTAAACCAAAATGTAGAACCGGTAATAGAAATCTCCAGCGGCATAAGGCAGGGCTGCACAGGATCGACCACCCTTTTTAAACTTGTAACATTTAAAATAATCCAAGAACTAGAAAGTACAGGCCTAGGCTACATAGATGACAATATAAAAATAAATACTTTATTTTACGCAGATGATGGCCTACAATTTTCGCAATCAATGACAGAAGCCAAGGCAAACATACGAAGATTAATAAATGTAGGCAAGGAATGTGGGCTTGAAATAAATAAAGCAAAAAGCAAATTTATTATATTCAATATGGATCGGCAACCAGAAAAATTGAAGATATAGAAGTAGTTACATCTATTACATACCTGGGAGTAGAAATAACAAACTCAAAAGACTGTTTCAAAAAACACAGGCAAAACATGATAAACAAAGCCCATAAACTAGCCAATACAAGCTACTCAGTGACAGCAAAAAGTTGCAACAAGCTACTCATAGGTAAGACATTCTGGAAGAGCCTTGCATTACCTAGCATCCTGTATGGAGCGAGTGTAATAGCATATAGGCAAGAAGAAATAAACAAGCTACAAAGAATTGAAAACTCGGTATACAGATCTATTCTAGGGGCAGCAAAATATACAGCAGAAACAGGGTTAAGAGGAGAGATAGGAGCATCCCTAATGAAAACTAAAATGATGAAAATGAAACTAAATTACATGCAGAGCATCATGAAAAGAGAAAACAGTCTGGTTTACGAAATAACAGAAATAATAAAAGGAGGCAAGGAGAATAGGTGGATGAAAGAATGTAAGAAAGACCTAAAAGAACTGAACATAAATTTTGATAAGTTAAAAAACATCAGCAAAGATGAAATAACAACAAGACTACATGAATGGGACACAAAAGTGTGGAAAACAGAAATGGGAACAAAAAGTACACTAAGAATATACAGAAAATGGAAGACAGAAATGGGTGGGGAAGATATGAAATATGACAACACACCAGCCTCTATCACTTTCTTCAAGTGCCGCACCAATACATTGAAATTAAATGACAGAAAAGGCACTCACAAGAAGAAACAAAATGCATAATGTGTGGCAACGAGAATGAAGATTTAGAACACTTCATATTAGATTGCCAGGCATACAGGGAAGAAAGAGAAAAACAACCAGAACTACAACAACCGTACGTAGAAAACAAAGACGATATATTAGGACAACTATTATTTAAAAAGGAAGATTTTGAAAGAATAAAACAATTCACACATATGTGCTGGAAAAAGAGAGAGAGAAAAATCAAAGAGCTCAGCAACGAATAAACTGTAAAAACTATAAGAGGGGCCGTTGAAAAGGCTATCCCTCTACCAATCATCGCATCGCATCGCATCGCCGAAGATCAGCTGATGAATATCCAATTTACTGGTCGCCTTTATTTGTGCTGAACTGGCTTTATATGCCGTTACTATTAGCCACCCGCACCCTAATTTTATGTACATAGTGCTAATTTCATGATATTTATCATTTACGGATCTTTGCTGGCCATTTTCACTCTCCCCAAGCTGCACCAAAACTACTTCCGACCAGGGTTGGCTACCCCATTACAATTAATATTATGGCTCGGTAGGAATCTGCTTTTCAAGAAGTAGGGCAGCCCATACCTGCAGCCACACCAGCCCCATTTCTTTTATACGTCATCATCAAAGTAGACTTGATTACAGGCTGAGTTTTGTGTCATATGCACGGTAGTTGCACTGCTTGAAGGACTTCGAATTATGAATCGTAGTTATTTAAATTCAAACAAGATGTGACCTAGTTGTGAGTGGAGGGACTTTTAAATGATGCAACTGAGTCAGCACTATCATCTGACAGAGAGTTCCAGAGGTCTATACATCTAATACTGAAAAACCTGAGTCTACACTCGGGTGAAGTGTGGGGACAGCGGGGCTTGGCCACCTTCTATGGCCCCTGGTGTGAGTTAACCAAGGAAGAGAAAAAAGCTCTGGCAGTGCAACTGGGGACTGGCGATGGAAGATTTTCCAGCATTAAGGTCAGCTCTGATCAGTCTCCCTTTCACAGAATACAGGCCCAGGTTTTTCAGACGGTCAGCATAACTGAGTTCGGACAGGCCATTGATTTGCTCAGTCCATCTGCGCTGTACGAACTCCAGGAGCCTCAGGTCTCCGTGGTAGCCTGTATTCCTGTTATGCTGGATGTTTGTAGGTCGACTTCTCGTCCTAAAGACACCAGCGACTGAGCGGGGTCCTCTTTCTAGACCAGAAATAGAACACTTACAAAGGAACAGGGCATAAAAACACCTTAACACATATATTCCCTTAATCCAACTTCCTTACAATATACACACAGTGGTGCACTAGATGTGAAACGGGTATAGTGACAGGCTAGTTAACAATAATACATCACATCACACAGATACTGTGATTATACCTGAGTTATTGTACAAGAGAATATCACATACATATGATGACACTGTTCATGTGGTCTGTCCCTTGGACCAGCCGTAGTACTTTGGTCTATTGCACTTTGGTATCGCCACACACTTGTATATTGCTCTAGTCCTGGGAACTTAGGCACTGACACAGCACACTGAGTACATGGGGTTAGAGACACTTCACTGGTGGTGTTCCTGTCTCAGTGTTTCTAGAATACACGGCACTGTCACTGTTAAGTCTCCAACATGACACTGGGTTCTCACTGTGCCGTTACTGGGCTGCTGAGGTCTGGACTTAGTTGAGATGGCACCCGGGAGTTGGAGGGAGCCCTACTGGTGAGCCCTTCTGCAGTAGGCACGGGACAGCTCTTGGGGGTGTCACGGCCCGGGTTCGTTTCTGGTCTGGGGTGCAGGGAGGCCCTTTCCTGTCAGGACTTCGACCTGGTGAGGGGCCCTTGGGGCTGGGGCCAAACATTGTCAGGAGTCGGGCCTGCCACTTCTTACTCCGGGCAGAGGGCTGACGGTGAGTGGGGTCAGGGCGGTCCCGCCCCGGGGTCCGAGGACTGACCCTGGGAGGCCTGGGACTGCTGTCGCCTCTGAGTTGGGGCGCCATCAGGGGTTGGCTGTGGCACCTCGCCCGCGGGGCATCTGTCAGGACCCAGCGTTGTCCAGGGGCAGGCTGAAGGGCATGGATCCTGCCTTCGGCGACTGGGCCTCACCACCACTCCTGGAACAGCAGCACCTCTGGGGAACCACACCTGGAGGGAGAGACAGAGGGGCATCCCGCATGGCCACAGAGTGGAGAGTGGGCTGTGCAAGGGACCTTCTTCTCCGGGAGAACCCTCGGGACTGTGGATGAAGAGCATACAGTGGCTGTCCCTTCCTTGACGCGTACAGTGGCCGTCATTGCGGTTCCACAGGCCCTTGGGCTAGCAGCAGAAGGACATACAGTGCCCATTCCTTCCCCGGTGCGTACAGTTGCAGTCGCTGTGGTGCTGCGCCCGAAGGAGGAAGAGGCAGATGAGGGACATACAGTGGCTGTTCCCTCCCCGGTGTGTACAGTGGCTGTCGCTGCGGGTCTGCCTTCCGGATGGGAAGTAGCTGAGGGATCTACAGTGGCCGTTCCCTCCCCGACACATACAGTGGCCGTCATTGCAGTTCCACTCCTCCTGCTTTTGCCTGTTGGTGTGCGTACAGTGGCCACCACACCGAGGCGGGCTCCAGATGTGGCTGCAGCAGAAGGGCGTACAGAGGCCGTTCCTTCCCTGACGCATACAGCGGCCATCGTCGTGCTGCTGCAGGGAGAAACAGCTGAGGGACATACAGTGGCCGTTCCCTTCCTGGTACATTCTGTGGCCATTAACATGGTGCTGCCTGGGACTGAATCTGGAGCAGTCCCAACCCAATCCTGACGAGGGCTGGTCCGGCTGAATAGTCTCGCATCCCTGCTGTGTTATGGTTGGAAAGGTTGAGGGGAAGAGGGACACAAGGTCGGGGCGCACCTGAGCCTGTTTCGCTCTGGGCCAGCGTCGTGCTCACCTGGCCCACTGTGGTGCCCTCCTGGGGTGGGGATGGGGCTACGGCTCAGTAGCGGGGTGGGGGGTCTGGCAGTGGGAGTGCGCATTTCAATTCCATGTAGTGGAGCCAAACTCCAGGATAGGTCTGATGTGGGATTTCAATAAAGTCAACATAAAATCTCGGTCACGACAGAGGGTGGACTTCAATAAATTATTTGCCAGGCCAGCTGCATTTTTTACGGTATTTCATATGTGCACATGAAATTCCAGAGAACTATCAACCAAGATTCCCAAGTCTTTGTGTGTAGTTTCTGCAGATAGGCTGCTGTTGTTCTGTGATAGTACTAAGTGCACCAATAGAGTTCCAATCAACTGGGCCTCACTGACATGGTATTACAGTGCACTTGTCAAGATTGAAACGTAAACCCCAGGACTCAGTGACATTGTACGCCATATCTTTGTGCTTCTGGCATGTACTTATATCTGCTGCTAATGAGGAACAGGTGTTTTGACACAGTTTGAGGTTAAATCTTCATGTCGTCAGCAAAGAATTTGCATTTGAAGCATATGTATGAAGGTAGAAAATTTATATATACCAGAAAGAGCAAGGGGCCTAGAACAGATCCCTGGGGAACACCACTGAGACGGACACAGACACTTGCATGGTGCTGCTGCACAGGAAGTCAGAAATCCAGGTCAGCAAGGAACCACTGACCCCAAGTAGCCTTAGCTTGTCAGTGAGTATCAAATGGTTGACGATGGCAAAGGCTTTGCTAAAGTCAAATAAGACAACATCCACAACATACCCAGCATCCAACCATGCCGTAACATCGTTATACACAAGTAAAGTTGGTCGTCTACTGTTCTACCCTATCTTAATCCATGCTACTCATTTGACAGCACTCCATTAGTATCAAGGTAGTTGTATAATGCCTCTGTAATAAATCTTTCCAGGGTTTTACGGCGGACAGAGGTTTGGCTAATAGGCCTATAGTTAAGAGGTGTGTGTCGAGAGCCTTTCTTGAGTATAGGAATGATAATGGATTTTTTCCAATCCTGTGGCAATTTATCAATGGAGATGGACTTTTGAAATATCAAAAACAAGGGTAAGGCTAAGGTTGGGCAATATTTCAAAAGACTGGGGTGCAGGCCATCAGGTCCCATACTGGTGTTCGGGTCCAGTGCCGTGAGCCTATTTCTCACTTCTTGCAAAGATAACGTCACTGTATCGAGGATACCCTCAAAAGTTTGGTGTGGGAGGGGGGTGTATGTTATGCTAGTTGTTTAAGAGTCAGCTTCCCGTCCCTTGAACTCCTAGTATGCAGCTGGGTTCTCTTTCTAGACCGGAGCTTAGACAAATAAGAGAGAGGCAGGACACAAAAACTCAAGGCAACAACCTTACACGTGTATTGATTAATTCTACTTGTGGAACAGGTAGATGTCACAACAACAGGAATCTGGGTAATTATAAGTCATATCCTGGTATCATAGTATTGTGCAGGATACTATTTGGTCAATAGTTCAGGATAGCAGGTGAATGGTACAATAAATAGTGTTCTTAGTATTTCGGGCAGGGGGAATAGTTTGCTGTCACTTGGAGGGAAATAGAAGCTGTACTTAGGCTGGGCAAGTATTACACTGGTCTTGTAGTGCAGAGGAATTACACCATAAAGGCCGAGTCTGATGTTTACTGAAACCAATGCAGTCTTATTAAATCTCTCTTCTTACTCTCACTGTGTCACTGTTTGCCTGGATCTTGATTAGCACATATAATTAGACATTGGACTTATATTCTACTGGAGATCACCTGCCTGATATTCTAGTCACTATCACACTGTCACTGCACTATTCACTGTCACTCACTGTCGGTGGGGTGGCGGCGTGGTTAGTGGGGCAGCGGGAGGACTCACAGCCCGACTCCTGATGGGAGGTGAGTCCCGCCTGTGGCCTCTGTATCCAGCGGCCACGGAATCACTCGTAGGAGCGTCCTCTTTCGTCCAGGGCTAGGGGCGGCGAAGGGCCCTGCACTGTCAGGGCTGGGGGTTGGAGTGTGGCCCTCAGGGCTGGGGCCGAACAGCTCCCTGAAACATGCACTCAGGCGCCTGATGTAGGACCTGGGTCATTGGCATCAGGGTGGGGAGAGGCCTCACTCGGGGGTCCTGGGGACGGCCATGGGGGCCTGGTGACTGCAGCCTCCTGCCGTCGGGAATGCCATCTGTCCTCGTCAGAGTCCGTCAGGTAGGGTCCCTCTGGAACCGGCTGGGCGGAGTACAACCCTGGGGATAGCACAGGGCCTCTCCACATGTCCTCGGAACTGGGACCCTCCTCCTGGAGGATATCACGTCATGGGAGTGTGGCAGCACCTGACGGAGGAGCGGCTGCTGGCCGCCTCCTGCCGTAGGGCCTGGCTACTGGCTGTGGCCTTTTAGGGGCCCAGCTACTGGCCATCTCAAGGGCACCTTCGGAGTGGCTACCAGCCGTCTCCTGAAGAACGGGTGAACAGCTACTGGCCGTCCCAAGGGCACCTTCAGAGCAGCTACCGGCCATCTCAATACGAACGTGGGAGTGGCTACCAGCCATCTCCTGAAGAAGGGGTGAGTGGCTGCAGGCCATCTCAAGAAGGGCGCGGCTATCGGCCATCGCTGGGGTGCTGCCTGGAGCTAGAGTAATAGCTCCACCCCGATCCTGTCGAGGGTCAGCTCTCCTGCAAGGTAGTCTCCTTTTCCTGCTATGGCGGCGGCGGGTGAGTTCCAGGTCATAGGGGTGCACGGCCCAGGCGGACTTATGTCCCTGTCTCCTGGGGTCGGGTCGTGCTCTGTCTGCCCCTCCATAGGCTCCTCCTGAGGGTGTTGTGTTGCCCTCAGTCGCTATTCCCAGCATTTTATCACCGTCGTCGGGGAGAAAGTCACGTCCCCGTAACTGGAGGTGATAGATTTTGATGGTTTTGGTGTGGTGCATGGGTTGATATTGAAGGAGGGCATTCCATGCTGTGGTGGCTGGGTTTTCGTGCATCTGGGTGCTGCAGGTGACGAAAAGGGTGGACATGTCGGTGGTGTTGCGGAGGGGTTGGTGTGTGGGCAGGACAGGTGGTAGCAGGTGTGGGGAATGGGGAGGATGGCAGGGAAGGGGTGGGGGAGAGGTTGGGAATTTGCAGCATCGGTGAGTCTTCAGGTGAGGTGTGATGCGGTGTGACAGGGGGAGGGATGGGAGAGGACGGGGAGGGGGAGGCTGAGAGGGAAGGCGAGGGGGTTATGTAGCAGACGTAGGAGGTAGAGGGAGATGGGGCGGGCTTGGAGGGTGGTGTGGGGTGGGGTTTGGGGGAGCAGGGGCACGGAAAGGGCGCACATGGCAATTCCTGAGTGTGCAGGGTGTGTTATGATAATCGACCATCACTTGGTAGAGACTGGGGACGTTGGTGATGGTGTAGGGTCCTGTGAAGCGAGGTGCAAGCTTGTGGGGTGTAGGAAGCTGTGCTGTCATGACGGTGTCATCCGGCTTGTACGGGTTGGAGGCGGTGTCAGATTGGAGGTCCAGGCTACAATGCAGGTGAGAAAGCCGCCTTTTGAGATGGTGAAGGGGGTCAGATGTTGGGGAGGTTGAGGGGGGTTGTAGGTGTTGCCGCACTGGTAGGAGGAGAGATGCTTCCCCAAACACACGTTCGTAGGGCAATATGCCTTTTTCTCATGGGCAAGAATTTATGCCCCATAGTACGATCTGGACGTGTGCTGCCCAGTTATCATTCTTTGTTTCCTCTAGCCGGGTGCGGAGCTGGTTCATTAAGGTGTTATGGCTGTGTTCGCAAATGGGGTTGCCCTGTGGCCAGTAGGGGGACGAGTGGGAGACGTGATAACTGAAAATTTGAGTGAACTCCTGCCAGATTTTACTGGTGAACTCCAGGGTGTTGTCTGAATGGATAGCTTGTGGGATGCCAAAATATGGGAAAACACGACAGATTGTGTCGGCAATTGCAACGGCTTGATGTTCCTTTGCTGGGCAGGCAACGAGGAATTTTGAGTATGTATCAACAAAAGTGATGACATACCGATAACCTGATTTTGGTGGCAGAGGCCCCTCTATGTTGATGGATAGTAACTGCCAGGGTTTGTGGGCAGTGATGTGGCCTGACAGGCCGGCAGTGTGGGTGATGTCTTTTCCTAAGGCGCACGCCTGGCAGGATTGGACAATATGCCTGGCTAAGGTGGATGGGTGGGTTGGGAGTCCAATACGTATCAGTGAAAGCCTGCAGGAGCTTCTTCGTGCCCAGGTGGATCCCGTTATGGGTGTGTAGGTGTCGGAGGGAGTTGAGAGCGGTGTCGGGGGCAAGGACGATGTGCCCCAACAGGGTAAATAGGTGGTCGCCCTGGCAGTGTAATTTTTGGAAGAGGTGCTGGGGGATCCAAGGGGGTCTTTCCTTATACTGCAACTGTCAGAGGAGATCGGGCTCGGGCTGTGTGGGATTGATGGGAAGCCGGGAGAGAGCATCCACGTTTCTGTGAAGTTTGCCGGGGCGGTAGGAGATCTCGTAGTTAAATTCCTCCAGTGTTTTGCGCCACCTGATGAGCTGGGCATTGTGGGTGTCAGACTGCCGGAGCCATTGGAGGGATTGGTGGCCAGTAATGATGGTAACTTGGGTCCCCGACAGGTATGCCCGGAAATGGTCCAAAGCCCAAACGATGCCCAGGCATTCCCTCTTCATGGCGGCGTAGTTCTTTGCCTGATTGAGGGTACGACTGGCACAGGCGATGATGTGTTCACGGCCCTCTTGGGCTTGGACCGGCACAGCGCCTATTGCTGTCAAGGAGACATCAGTGTAGAGAGGGAATGGAAGGGAGTAGTCAGGGAAGGCCACGATCGGGGCAGAGACGAGTTTGTCCTTTAGTTGTTGGAAGGTGGCTCGTCTCTCAACCGTCCAGAGGAGAGGTTCTCCCTTCTTGGTAAGGTCGTGGAGTGGCTTGGCAATGTGGGTGAATCCCTTCATGAAGTGTCAGTAGTAAAAGGTCAGGCCGAGGAAGGTTCGGGCTCCGTGGACATCTTGTGGAGGGGAAATGTCCACGATGGTGCGGAGCTTGTCTGGGTCAGAGGAGATGCCGTCCTGGGAGATGACATGCCCCAGGAAGGAGACAGTTCTGGCAGCTAGGACGCACTTAGAGGGTCGTAGTTTGAGGCCAGCCTGTCAGATATGGGAAAAGACTTTTCGGAGGCACTGGAGGTGGTCGGCCCAGGTCCTGCTGAACACAATAACGTCATCTAAGCAGGCGAAACAGATCTCCCAGATGAGGCCACTAAGGACGGACTCCATCAATCGCGAGAAGGTGGCAGGGGCATTACAGAGGCTGAAGGGCAGGACGTTGAACTCGTAGTGCTTTCCGTTGCTGGTAGAGAAAGCAGTTTTGTCTCCGTCTTCTGGCCGCTCTGGTACCTGCCAGTACTCTGATTGGAGAACAAGAGTGGAGAACCAGGAGGCACCATATAAGGAGTCAAGGGAGTTGTCTATCCTGGGGAGTGGGGTGGCGTCGTTAAGCCAGCGATAATCGACGCAGAACTGCATGGTGCCATCCTTCTTCTTCACGAGCATGACAGGGGAGGACCAGGGGCTGGTGGAAGGGGAAACGACTCCGGCCTCGATCATTTCCTGGACTTGGCGGTCTTCTTCCTCCCATTGCTTGGGATTCTTTTGCCAGGATGGCTGGCAGATCGGCGGACTTGTCGGGTGAATCTTGCGAGTGATGTAGGTGGTAAGTCCAATGTCGGTGGGTCCTGCCACGAACAGGTCCTGGAAGTCCAGGAGAAGGCGGAGGAAGGTGTTGGGTTGGTGGGGGGGGAGATAGTTGGGGATGGGGGGCAGGGGGGAGGGGGGGCTGGGGGGGAGGGGCAAGGCTCGGCTTCTTCCATCTCTCCCATTACAAGCCCTTTGGGTAGTGTTGGGGGGAAGAGAGCGAGGTTAGCTATCCGGACTGCCGCAACATGAGAGTGGATAAAAATGGGAGGCAAAAGGCAGGCCGAGATGGTCCTGGTTGGCAGGTGGGGGAAGAACAGGACGGGCGTGCCCATGGGCCTGTTCAAGGGCAACCAGGTTTTGTGGCAAGGGGGAATCGTTACTGTGGAGGAGGTGATGGCAGGGAATGTTGGAGAGGAGGGAGAGAAGGGGGGGGAATCGGCTGCAATCGGGGCGTGCAAGTGCACACTGCTTGGGGAGGGGAGGGTCAGGGGACTTCCGGAACTGGAGCTGTCTGTTGTGGCAATCGATGGTAGTTCTTAATTTCTGTAACGGGTCCAGCCCCAGGTACCCATCATAGTTGTGACAGGTGGAGTCGAATATGATGAATTTGTGTTGTGTCGATGCTTGTTGGTGTGTGTCGACACGAAGGGCCCGAGTTTTCCCACAGATAGGCAGGGGGCCATCCCCCGCATCTACAAGATGGGTTGACGTCGGGAAAAGTGGGTCAAAGGTCGACTTGTGACAGGAGTAAAAATAACTGTACAAGCAGGATCTGGCTGCTCCCATGTCGACCAGAAGTCTGGCTTTCGCTCTGTTCAGCCTCATCTTGTTAAAGACTGGGGGGCGGTATTTGGGGGAAGTGGCCCCCAACACTGTGGGGAGGTGCGGGAGCGATCCTAAAAATCCAACTGCCAAGGACTGCCTTCTTCCTCTTCTGGTTCCATCTTCCCGGGTTTGGTTTCTTCCGTGGGTGCGGGTTCATCAGCTGGCTCCTTGTTTTCTAAGGAGGAGACTTTACGTCAGCCTGGGGTGATTGGCTTGTGTCTAGCAGCCTTAAGATGGTCCCTGATGTCGTGAAGTGGGCACTTGGAGCTGCACGCCAAGAACTCCCAGGGATTAATCAGGATGAGGTTAGGGTTCTCCTTGTGGCTGGGGTGTCTGTGGGTGGTGTGCGCCCTGGGAGTTGGGGTGGGGCTGGTGTGCGGCATAGGCGGACAAGGCTTGACTGGAGGTGCAGGTTTGTTGGTGGGGAATTTATTCTACACATGTGTTTGTTGGGGGGTAGGGTGGGAGGTCAGAAGGCGTCGTATAAGTTGGATGTTCCTGTCCAGGTCTCCTGTTGGGTCTTGAATCATGCAGTGCTCCTTGACCATGCTGGGGAGGACTCTGAGGAAGGTGTAGAAGGTGTGTTGCTCCCAGATTTCGTCATCCGCCTCCAGGTAAGTGACAGTAACCAGGCATCTCACCAGGATTAAAGTATCAAGATTGCCATCGTATGTCAAGCTATCCAACTGGGATAGTGCCACTACTTTTCATAGTGAGGGTGTGATGGCTTGGATCACGAGCTTCGTGAAGTTTTGCCAGGTGAGCCCCGGGACGATTTTTATCACGATATTTGCTGCTGCTTTGCCCAGTAGTGGGAGTGTTACTGCTGTTTTTTGTTTGTCCTCAAACCCGATATCTAGCAATGGCTTAATAATCGCCAGATACATGTGGACATCTTACTGTTTTGGGTCAAATTTAGGAAATTGCACGTGTGGTCTGGATGCCATTTTGCCGGTATTTCGTGAATGCCTCTCTCTTATGCCCAGGTCAAGAACCACCACTGTCCACCAGTGTTATGCTAGGTGTTTAAGAGTCAGCTTCCCGTCCCTTGAACTCCTAGTATGCAGCTGGGTTCTCTTTCTAGACCGGAGCTTAGACAAATAAGAGAGATGCAGGACACAAAAAGTCAAGGCAACAACCTTACACGTGTATTGATTAATTCTATTTGTGGAACAGGTAGGTGTCACAACAACAGGAATCTGGGTAATTATAAGTCATATACTGGTATCATAGTATCGTGCAGGATACTGTTTGGTCAATAGTTCAGGATAGCAGGTGAATGACACAATAGATAGTGTTCCTAGTATTTCGGGCAGGGGGAATAGCTTGCTCTCACTTGGAGGGAAATAGAAGCTGTACTTAGGCTAGGCAAGTACTACACTGGTCTTGTAGTGCAGAGGAATTACACCATAAAGGCCGAGTCTGTTGTTTCTTGAAATCATTGCACTCTTATTAAATCTCTCTTCTTACTCTCACTGTGTCACTGTTTGCCTGGGATCTTGATTAGCACATATTACTAGGCCATGGACTTCTATTCTATTGGAGATCACCTGCCTAATATTCTAGTCACTCTAACTGTCACTGCACTATTCACTGTCACTCACTGTCAGTGGGGCGGCAGCGTGGTTAGGGAGGCGGCGGGAGGACTCATAGCCCGACTCCTGATGGGGGCTGAGTCCCGCCTGTGGCCTCTGTATCCAGCGGCCACTGAATCACTCGTAGGGGCGTCCTCTCTCATCTGGGGCTTGGGGCGGCAAAGGGCCCTGCACTGTCAGGGCTGGGGGTTGGAGTGCGACCCTCAGGGCTGGGGCCGAACAGCTCCCTGAAATGCACACTCAGGAGCCTGTTGGAAGATGAGGGTCGTCGGTGTTGGGGTGGGGAAAGACCTTGCCTGGGGGTCCTGGGGGCGGCTGTGGGTGCCCAGTGACTGCGGCCTCCTGCTGTCAGGGACGCCATCAGGAATGAGCTGCGGCATCTATCGTCATCAGAGTCCATCAGGTAGGGTCACTCTGGAGCTGGCTGGGCGGAGTACAACCCTGAGGATAGCACAGGGCCTCTCCACAGGTCCTCGGAACTGGGACCCTCCTCTTGGAGGATATCACGTCGTGGGGGTGTGGCAGCACCTGATGAAGGAGCGGCTGCTGGCCGCCTCCTGCCATAGGGCCCGGCTACTGGCCATGGCCTGTGTGGGGAACTGGCTACCGGCTGTCTCCTGAAGGAGGGGCGAGCGGCTAATGGCCGTCTCAAGGGCACCTTCGGAGCGGCTACCGTCTGTCTCAAGATGAAGGTGGGAGCGGCTACTGGCCATCTCCTGAAGAAGGAGTGAGCGGCTAATGGCCTTCTCAAGGGCACCTTCGGAGCGGCTACCTGCCGTCTCCTGATGAAGGTGGGAGCGGCTACCAGCCATCTCCTGAAAGAGTGGGTGGCTACTGGCTGTCTCCTGAAGGAGAGGTGAGCGGCTACTGGCCGTCTCAAGGGCACTTTTGGAGCGGCTACCGGCCATCCCAAGACGAAGGCGGGAGCGGCTACTGGCCGTCTTAAGGGCACCTTCGGAGCGGCTACCGGCCATCCCAAGACGAAGGCGGGAGCGGCTACTGTCGATCTCTTGAAGGAGGGGTGAGCGGCTACTGGCCATCTCAAGGGCACCTTCGGAGCGGCTACTGGCTGTCTCCTGTCAAAGGCAGGAGCAGCTACTGGCCGTCTCCTGAAGGAGGAGTAAGTGGTTGCTGGCCATCTCAAGAGCACCTTCAGAGCGGCTACTGGCTGTCTCTTGATGAACGCAGGAGCAGCTACAGGCCGTCTCCTGATGAAGGCAGGAGCGGCTACCGGCCATCTCCTAAAGAAGGGGTGAACAGCTGCAGGCCGTCTCAAGAAGGGCGCGGCTACCGGCCATCGCTGGGGTGCTGCCTGGAGTTAGAGTAATAACTCCACCCCGATCCTGTCAAGGGTCAGCTCGCCCACAAGGTAGTCTCCTTTTCCTGCTATGGCGGCAGTGGGTGAGTTCCGGGTCATAGGGGTGCGTGGCCCAGGCTGACTTATGTCCCTGTCGCCTGGGGTCGGGTCATGCTCTGTCTGCCCCTCCATAGGCTCCTCCTGGGGGTGTTGTGTTGCCCTCAGTCATTATTCCTGGCATTTTAGCACAAGGAGCATGTGTCAAGTAAACTATACAAAAAAGTGTAGCAAAAGTTTCTGCCATCTGAGTACAGATGTTAACACTCCATTGTCCAACCTTATGGGGCCTACTGAGGATGCACCTACTTTCTTATTTCTGATGCACTGGCGAAATGGTTTTGAGGAGACCTGTAGTTTTCTAATCAGTGGATCTTTCATGGCAAAAACCATAGTGTCTGTCACTTATTAAGTTGTTGGATTCAGGATGTTTAACAATGTGCATATTAATTACAATCTCAAATACTTTACCAAGAGGTGTGATAGCAATTGGTCTGTAATCAGAGATGTCAGAGGAACTTCCTTTCTTTGGGATTAGGTGGATATTGGCTTCTTTCCAAGTATTGGGGAATGAAGAAGTACGGAGGCATAGTCTGAAAGTTTAGCTAAAAAAGGTGCAAGTTCTGGGGAACACTTTTTCAAAACGACTGGAGGAATTCCATCTGGACCTGGAGCTTTGTTGGTTGATAAACTGTATAGAACTGGTTTTACATATCTAGCCTGTATCTTAAGTGCAGCAATTTTGGGAAAGTCAAGTTCTAATGCAGGGACGTTCTGACTGACTTCCTCCACAGCAAAATTTTTGGCAAACGTACAAACAAGGATGTTTGCTTTTCCATTTACAGTGTTACTACCCGAAGATCGTGGTAGGTGGTGACAACCATCATCCACTCACTTGATGTACAGCTGCCTACTTCTTCCTTCACCTCTGTCATTCTTTTTCTGTGCCTGTCCTCCTCTTCTCCTATTTCTTTCATCTTTCCTGTCACTTTTTATCACTCTTCTTTCCTTTTCAGGTGGCTTTACATTGAGCGACAAGCGTAATGATTTGTGAGCCAAGAAACCATTTACAGTGCTGGGTGGTAACCATATAACCAACCCATACCTGTTCTCTACATGTCAAGAAGTGGGTTAGTGAAGGGTTAGTGCCCCTCCTTGTAAAACAACTAACTCAAAAACAAATGGTCACCCCTTATGGGATTATGGCATCTGGCTATAGATAGATAGACAGACAAATAGATAGTTAGGTAGATCAATAGACCTGGCCTTTGATTCCTTCTTCATACAAAAAAAAAAAAAAAAAAAAAAAAATGATTTTAGAGGGGGAAATGGGCGATAACTTATTGAAGTTATTGTTGAAAGAACTGAGAGGTGACCAGAATAATATTCTAATATCATTATGTTTAGTTAATAGGATGCTTGGTGATAAAAGTTTGATTTAGCAATATCTGTTACTGCTTTTGCATAGTTTCTAGCAATTTTAATTGACTGAGGGATTCAGATTTTTTATATTCAAAGTAAAAGTATTATGCTAGGGACTTTTGGGTCGTTGCTCTGGCACAATTGCTCTTAAACTATTTTGGGAGGTTCAGTCTTTTAGTTGGCTGTTGACTGGGTATGAACAATTCCATACCAGCGAGTATTAAGTCACTGATACCGGACTGGGTAGAAAAGATGTTAGTAGAGAAGAAAGACTGCCATGGAATATCAGCAAGATAATTTCTAAATCCATCCCAGTCTGCCCTATCAAAGTGCCATCTGGCCATCCTGACAAGTTCAGAACTGGGAGGTTTGGGGCGACTGACTGATGAGTCTTTGATGAGATTGTGGCTGGAGGATCCAAGTGGTGACAGTACTTCTACCCTGTAATAATCTGGGTTATCTCTCAGGAATAGATCCAAGAGATAGGCATTATGGTCAGGATTATCTGATATTCTGGCTATTTTTTACAACTGGTTTTACAAATGTAGTGATTTTTATTATGTACGGCAAGTAATTCTCTTGTCTTGGTCTGATTATGGTGAGGTTCAGTCTCTTACCTTGGCAACTGTTCATGTCTCACATGATCACTTCAGTTTTTCTTTGTCTTGATGTCTTGTATTTATTACTGTTTTTCTTATCTGTAAATCAAATAATACAAACGAATACACTTCCTCACTTATTTTCAAGCTGTTCAATTAGGCTCCATGTTATACATAATACAATGATTTCGGATGCTCCAAGATGATTTCGAGTTTACTGCAGAGGAAATTTACAGGTATTGCATAAAGTATTCACAGCTTTAACCCCTTGATCCTGGTGATGTCCTGTACTGTATATCTGTGCAGTCCTCAGACAAAATACTGTACTCAGCTTCAAGGAGACTTTGCACTGGTTAGAATAAATACAGTATACCCTTCACTAACCTCCTCACTACTACAAGTTCTTTCTGAAATCAATAAAATTTACCAATAAAATATCAAGAGTAAACCATAAAGCAGCAGGAATAAACCAATAAAACAGCAGGAATAAACCAAAAACATAAAAGGAATAAACCAATAAAATAGCAGGGAAGAGACAAAATAACAAGAATAAACCAATGAAATGCAGGAATAAACCAATAAAATAGCAGGAATAAACCAATAAAACAGCAGGAATAAACTAATATAATAGCAAGGATAAATCTACACAATTGTATGTATAAACCATAAAACAGGAATAAATCTATAAAACAGCAAGAATAAATCAATAAAATACATCAGCAGATTCATGGGATTGGGTGTTAGTGGGGTGTTGGGGGGAGCCTAACCCCTGCAAACTTTAAGATATTATTTGTCAGCGAGGAGGGTGCAAGGATTAGAGCCCTACATTATAAGCACATATCTCAGCTTCTGCATATGACTAGCCAACATAGTGTAACTGTCACCCTTCATGCTCAAGAGAAAGCCACACATATGCAAGCTGGTAAGGCTTTGTTAGTACTGTATTTGCACATTTTTAGTTTGGTAAAGGCTGCCCCCACAACACAATTAACTACTTTTTAAAATTCCCTTTGCTACTACACTCTGTACTTATAGATTCTCCACATTATCTTGGGCTATATTTTCAGCATCTATCTCTCAACTATTCTTTAACTCTCCTACTTGTCTGTAACACTCTCACTGAGCTTTTAAGTTCTTTGATAGTCTCTAACTTTCTCAACTGTTCATCTCTGTGCTTTATGTTAGCCTGCAACTCTTCCAATGTTAGTTCTTCAAATTTCTTGACAGTCACACCTTCACTCAACTGTTGTTCTTTAAGTTTCCTAAAGTTTCAGACTCTCTCAACTGTTGTTTCCTAAGATTCAGATTAGCCTGTAACTCTCTGAACTTTTCTTCTTTTAGTTGCCTGCTAATCTGTAACTCTCTCAACTGCTCTTCTTTAATTTTCATACTTAATTCATGTTCTTTTCTGTGCATATCCATATATTCCTCATGTAAAGAGTATCTGGAGAATTCTGTTGGCTGACGATGTTTCTGCAGGCCAGATGTAGCAACACTTTCAAAATGGAAAGACACTGTGTGAGGGCTTTGGGTTGATGCTGACTGCTCTGCCAACCGTGCAGATGATAGGGAGCTCACAGGAATTGAAAGATTGATCTTGGGTGGCATTTTGGGTTTAGATGTCCCGGCACATGAGGATGTTGACATGGGTACAACTTCAGGTACTCCATTTATATAGGATGGTTTGCAGTATACCTCTTCAAGCATATATCTATGTCCCAACTCGCCAACATGGACCACTGGCACTGTGTTTAGTGCTGAAAGATAAGAATATGAACAGGTTAATTGCATTGATTCTTTTCATCGATTCAGTGGATATGCATAACTAACCTGGTAGGTTTCCTTGTGAAGTTAGCTTTACACTATAAATACTGTACTGTTAAAATAACCCCTTATTAGTGTGCTTGCTACTTACATTAATCATCACATGAAATAAACTTGATGTGCCAATAAAATACTAAGTACAATAGTACCTTAAAAATTGCAACTTTTATCACAATTTTAACTGTGTAGGTTTAACCTGACTTAAATTCAAGTAAGCATTCATGCTATGATCAACAGCACTAAGCAGGGGAAAAAGGAAGGAGAAATATAAGGCCATAGAAGTGGAAAGGAGAGTACACAGTTACAAAGATACAGACTCTATTTGTATTTTAATAACCACCAGGGCCCATTTTCATCATTAGCTGTAAACATTCACAAGGGGTCCTGTGAATATGAAAGCCAGACAAACCTTCACACTCTTGTGAACATTCTCAAGTTAATTATAAAGCTTGTCAAACACTCATAAAGCAGTGAATTCATCACAAGTGTGGCAAATCTGCTAGTAGTTTAGGGCCTTTATAGTGAGTTGTGAAATGTTCACAAGAGGTGAGCCAGCGACAGTATAAACAACTCCTGTCTGTTAACTAAAGAATTTTTGACCATGTAGAGGATTTCCCAATGAATACAGTGATGAAGAGTTAAGGAAAGGGTACAATTCTGAGTGCATATTTAAATGTTTGTGGCAGATTTGGCGAGAAATGAGATCACCAACTGCACATGATGAAGTGAAATTGTGTCATGAAACAAAAGTTTCCATGACCCTTCGATACTTGGCAACTGGAAAAATGGAACGGAACAGAGCAATGCAGACGGCTCTGGGTTATCAAAATCAATAATCAACTAAGTTATTAAAGAAACTTGGGGGTCTAGTTACACAAGAAATAATAAGATTCATTTATTTCCTCACCACCCTTAGAGATATTCACTGAAGGCAGGCAGAATACCATGAAATTGCAAGATTTCCCAACATAGTGGGTGCAACCACTGACAGCAACCACATCCAAATAGCCAGTATCACCGAGGGAGTAGGAGGTATATATAAACGGAAATGACCTCATCATATCAGTGTGCAGGTTGTGTTTAATGTAAACTATGAACTAATCAGTAAGGTAGCAAACTGGCTTGTCTCAACCCATGACTCAGGAATTTTAAGTAACTGTTGAATCTTACATGGATTTGAGAACAGTGTTATTTCTCAAAGATGTTATCTCTTGGAGGATAGTGGATGTCCAGTTCAGTGTTGGTTGCTATAAGTGCAGCCTTGTTATGTTATAAGGTTGTGTCAAGTGACAACCTATTACATAATGAATGATTGCATAATGAGGTCCACGTAAAATGGGTAGAATGGGGTTGGGGGGGGTGACCTCAACCGTGAAGCCTAAAATTACCTAAAAAAAAAAAACTATGCCGCATGCTTGAAGTTTGTCCTATGCTGGTACGAGTCATCACCAAAGGTCCTACCCCCAGATGAGGGACAGTTGGAGGGCCTGGATGACCACTCCACATAAAAAGATACAGTATATCATTTCACTTAACCCCTACACGCTGGGGTTTTTCCAATGTTGCATGCTCCTCCCTATGGGGGATTTTGTGATTTTGGAAAAAATACCCTTACTTCAAATCCTAATATCTGCCAAACTATAGGTTAGAGAAAAAATTAAAGATATATAAGACTCACCAACTCTTCCTCTTTCAAATGAAAGTATCCCCATGACCCCACGTGGTCCCATCAATAAGTAAGGATAAGTTAAAGTTCAAAGGGTGGCAGGAAGACACTTGCAGCTATACACGTCATCCGGCATTGCTCCGCGCCCAAAATCGTTACAGTTATACATGTCAACTGGCAAGTAGAGGTTAATATTGCACACTGCACCATTTGTTAAGCACCTGCACTCTTATTTGGCACTAACAAAGATGTTCCAGTGGTCTTTTATGCACAAAATGAGACGAAAAGCAATGATCACAACCAATGTAAACACTGGGAGGGCATCTTCACTCAGACAGCTGTGTAGAGGTCTAGAAAGGGGATGATGGTTATGTAAGGTTGACACAATTTCCAAGTCATAAGTTTCAGTTTTTCACACAAAAAAGTATCACTTGACTTAACCCTTTACTGCCTGACATTTCTTCTTCATTGAGAAATATTTATAACTAAACTTCTTTTTTATATTTTAGGGTCATTAAAATGGCATAAAATGATCCACAGGTATACATGGCGAGTGATGAGAAGAGTGGGTGGTGAACTGAATGAAAGGAAGGCAGTGATTGATTATGTGTGTGTGGATGAAAGGATGCGAAGATGTGTAATGGATGCAAGAGCTTTTAGAGGTTGGGGGAGTGGACTTTCTGACCACTACTTGGTGGTGGCCAGAATTAGGATCCAAGTAAGATGGAGGAATAGAAGAAGGGAAAGACGAGAGGAAGGAGTAGTTGCAAGGAGAGTGGAAAGGTTACAAGAGGATGAGAAAAAGGCAGCGTATAAGACAGAAGTGGAGGAACGATTGGGCAAATATGAATTGGAGCAGATGGTGGATGTGGAAGGTGTGTGCAGGATATTTACAGAAGCAATATGTGCAGCATGTGATGTGGTGTGTGAGAGGAAGAGAAGACGGAGGGGGGTGTAAGGAACAGCATGGTGGAATGAAGAGGTGAGACAGGCTGTGGCACAAAAGAAGAAAGCATACAATGAATGGATGAGAAATAGGGGCGTGGAAGAAGCTGAGAGGCGGAAGAGAGAATTATATGCAGTAAGAAAGAGAGAGGTGAAAAGATTAGTAAGAGAGAGTAAGAAGAGAGTGGATGAGGAGTTTGGAAGGAATTTGAGTGTAAAGTGGTGGGACTGTAAGAAAATGTTCTGGAAAGAAGTGAACAGAGTAAGACAGGGTGGAAGTGAGGTTAGCAGGGGAGTGAAAGATAAAAATGGTTGATTACTAGTGGAGAAGGGAGAAAAAGTGAGCAGATGGAGAGAACACTTTAAGGAATTGTTGAACATACAGAATGGAAGTAACACGAGTATAAGTGGCTGGGGAATGGCTGGGAGAAGGAGGGAGGTGAGAAGACAGAAAGAAATCAGTAGGATAGAAGTTGTGGAAGCAATGAAGAAAGTTAAAGTGGGGAAAGCCCCAGGAATTGATGGAGTGTGGTGAAATGCTGAAACATGGGGGAGAGACAGTAGTCGAATGGATGTGGAAGATGTGCAGATTGGCCTGGGAGGAAGGTAGAGTCCCGGAGGATTGGAAGTCAGGTATAATTATTCCCTTGTACAAAGGAAAAGGGGAAAAAGAAGTGTGTGGTAATCATAGGGGCATTTGTCTTCTTAGTATAATAGGAAAAGTGTATGGTAGGATACTTATTGACAGAGTTAGAGGAAGAACAAAGGAATTAGTTGGAGAAGAACAGCGAGGCTTTAGGAAGGGAATCGGTTGTGTAGATCAGATATTCATTCTTAGATCTTTAGTGGAAAAGTTTCTAGAGAAGGGAAAGAAGTTGTATGCGGCTTTCATGGATTTGGAGAAAGCATATGACAGGGTGGATAGACAAAGATTGTGGAAAGTATTAAGAATGTATGGAGTAGATGGGAAGTTGTTGAATGCTGTGAAGAGTATGTATGATGGTGCGAAGGCTGCAGTGCGTGTGGATGGTGAACTAAGTGAATTTTTCTCTTTGAAGGTTGGGTTGAAACAGGGATGTGTCATGTCTCCATGGTTGTTCAATCTGTACATGGATGGGGTAATAAAAGAGGTACAAGGTAGGGTAGTGGATGTTGGAGTGGCCCTGGTGAGAGAGGATAGTGTTTGGAAACTCCCTGTACTGTTGTTTGCAGATGATACTGTGTTGTTGAGTGAAGACGAAGGGGAGCTGCAAGGCTTGGTGGATGAGTTTGGGAGAGTGTGTAAGAAATGGAATCTAAAGGTGAATGTAGGGAAGAGTAAAGTGATGGTCTCTGAGAGAGGTGAAGTCAGTGAATGTACTGTGAGGTTGGATGGTGAGGAATTGGAAAATGTGAGTACATTTAAGTACTTGGGTAGTGTGGAGTAAGGATGGAGGTTTGGAGGGTGAAGTGCTTGAAAGGGTACAGCAGGGAAGAAAGGTTGCTGGTTCTTTGAAAGTAGTGATAAGAAACAGGGAAGTGAGTATGGAATTGAAAAAGTTACTACATGACAGTATTGTGATACCAACTCTAACGTATGGAAGTGAAGCTTGGACGTTGTTGGAAGGACACAAGTCAAGAGTGAGAGCAGTGGAAACGAGTTATTTAAGAGGAGCCTGTGGAGTCACATGGAGAGACAGGCTGACGAATGAGGATATAAAGGAGCGTTGTGGTGTGGATGTGGATGTGGTAGGAAATGTTGAGGAACACTCTGAGGTGGTTTGGCCATGTGAAGAGGATGGAGGGTGAGAGACTGATGAAGAGAGTGTATGTGAGTGAGGTGGAGGGGGGAAGAGGGAGGGGGAGGCCGAGGATGAGATGGAGGGATGGGGTGGAGAGGTATATGAGAGAGGGGGGTGTGAGTTGGGAGCAGGGCAGTGAAATGGTGGGGGACAGGGCAACATGGAGGCGATTTGTTTATGGCCACTTCAAACAGGATTGAGGCGTCTGGCAATAGATAGATAGATAGAAAATGGCATATGTGATTATTTACTGATTTCCATCCATCCATCCATCCATTGCCAGATGCCATGTATCCCAAACGGGGTGGTCAAGGGCTTAGAGTTAATTGTTTTACAGGGAGGGGCACTAATCCTCCACCAACCCCACTTGACACGTAGGGACGCCAACAGCATCTGGTGTTCCCAGGTGGTCACCCATCCAAGTACTAACCAGACCCAACGTTGCTTAACTTCGCTGACCGGACGGGAAGCGGTGTACTCAACGTGGCATGGCCGTTTTTATAAATTACATAAACAGGAACAAAAACAGAAATTTTACATATCACTAAAATACTTAAAACATGAAGACCTCTGCATTTTACCTAATTTTCATTACTTATGTGGAACTAAAATCCTTTTACCATTGATTTCCGTAAGTTCACAATGTACTAATGCCATAAAACTGAAAATAACATTTGAGTCCTTGCACAATACTGAAAAAAACAAAAAAAACTTCAGTACACAAGGATATCTATTTTGTTTGAAATTCTAAAAAACAGTTTCTCTTTAAATCACAATATAAATGTACATCACATTTCATGCAGGACATTGCTGTTTTACCATTGTAGCCACGTAATTTACAGGTTTCCCTTTTGGGTGAAAAAACAGGAAAATGCCCAATCTGATCTCATCTTATGTCTTTGTAAGGAATACGCTTAGTTGCTATGCCAGTTTCTATCTTGGCAGTGAATTTGGTATCCACTCCACTGCTTTTTCTTCCTCTCTTTTTTCCTTTACATTTGCCACCAGACAAAAGGAAATCTGAGAATCTTATTTTGAAATCACAGAGACAGTTTTGCTTTCTCTTCAGGATTTCAAGATTGGTCACTTCCCATCTGTGAAGAGGCCAAGAGTTTACTACTGCCACATCAATCATGTGAAATATCAATCTCCGGTAGTATCTTTTTTATCTGAATGCCATCCTATAGAATGTCATCAATTGAACATGCAGATCAATACCTCCTATATGTTTGTTGCAATCTGTTACAGTGAATGGTCTGGGAATCTCAACCATTTTCTTCATTTTCCTAACAAACATTGAACACTTGTCTATTGGATGTGATGTAGCAAATGTTGATACAAGGTGTCCTCATTTTGTGTTAAACCATTTACAGCTGTTATTTTGACATCTATTCTATCTATCTATCTATAGCCCAACGCCCTAATCCCGCAAAGGGTGGCCGCAGACAAAACACCTCCAAGTCGCTCTGTCACCCACCATTTGACTACCCTCCCCCCAACTCACCCCCCCTCCCTCATATACCTCTCAACTCCATCCCTCCACCTCATCCTCGGTCTACCCCTCCCTCTCCCTCCTTCCACCTCACCCACATACACCCTCTTAGTCAGTCTCTCATTCTACATCACCATCATGATATCTGGTTTCTCATTCATCAAAACAACCACACCCTTGTGCTTGTAGCTATCGGTCTGATTTGAAATTCAGATTTGCTAGCCTGTCTGGTTGAACTGTACCATGACATCATATGCCACGGGAAGTAAGGTGGTTTAGAAGTTATAGTGAGGTAAACCAATTATCAAAAGTACAATTTATGATTCATAAATGGGGGTATGCATGCAGCAACATGACGTACTGTACTAGAGCTTGGTTTCAGATCTGGCACATCTGGATTACTTACTGGCTCTGTTTTGCCAGTATATGGGATGAAAGCATACACTATACCCGTGTGATCTTCCAAAATGAAAATTTTGTACCCCCATTTCTGAGGCTTCTTTGGTACATACTGCTTCATTGAACTGTTACCTTTGAAAGGTACCATTTATTTATCAGCACAAAGATATTCAGTCATGCTAATGGCTTGAAACTTTGATATAAGGTGATCAACTAGGGGTCTTCTTTTGCATATCTTACATTGTGTGTCCAAGTTTGAATTATCTACTAAGTGCAACTTTGTCTCATTTTCTCCCATCTGTCTCTGCTCATGACAGACATCACTCTTTCACTGGCTACACCTGATCCTCCTCAGTGTAGTGTGGTATTGGTTGTTTTAGAAACTGACATCATCATATACAATCCCAACCACTGTTCCAATTCCATACATTCCATATTTAGAGGTCTGTTTGCATAATGACATAAAGATTTTACTGCTCTACCATGATATCCAAAATATCATTTGTAGAAAATCTTCTAAAGTCAGTTGTAAGAGACAAGCACTCATCATTACTCTGGACACTGTTACGTATATCAAAGAGGACTAGTAAGTGCATCTGTTTCATCTTAAATATGTTCCCAATAAACTCTTCTGGTGCTTCTTTGTGAACTCCTAGGTTTTGTTTGGAGTTGGTCTGGTGGGCTGCCAACTTCTAACACAACCATCCATTATAATGTCACTGTGCCCTCTTGAACTTCCATATAATTGTCTCCTGCGTGGCAATGTAAATTTGATAAAGTAATTTTGATAAATGAAATTTATTACAAACGATATCCAAGACGTGGTATTAGTAGCTCATGAAATGCTCTTCTTGCATAATGTACTCAGCATCTCTCATTATAGGCCTAGAAGACAGGTCACATACCTATTTGAGACTCCTGTAATGAATAAGCCCTTGCTTTGGCCACCTCATCCATAACATACTTATCATCAGCTTCATTGTCACTAGAAGAAAGTGATACTGGTAGTTTCACAAATTGTGGCGCTGTTTGTCTCTCCTTCTTGCTGTAAAATGTGGTTGTCGAAGGTGGTGAAGGACCAGGAAATAAGTAAAACGTAACCAAGCACAGTTCCTGCTCTACAAACATTCCATCTGTGGCATAGTCACTGATAGAGGGTTGTATTCTGTTACGTAAGAGAAAATGCAATGTTCAAGAAATAATATCTATCTGTATGCATGAAAACATTGTCCATGTGTAGTGAACTAATTTCACAATAACATACATTCAATTCACGTTTATTTCTGGTATATAATGTAAACACAAGCATGAAAAACCAATCTTGTATACAGAATAGCAGGAATTACATTCACATAATGAAAATTATGAAAAAAGTAAATGAAACATTTGAGAGTCAGGTGATCCACATCTGTTTATATTTCTTAAAAACGGCTCATGAACCCAATAGGACAAAGTTGTCATTTTACAATATGGCAACATAACAGCTCTTCCTTACAAATAAACGTAAAAAATGGCAGTAGTGGTAGCTTTACATATATAACTTACTGCACAGAGTAAAGTACATAGCTCTACATTACCTGCATCAGGATCCATGAGGACTGAAAGATGTGGGCTGGCAGTCTTGATTGCCTAGCACACCCTCTGATGTTTGCCAGCCAACTGAAGCCCAGAGGGGTAGCAGGGACTAATCATGTGGCAGCACCACTTGCAAAAAAGACAGATGTGTCCTATCTATTGAGCAAGTTTCTTTTAAGGGAGGGCAAATGTGCACATTGCACTATATGTTAAGCACTTGCACTGTTATTTGGCATTAATAATTGTTTCAGTGGCCTTTCATACACAATATAGAATGAAAGGCAACATTCACAGCCAATGTCAACACTGGGCAGCCATTTTGGCTTGTGAGTGTCACTGCGTCTGCACGAGATTATCAAAGGCAGCCGTCGAAAATATAATTGTTGCGAAATTGCAATTAATTTTTTAACATCATTATAGTGATTTATCACATAACGAGGTGTCATATAACAAGACTGCACTGTAGTCAGTTTATCTTCATGTAACAAAACTGAGCCATTCCCACAACTTTAAAATCATGGTTGCCTGAAATTCAGTGAGCAGGTATGAGGTAGGAAAGAATCTCTTTGGTTACTAGTCAAATTTATACTCCGGTCTGACTATGCTTGGCCAACTACTGAGGTGAAAGAGGTTATGAATATTTGTCAGATGAAACCAAATGGAGTATAACTTCATACCAATGATATCAAGGTGAATATCAAGAAGCCTTTAACAGCTAATTACATAGCTACAGTATATTATTATTCTTGAGTGGCAAATCAGATGAAGAGGGAAAGCAGGGACATCATAGGTGAGAGGTGTGTGAAAGAATGATGAAGGAAAGGTAGTGATGAACAGTGGGGATATTAAAGATGCATGGAGAGAGCATTATAACTGGTTTTTGACTGAAGAGTTTGACTGGGACAGGGAAGTTTTGGAGCCAGCGGATCCAGTGTTTGACCCCTGCCCTTTGATTGGTGCTGCTACTGTGAGCAGGGCAATAGGCAGGATGCAGGTGAAGGTAGCAGGTGCATCAGGGCTGACTGCTATAATGCTGAAAGCCTCAGGAGATAGTAAGTGAGGGGTTAGTCACCTGACTTGAAAATATGATTATATATGAGTGTGTTGTCCCAGATGATTGGCTGAAGAGTGTAACTGTAAATGTGTACAAAGGGAAGGGTGATGCCCTGGAAAGAGGATATTTTAGAGGCATAAAGCTATTGAACCAGATAATGAAGGTAATGAAGAGAGTTCTACAAGATATGATTAGAGAAAGGGTGAATATTGATGAGATGTAGTTTGGGTTTATGTCAGGCAAAAGGACCACCGATGCCATATTCATTGTTTGACAGCATCAGGAAAAATGTATAGGAAAGAAAAGGGTTCTACACTTTATTTTTACTGACCTGAAGAAGGCCTCTGACAGAGTCCCTAGACTCCCTAGAGAGTGGTGAAGAGGGCAATGAGAAAGCCTAGGATCGAGGAGTGGTAGGTTAGGGTGATTATGGCTATGCAGGTGGGTGCTCGCACCCCAGGAAGGGTGAATGGAGATTTGAGTGATGAGTTTTCCTTGAATGTTGGGGTGTATCAAGGGTCAGTCTTGGGCCCTTTATTGTAGTTGTAATAGTAGTTGTTCCCTAGGCAGTCTGGCCAAACAGTCCCAAGTCCCTAAAGCAGGGCATGGCCGAGACCGGGCTTTCCCATAGAGCTCTCAAGGAGTGCATGTTGTTGGCATAGGTGATATGTGTGCAATGCAGTCTTCCATAATCTGCTTAATAGTATGGGGTGCTGTGTTACATCCTGGACAGGCATCAATGATGGAGTCATTCAGTCACTTCTGGTAAATGAAGAATGCTGGATGATGCCCACATCTCACCCTGGCCAGGTGGACCCTGTCCTCACAAGGGAGATAGGATTCAGAAGGGTGGATATCAGGAGGCTGTGCATGCAACTGTGTGTTGTCTTTAAGTGACTGATTGGAGCAGCGAGTGATTTGAGCATGGATATGCTTCTGGAAGCTGGTCTGAGGCAGTTGAGGGAGGAGAGATGACAGTATTTGTGTGTGATGTTGTGTGCTGGGTGTTGTTTTGATGTTTCTTGGTGTGTGTGGATGTGCTGCCATGTAGAATAGTGGATGTTGTGGGTTTGTGGAGGCTGCAGCAAGAAACTGGGTGCCTCTCATGTCTAGGTGATCCTTGACTTTGAGGACTTTGGTTTCTTGATGTAGGTGGTCTGTGGGTGTAGTAGCTGTGCAGTCTGTGATCATTTTTAGGGCCTTGTTCTGTATGGTCTGTAGAGTGTTGTAATGTGTTTTAGTGAGGTTAGGAGCCCAAGCAGGGCTTCCATAATTCATCGATGAACATATATATTATTTGTATACTGTGGTGGTGGTTTCTTTGTTGTGTCCAAATGTTGTATGGGCAAGTGACTTCAAGACATTGAGTCTTGGTGTTATTTTATTTTTAATGTTTGTGATGTGTTGTTTAAATGACATTGATGTATTGTATGTCACACCAAGGATTTTGTGTGTGTGTGTGTGTTTGTGTGTGTGTGTCTGTGTGTGTGTGTGTGTGTTCTTACCTAATTGTATCTTTACAGGAATGAGTCAAGCTCGTACTGTCCCGTGTCTTAGACCATATTTATCGTACATATCCTTAAATTTGTGAATTGTTTTGGCACACACTATTTCATTCGGTAGTGCATTCCATTGATCAATTGCTCTGTTTGGGAAACTGAATTTCCTTACGTCTTTATCACCTCTCTTCTTATGCAGTTTTTTGCAGTGTCCTCTTGCTGATGCTTCTCCATATGTTAAGTAATCATTTATGTCTATTTTCTCCTTCCCTGATATGCACTTATATAGCATTATCATGTCACCTCTTTTCCTTCTCTCCTGTAGTGTTGGTAGATTCAGTTTATTTAGTCTTTCTTCGTAGCTTAGGTCCCTTAAGCTTGGTATCCATCTTGTAGCGGCCCTTTGAACTTTTTCAATCTTGTCTATGTGTTTTTCGAGATGAGGACTCCAGACTACTGATGCATATTCCAAGGTTGGTCTACTGAGTGATGTTATTATCCTTCTTAGCATGTCTTCATTTATGTATGTGAATGCTATTCTCATATTTGCAAGCAGTGTATACATGTTCCGTACCTTCTCGCTGATGTGGTCAGCCGGAGATAGTCTGTTATTGATAATCACACCTAGGTCTTTCTCTCTTTCTGATGTGTATAGGGTTTTATTTCCTAACTTATAATCCCAATCCGGTCTTTTTCCACTTTTACCAAACTTGATTGCATGACACTTGTCCACATTGAATTCCATTTGCCATGTACTACTTCATTCATGAAGTTTATTTAATTCTTCTTGTAGCTCTTTACAAGAGTCTGTGTTAGTAATTCTCTTTTGTATTTTTGCATCATCTGCAAACATATTCAGATAGCTCTCATTTCCAGTGTTACTGTTTATATCATATATATACACTAAAAACATGATTGGTGCCAGCACTGAACCCCGTGGTACTCCACTAGTCACTTCTTTCCATGATGAGTAGTTTCCTCTTAGTACTGTTCTCATTTCTCTTTTTATGAGAAAGTCTTGCATCCAACAAAACAGTTTGCCTCGAATTCCTCCTTGATGGTACAGTTTCCATAAAAGTCTTTGGTGTGGTACTGTGTCAAAAGCTTTCTTGAAATCTAAATAGATACTGTCCACCCATCCTTCCCTTTCCTGTATTGTGTTTGTTACTGTGTGTGTGTGTGTGTGTGTGTGGTATGGGAGTGTTGTTTATGGTGAGGTGTGGAAGGCGACTGTGTTCTGCTGTCCAGTTTGTGAGAAGGGTCACTGTAGAATTGGCTGGGGCTATTTTAAGCCTGTTTGTGATGAACCATTCGTGTAGTGCGTTGAGGTAAGGCTGGAGGATGTGTGCAGCTGTGTTTGCATTTTGGTGTGTACATGTAAGTGTTATGTCATCTGCATAGGAAGCTATGTGTATCTGTGGTGTGTGGGGTGTGGGTATGTCGTGCATGTAGAGTGTAGGGGACAAAACAGATCCTTGGGGGCCGCCATTTTTGAAGTTTCTGATGTTTGAAGACTGACCGGCAAATGTTACATGTGCACATCTGCCTGCTAAGTGGTTTGCTTGCCATCTTTTTGTGTTATTGTGTATGTTTGTGTTGAATATTTTGTTTGTGAGATTGTGGCAGGGGATGGCATTGAAAGCTTTGCTAATGTCAAGTGTGACTAGGAATGTTCTGTGTAGTGGCCCAGCTGAATTCATGTAATCAAAAACTCTGTGTACGGTCTGTAAGAAGAGTGTTTGTGGTGTGCAGTGTCCCTTTATTGTTTATCATGGTACTTGAAGCCCTCTCATGTTGCTTCAAAAATGGACTCCCATGGGAGATATTGTATGCTGATGATTTGGTGCTGAATGCAGTGAATGAAAGGGAGGCAAGTAAAGTCTTAGGAAGTGGAGAGCTGGTATAGGGCACAAGTGCTTAAGGGTAAATGCAGATAAAACAGAAGTGATGGTATCTAGGGCTGGTGGCAGTACTGTCAAAGAAGAGGGAGAGTGGCCATGTGCAGTTTGCCACAAGGGCATGGGAAGTAATTCCATCTTGTGCAGTGTTTGTGAGAAGCAGGTGCAAATGAGATGTAGTGGTATTAGAGGTAGACTGTGAAATAATGCTGATTTCATGTGTGCAGTGTGTTGGGGAAAGCACGTGGAGATTTTCAGGCATGAAAGGATTATCTTTCTGGTGAGTCCCTTAACACGTTGACCGCTTATCGGGCCATCGATGTACCGAGCAGAAGTTTCCCCCTCAGCGTATTGGTACATCCTTGACCCGAATGTCCTTTTTCAAAAGCTTTTGAAAACGTGAGTATATAATCAATATTTATTTCCATTTGCATTTATTAAAGCTACAGATGTGCTGCAATGGTATTATTTAATACAAAAATACTTATACATAGGTAAGTTATTGATTAATAATCAGCTAAAAATTTATTTGTTTTTCGTTCATCATTTTTTATACAAAATCAGTTTTCACACAATACAGTTAGCTCAAATGCATTATAATCAATATCATAGAAAGGCAGGTATCAAATATAACACTTTTTTGAATGCATTTCTTGTATAAAAAGTAAAAAATCAACACTCCGTTTTAAAAAAATTTAGATATTATTTCATAAAATAAAACATAGTTCCAAGATGCACAAGAAGCCTGGTAACAATTTATAAACAAAGTAAATGAATTACATAATGTAACAGTAAGTAACTGTAAAGGAAAATACTGCTAAATTAAAAAAAAGTAAAAATTTAAATCTTATGATAAATGAAGGTTATATAAAACATACGAAAATAATTAACTATTACACTATATGACTCGTAATTTGCAAAACTGAATATCCAAATATCTAATTTTTGCCTTGTATTATATAAATGAAGCTGCATGCTTTACACTGAAACATGAAATACAAAGGTGGGGTTGTCCATCACACCCAACACAGAAGGTTGATACTCTTCTTGGAGAGAGAGAGAGAGAGAGAGAGAGAGAGAGATGTGCAGCTTATTGAAATAATAAGACATATTTTATAGGTACTAACAGGTATATACATTAGAAAATACACATTTTTCTAAAGTAATGAAATGGTACATCAATGCACCAATTCGCAGAGCAACAAGATATCATCAGTAGGTCGCGTATTGGTACCCAGATGCACCGAGGCAACCTCGGTACATCGATGCTCCAATACGCGAGGGGAGAAAAATATATTAGTGGTCGGCGATTCGGTATACATATGTACCACGACTTTTACTGCTCTAACCAATGCACCACCCTCTAAGAGTGAATCATACCTCCTCTCCCTCCGAAAGTCCAACGGACACTGGCAGGAGAGTGAAGTGAAGTTGACGCTGGGAGGGCGAGAGTGCAGGGTTGCCAAACGCGGCGAACGTGTTAAGTGTGGAAGAGTTTTGTTCTCTCTTTTTTTTTTTTTTTAATGCGAGGAGGAAGGAACCAAAGGCCATGAGCCCGCAATAACAGTTTCCTCCAAGAGAAAAACAAAATACAAGAGAGAGCCAAATTCAAGATCCATTCATTTCTAGATGCCTGGACACTCTGCGTTTGAAAGACTAGAGATCATAGGCAGCAGGAAATACAGACAGAGGGAGACAGTTCCAGAGTTGACCTGTTGCATAAATGAAGGACTGGGAGTAACGGTTAACTCTTGCATTAGAGAGTTGGACAGAAAAGGGATGAGAGTTTGCTGCTAGACGGGTGCTACGCACCCGTCATAGAGGTGGAGGATTGTATGCAGACAGTTCAGAGGAGCAGTGACCATTAAAGTAGCGATAGAAAAGAGATAAAGATGCAACAGTGCGGCGAAGAGACAGAGGTTGAAGGGAGTCAGTAAGAGGAGGAGAGTTAATGAGATGAAAAGCCTTTGACTCCACCCTATTGAGAAGAGCTGTATGTGAGGAGCTTCCCCACACATGAGAGTTGTACTCCACACAGGGGTGGATAAAACCCCTGTATAGAGTCAACAATTGTGCAGGGGTAAAGAAAGAACGGAGTCGGCTTTGCACACCCAATCTCTTGGAAGCAAATTTTACAAGAGATGTAATATGATCTTTCCAAGATAAGTCCCGAGTAAATGAAACCCCAAGCATGTTCAAGGATGATGCAGGATTAAGCTGAATATTATTAAACATTAGTGGGTATACCTGTGGAAAATTTTGATGGGTCGATAGGTGTAAGAACCGAGTCTTAGATGCATTAAAAACAACAAGATTATTTTTATCCCAGAGATACGAGCCAAGTCAGACATTAGGTGTGCCATAGCCTCATCCCTTGATTGTTGAAGTAACTGCTGAGATGGGCGTTGCGGGAACCGAATGGAAAGGTGAAGAGTGGAGTCATCAGCATATGAGTGGACAGGGTTAGATGTACAGCTGTGAAGGTCATTGATGAATAAAAGAAAGAGAGTTGGTGATAGGACAGAGCCCTGAGGAACACCACTGTTGATAGATCTAGGAGAAGAATGATGGCCGTCTACAACAGCAGCTCTAAAACGACCAGAAAGGAAGCTAGCGATGAAGGCACAGATAGAAGGATAGAAACCGTAAGAGGGCAGTTTGGAAATTAAAGATTTATGCCAGACTCGATCGAAAGCCTTTGAGATGTCAAGTGCAATGGCAAAGCTTTCGCCAAAGTCCCGAAAGGAGGATGACCAGGAGACTGAAAGGTAGGTGAGAAGATCGCCAGTGGAGTGTCCCTGACGGAACCCGTACTGACGATCAGAAAGAAGTTTGTGATAGGAAAGATGCCTTAAAATTTTTCTATTCAGAATTGACTCAAAAACTTTCGAAATACAGGATGTTAAAGCAATTGGATGATAGGTGGAGGGTTGGGAGTGGTCACCCTTCTTTGGGACTGGCTGAATGAGAGCAAACTTCCACCAAGAAGGAAAGTTACAAGTTGACAAACAAAGACGAAAGAGTTTGCATAGGGAGGGTGTAAGCACAGAAGCACAGTTCTTGAGAACAACAGGAGGGACTCCATCAGGCCCATATGCCTTGTTAGTATTGAGGCCAGTGATGGCAGAAAATACATCAGCTGAAAAAATTTTAGTGCCAGCCATGAGGAAGTCACAGGCGGGAAGTGATGGAGGAACAGCACCGGAATCGTCTAAGGTGGAATTGGAGGAGAAAGTCTGTGCGAAGAGATCTGCTTTATCAGGAGAAGAAATAGCTACAGAACCATCAAAGTAGAAAAGAGGAGGGAAGGATGATAAGGTAAAGTTGTTAGAAAGGTTTTTGGCAAGGTGCCAGAAGGAGCGGGAAGAATTCGAGTTGGAGAGTTGAGAGCATTTAGTACAGATGAAATTGTTTTTAGCAGAGCGAAGAACAGACTTAGCACGATTCCGGGCAGAAACGTAAAGATGATGTGATTCAGGGGTGGGTTGGCTCCGGTACGTTTTGTAGGCCTTCTCCTTGTTGCGGACAGCATTAGAACAAACGTGATTAAACCAAGGCTTTCTTGCGTTAGTCAAAGGATATGAGAAAGGAATGTATGCTTCCATGCCCGAGAGAATAACCTCTGTAATGCGCAAGGCACACTCAGATGGCTCTTGGCCATGGAAGCAATAATCATTCCAGGGAAAATCAAAGTGCTGCCTGAGGGCCTCCCAATCCATGGCTCCAAAATGCCTCAGACGACGTTTCCCTGGAGGGTCCACAGGCAGTACCGGAGTGATAGGACAGGTTAAGGTGATAAGGTCGCGATCGAAGGAGCCCAACGGAGAGAAAAGATTAACAGTGTGAGCAGAAGGATTAGTTGTAAGGAAGAGGTCAAGTATGTTGGAGCTCTCTCCAAGGTGGTCTGGGATATGGGTAGGGTGCTGTACAAGCTGCTCTAGGTCATTAAGGATAGAAAAGATGTAGGCTTGTTCACCAGGTGGATCAGTGAAAGGAGAGGAGAGCCAAAGGTGGTGGTGAACATTGAAATCTCCTAGAATGGATATTTCAGAGAAAGGAGAAATGGATAGAATGTGTTCCATCATAGAAGTAAGATGGTCGAAGAATTTTTGACAGTCAGTAGAATTAGGGGATAAGTAAACAGCACAGGTATATTTAGTCAGAGAATGACAGGAAAGCCAAAGCCAGTGTGTAGAAAATTCAGAAGAATCGAGTTCAGGAACACGAGAGCAAGGTAAGTCGTTGCATACGGTATATATACACAACAGCCACCTTTGGCTTTGAAATAAACAGAGAAAGTAGGAGGATACAGAAAAGGGTTTGCTGTCAGTTGCCTCAGACAACTTAGTCTCAATTAGAAAAAGAAGGTGAGGTTTAGAGGAGGAGAGGTGGTGCTCAACAGAGCGAAAGTTAGAGGAAAGGCTGCTCAAGGTGGGGCTGAAGCTAGTTCTGTGGCTAAAATGAGGGTCGGTTGGAAGAAGTTCAGGGAGCTGTTGCCTCTCCTGACATTGAGAGGGCCCTCCCTCAGTGCTATGGGATCTTTGTATGCGGGATGTGTTGGGAGTGAAATGCTGTATGGTAGTGAGACCTGGGCAGTAAAGGAAGAGGATATTTGCATGCTCAAACATACAGAAATGACAATGATTAGGTGGATGTGCAGTGCGTCCCTGAGTGTGAGGCCTGGGGGGGCTAGGTTTATGATGGAAGAGTTCAGGGATAGGATGGAACTGGAATGTACTGGTGTTGTGATGAGGAGAGGTAGATTGAGATGGTTTGGACATGTGGAAAGGATGGGGGATGACATTTTTGTGCAGAAAATGAGAAGTGTTAATGTTAGGGGTAGGGTTGTGAGAGGCAGACTGAAAATGACCTAGGATGAAGTCACTGAGCATGACCTCAGGGATAAGGAACTGAACAGGGAAGCTGCCAGAGATCGAGCAGCATGGAGAGCTGCCATTAGGTGACCAAGGCTGACACTTGCAAGCATGTTTGAGTCTTTAAAAACAAAACGAAATGAGTCACCCAATTAACCATTAAATAATGTAAGTCTAGCCTATCCTACATTACAGGTACACCCTGGTATAACGATGCAATTGGTTTGGTAAAAACCCATCGTCAAGCAGGGTATCGTATATCGGGGTACTTTTAACATGTACTGTAATGGGAAGCGTTTAACAGTCTTGTGTTCCCCCCAGCCAAGTCCAAAATCCACCCAAATGAGCCGAAAAACAAGTTTAAAGCCAATCTAAATGGCCTAACAACTGTAAAAGAAGCTAACCTAAGCCTAAGGGCCCTGTCACACCTACACGACAAATCCCATGACAGGCCACGAACTGAAAATTGTGGCTTTCACCATGATTTTTGTCATGGTTTTTGGGCCCTCACTGCAGCTTTACTAAATGCTATGCATAAGCTATGAAGCGCTACTAGGGTGCTATGACAGCGTCACGAACAGTCACAATGCATGCAAAACTGCGATCACGAATACCAAGCATATGCCACGAGGGCCTGCGACGCCCTACTAATTGCCAAATAATGCGCCACGCAGGTACCACGAAGTATGCCAGTGGCATTTATACGAGTATATTGGGATGCCGCACCAATCCCCTGCCATTTCAACTCAGTGCATGTGCCAGGAGGACACCACAGCAATGGAACGTATTTTAGGCACCACGCAAAGGGACCTACTGTTGCTGCAGTGCCAATTGCAGTGCGAGATCGCACATGCTGATCTCACAGTATACCTATTGCCATGGAGGAAGAAGAGGGAGAGACTCCTATGGACCCGGCCCTGGCTCATTGGACGACCTAGTTAAGGCCAGCATGAGAACCTGCTTCAGGAACTAACAGGGAAGGATGCAAGGTGTTTCCGCAACTTCCTACGGATGGATGTGGAGATGTTCGATGAGCTGCTGCAGAGGGTTGGGCCAAGAATCCAGAAGCAGGACACCTACTTCAGAAAGACTTTAGAACCAGGATTGAGACTTGCCATCACACTTCAGTTCCTGGCAACAGGAGATAGCTACATGTCGCTGCAACATGGGTTCAGGATGGCCCACAACACCATCTCCCTCATCATCCCTGAGACCTGTGAAGCAATTATTGCCGAGTACCTCTAGGAGGTTTTATCTTCCCCACACACACCGGAACACTGGAAGGAGGTTGCAGCCTTTTTTTCACAGAAGTGGAACTTCCACCACACTGTTGATGCCCTTGATGGAAAACATGTAACTAACAGGTGTCCACCCAAGGGTGGGTCCAAGTATTACAATTACAAAGGTTTCCACTCCATTGTTCTTATGGCCCTTGTTGATGCAGACTACAAGTTCCTTTCTATGGACGTGGGCGCCCCTGGATGTTCTTCCGATGGAGGGGTGTTTAATGCAACATCACTGAAGGAGGCACTAGAGGATGGTTATGTTGGACTACCAGACCCCGAGGCCTTTCTGAATGAGGACAAGATGGTGCCATACTACCTTGTTGGTGACGAAATCTTCCCTCTACGATCATGGATGATGAAGCCCTATCCCCACCGCAACATGACCAAGGAAAAGCGGATATTAAATTATCGGCTGTCAAGGGCTCATTGCGTTGTAGAGAATGCATTTGGAATCATGGCAAACAGGTATGTAATCACTCTCATGTCATTATATATATATATATATATATAAATTATCATGTAAATGATCATAATAACTCAGTTAACATGTCACCTTGTTCATCATTCTTCTATGTGATTATGTGTATTACTCTTTTACCTTAAGATTATGTTTTACATTTACCATCATTAATTACTTTGCAATTTCTAGATTCAGATATCTGCAGACAACTTTGGCCATCCAACCAAAGGGAGCAGAGTCTGTAGTTGTAGCATGTTGTTGCCTTCACAATTTGATATATATCTGGTATCTCTGCCATGATGTGGCATTCGTGGATAAGGAGGACCCTGTTTCACATCAAGTCATGGAGGGATGGGGGCATAATGGCACGCACTGAGCCACTCACTAGGAATCATGCTACACATGAAGCCAAGACCCAGAGGCATTACCTGAGAGATTACTATGCTTTCCCAAAGGGAAGTGTACCTTGGCAAGAGAACATGACATAAGAGGTAAGCATAAAAATCCATGTCTTTGTCATACATATATTTTCATAACATACATCAGTACATACATGCCTACATATTAACCAAACAAAGCAAAGAACTTACAAGAGTCACACATTAGTCCTGACCACCAAAAATGGAAATATCTGGGGTAGAGGTCCTCGGTGTTGAGAGTAGACGATGTAGCGAGAGACCCTGGGGAATCCTGCCCCAACATACTTGTGACGGACATATCAAACATACCAGCACCACGAGGTTGGGGGGTTTCCCAGCAGTACAGACACAGGAAGAGGGGGTTGTCTGTATGTTGGGCACTTGTTGCCCAAGTGCCCTCTGTGGTCGGAGGGCACAAAGGCCACGGAAAGTAGGTGGGGACCTGGTAGGTAGCAAACCTGCAGTGGATGGCATAGTGTATATTTTGTGGGACACCACAGTTGGCTACTGCTGGGGTAGAGGATGGGGCTGTTGCTGCTGTGTGATGGTATAAGCTGGTGGGTGGGGCATTGCTGTGACAACCACTGGTGGAGCATGGGTAGGTAGGGCCCTCTGTTGCTCCTGTTATGCATTCTGTTGCTCCTCCTGCTCCCGTATCCTGCGGGACTCAGCTTTGAATTCATGAAGCATGTTCAATGATGCCATCGTGAATTGGTCCCAGAGCGCTGGGTGTATATGTTTCAGCTCAGCCCCAAAGAAACCTGCCCAGTTCGCCATTGCATCATCGTGGGTCGTCCGCCGCCTCACCACATCTTCCAGCCTCCGCAGCAGAGCCTCATTCTGCTGGGTGTAGCTAAGCAGCTGTAGGGAAGAGAACGAAAACACAAAGCAGATATTAAACACACGGTAAATATACAGATAGGGAGATACAGACAGATGGATAATAGTTATAGATATATATATATATAAATATAGATATACAGTATATGAACACACAATATATATCCTTATTTTCTTGCTTTGTTGGATAATGGATTAAGTTACGAGGTAGAACACTTAAAATAGAGTTGGGGATACCAAGTAAATAATACCATGATAATAATGTATGTTATCATGATTTATTACATTATGTATGTTATCATGATGTATTACATTAAATGAACATGAATAATACCTTTGCGAGAATGGTGTTGTCATCTTCCCTCTGGCTGCTAGCTGACCTGCGGGGTTTTCTTGATGAACACCGCGAGGCAACTTCTTCAGAGGAGGTCGACCCGACACTTTCACTCTCGCTGCTGTGTGCTTCTTCCGTTTCATGTTGGGCGGCGCAGGGATCTACTTTCCGGAACTGTAATGAAACACAATGGAAATCACACATTAGTATGTTTTCCTTCTTTCTCATTGTTTCAGGTTAAAGTGATTGTCAAGGGAACATCTCAGGACCGCCAAGTTCAGCAATCCATTGTGATGACCTTACTGACTTTTAATAATGGATGCATGTTATAATTACATAGATATTACAAGTCTTATTAATATTATTACTAGTGTTGTTATGAATCATATTCCTTTCCTTATTATTATTAGTATAATTGTGTTATTCTCATTATTACCACTATCTATCTAGTTTTACATTTAAATATATTATTACTTTACATTTTAGTTTAAATTGTTTTTTTCACCCTTTGCATATGTCATTTACGAACTTGTTCACAATTATTCACCTTGGCTGTCTGCCTGGTCGGGCATCTGACAATGTGAGTTTCGAGGAACCCAAAGGTGGATAATATCCACTGGTCCCTCTTGGTCATCCTTGTCTGTGCCTGACCCTGGCCGGACTTGACCTCCGACAGTCGCCCGTACCTGGTCCACATTCCATTCAGCCAGGTCACCAACTGCTGACCTGTGTGCAATATAAGGGTTAGAAATATTAATTAAGTTCATATTCAATGTATCATTGACACTGAATGGGGTATCGGACATCCTCCCTGTGATACATGTTTGAATATATTTGTCATTTTCTGTGTGATATGGAAGAGACACTAACAAGATTGATATTATTAGACAAACCTGTGACAGGGGGGTTAAGGGACTTGGCCTTCTCCTCGTAAAGATGCTGCTTCTTAGCAGCGTCCTTATACCCCCGCAGACCCTTATCATAAAAGAAGGGGTTCTCCCTGTACCACTCGCTAATGCCACGCTCCGTCTCAGTGTCGAAGATCATGTAATTCTTGCAAACCACCTTCTTCTTAAACGGCTGCTGGCTGTCCTGAGCTGTAAATAATTCACTAAAACCAACAAATCAAATCTGAAAATTGTCAAATATACGTCTGGAAAAAATCAAACTTAGTAAATTTTACCCAAAATGACAATGTTCACCCCACCTATGGCTAAAACCTAGACACTCAATTTTGGTCTTAAAAAAAAAAAAAAAAAAAAAAAAAATAATAATAATAATAATAATAATAATAATTAAACTGGGGTGTGGCCATCGTTAGGTGGGGTACGGTGGCATTTCTACCCCCATCGTTTAGCCAGGGTATCGCATCTAGGGGTGTCATATGTCGAGGTATTACTGTATTTTAATCTTACCTAGCCCAAGCTTATTTAATGTAACCTAGCCTATCACAATGTTTGAGGATACATTTTTAGTAAAGAATCCTTCTCTCTCCCCCCTTTTTTTATATTGTAGGCACAAACTAGTAACACAGTTTAGTATACATGCACCAATAAAACTAAAAATATTCCACAGCATCAGTAAGTAACTGTAGAGGAACATGATACATCTGTTAAGCTGCTGTCAGGATTCTTGTAATGACTGGATGAAAGGTGAATAAAGGTGGGCTGTTCTCATTTTCTTGGGGAGTGCCACCCTTCACTGGTGAGAACAGTGAATATATGGAATATGTTATGAGTAAATGAATGTTTCGGTGCTGTTTTCCTGTCTAACTGACAATTGTGAACATGATTGGTGATACTGGGCACAGAAAATAACCAATTGTTTAGCATTCTGATGTAATAGTAAGTTCCATTCCATCATGCTCCTGCAAAGGACTATTGTTGGTGGCAGGCCACCAATAGTAGTCCTCTACCTTTGCAAAGGCATCTGGAGTGCCATAGAGCATGTAAAGGAGGATCCAAAAATTTCCGGAATTGTTAAAAAAAAACTTCATTACATAAGTACTCATACACCAAATACATTTTAGTTCCCTTCAAATACTCCCCTTGATACACTATACTCCCATTCCCTGATTTCCGACGCATCGATAACCAACCATTCACTAGACTGAGCAAAAGAAATAAGGGAACATTCCCACAATCCAAACAGCCACTGATTCGCTAGTCCGAATGCTCCACCCCTCCCTATGTTTGAAACAAGGGTGTCTGAACGGGATGTGGTGGTGCACATGGCCCTCCCTGTCCTCCCTCCATCCCCTCTCTTCTCCCCCCATCCCTCCTCCATCCCCCACCATGCTCAGCAATGCCAGGCATGTCTTGCTCTCCACATACCTGCGCTCCATCACCCCCAGTTGTCTAACTCCCCATCCCCCCACCCTACCCTACCCCAGGTTGTCCCCTGTGTGTGTGTGTGTGTGTGTGTGTGTATTTACCTAATTTTATTTACCTAATTGTGATATACAGGAAATGAGCTAAGCTCGTGGGGTCCTGTCTCTGTTTCTCAATACGTCAAATTTGGTTTAAACTCGTTCAAATTTTTAGACTGGATGATCCCTTTGTCCAGGCTATTCCATAGGTATATGCATCTATAAGGAAAACCATATTTCTTGACATCCTTCAGGCAGCTTGGCTTCTTCAGTTTCATTCTATGTCCTCTTGTTACTCTCTTATCCCATACAAACAGATCATCTCTGTCAATTTTATCTACTACCATCATGGTCCTGAACACTGCAATCATGTCGCCCCTCTCTCTCCTTTCCTCCAAGGAAGGCAACTCCAGCTTTTCCAGCCTCTCTCTGTACAACAGAACTGTCAGACTGAGGACCATCTTTGTTGCTGTTCTTTGTATTCTGTCAATCTTGTTTATATCTTTCTTTTTGTGTGGGAACCACACTACTGCTGCATATTCTAACCTGGGGCGGATCATGGCCACTATCAATTTTTTCATCATCTCCTCATCGATGTAATGAAATGCTACTCTTATGTTAGTCAGGAGTTTTTAAGTCTCTCTAACTGTCTGGTTAATATATTTTTCAGGTGACAAACTACCCTGGACCAGCACTCCCAAATCTTTCTCTTCTCTTGCTTTTGTGACTGATTCATTACCCATCAAATCATTCAGTGATGGTCTCTTGGTACTTTTACCCATTTCCAATATTTTAAATTTTTTGGCGTTGAATTACATTTCCCACATCTAGCTCCAATCATGTATCCTACCCAGATCCTCCTGCAGGATTTTACAGTCCTCCTCAGCCTCTACCTTCTTCATGATCATTGCATCATCAGCAAACAGACTTGCATAACTGTTCATTCCATTTACCATATCATTTACATAAATCAGGAACATTACTGGCACCAATACCGAGCCCTGTGGGACTCCACTTGTTACATCCCTCCATCCAGGCATCCTATCCTTTATTACTGTCCTCATTTGTCTCTCTCAAAAAGTCTCTCATCCATTCCAGGAGGTTTCCCTTCAGTCCTCCTATAAGTTCTAGTTTCCACATTAGTCTCTTGTGGGGTACCTTGTCAAAGGCCTTCTCCAAATCTAGATACACACAATCCACCCAACCGTCTCTCTCCTGTAGCACGTCAATTGCTCTTGAGTAAAAGCTCAACAAGTTGGACACACATGACCTTCCACTTCTGAATCCAAACTGACTTTCAGCCAAAATATTCATCTCTTCCAGATACTTTATCCATCTATCTTTCAGGATTCTCTCACACAATTTTGCGACCATGCTGGTTAGGGACACTGGTCTATATATAATTCAGGGGTTCTGCCTTGTGTCCTCCCATATAAATTGGTACCACATTTGCCCTCTTCCATTCTTGAAGCACTTTCTCCTCCTCCAGAGAACACACAATTAAACTGTGAATCTTATCTGCCGGTTGTTCTCTGCATTTCTTCAGTACCCAATTAAAGATTCCATCCGGTCCTGGGGCTTTCCTTACATCTTGAGTTTCCAGTAATTTATACACTTTCAGTACTTCCACTTTTATATCTTTCATCACTACATTTCTAGTCACTCTGTTCCCTTCCACAAACTCCCTTTCATTAGTGAAAACCGATAGGAAACATCTGTTCATTATTTCAGCATGCACTGCCGCATCTTTACAGACCTCTCCATCTACTTTCAGTTTGATGATTCCTTCCTTTTGTTTCAATTTGCCACTGACCCATTGACAAATCTATAAAACAATTTGGGTTCATCCTTACATTTGTCTATTGTACCTTTTTCAAAGTTCCTTTCTTCCACTCTACGTATTCTTGTAAATTCATTTCTAGTTCTTTTATATTCTTCCTTTGTTCTGTTATTACCTCTCTTTTTCCAGTTGTTCCATGCCGTGTCCCTTTCTTTTTTTGTTATCATACATCTTCTATTAAACCACTTCTTTTTCCTGTTTTCTTTCCCCCTTACTCTTGGAATATATTTTTCCACTTCCGAATTATAGAAGTCTTGAAAGATATCCCACTTCCTCTGTATCTCTCTCGTTTCTCTGGATTTTCTCCAATCCACATCTTCAAAAAATTTTCTCAAGTCCTGTAAAAGTTTGCTTTCCCAAAGTTGTATCTTCCCTGCCTATAGAGCTCGTATCTTGGCACCACATTCCCTATTATCATCTGAAACTCAATGACCACATGATCACTTTTTCCTATAGGACACAGATATTTCAAAGATTCAATTACTTTGGGTTCTATGGTTAGCAGTAAATCTAATCTTGCTGGTGTGTCTCACCTCGGAATCGTGTCTCTTCTTTGACCCACTGTATCATTACATTATTCACTGTTATATGTTGTGTGTGTGTGTGTGTGTGTAAAGCCCCAGTCACCCACACGCAACTCAAGGGCTGGCCGTGGCGCAATTCAAGGTCGTGTCCTAGTTGGCTCCCACGCCTCCCGACTGGCCCCAAGTCTGCTCTGCTCACGACTGCCTCACGATTGCATAACGACTGCCTCACGACCGGTCGTGACGTACTCAAGAATGCGACAAGATCGCAAGGCGACGGAGCTACAAGTCTTCAAATTTGAAATTTTAATGGATTTTTGTCAGCCACGACCATGTCACGACCGACCAAGAACGCAACACGACTCTGTGATGCATTTGGGGAATGCGCGACGACCCCCCACCGACACCCCCATGACTGACCCATGGAAATATATATTGAGTGCCAGGTGGGGCTGGGCATCACACTGGGAACGCCACTGACACCCAGAGCATCACCATGGACCTCTACTGCGTCCCACCCACTGTCAGAAACAAGAGACTGCTCACCCTGCTATGTCAGTTGAGGGTGCAAAGCCTTTACACTGAGACACTCCTTTTGGTGTACAAAAGGAAGCTTGAGGAGGAGGAGGGGGAGAAACAGCAGAAGAAGAAGCTGAGGTCCTGCTGGGTTCGACCCTGGATTAGCAGGAGACGCTAGTCTGGACAGTGGGAACAACTTATTCAAGAGCTCCTCACAGAAGAAAAAAGTTTCTACCAGAATTTCGCACGACTGGATGAGTCCCTTTTCAAGGAAGTATTGGGGAGAATTGAACACCGGATCAAGAAGCAGTACACCTGGTGGAGGGAACCATTGGATCCAGGACTTCGCCTAGCTATAACCTTGCGATATCTAGCCACAGGTGACAGCTACAAAAGTCTCTCCTATTCATTCAGTGTTGCACACAACACAATCTCCCTCATCATGTACGAGACCTGCGAGGCAATTATCGCAGAGTATATGGAGGAGGTCATCGATTGCCCAACGATGCCAGATGGATGGAAGAAGGTGGCCAAGGGGTTTGCTGATCGATGGGACTTCCATAACACCATCGGCGCCATCGACAGGAAACACATAGCCATGCGTGCCCCTGGAAAGAGTGGGTCCTACTACTACAACTACAAGGGGTTCCACTCGATTGTCCTCCTGTCAATGGTCGACAGTGATTACAAGTTCATCTACGTAGATGTTGGTGCAAATGGGGCAACGAGTAATGCTGGCGTTTTCTTAAACACAGACCTGAGGAGCACCTTGGGGGACAACCGCATTGGACTCCCCCCTCGACATCCACTGTCAGATGACCACCCCATCCCGTACTTCATCGTTGGAGATGAAGCCTTTGGCCTGAAGGAGTGGCTGCAGAAACCCTACCCTCACTGAGGTTTGACCAGAGAAAAGAGAGTCTTCAACTACAGACTCTCCAAGGCAAGGTGAGTGGTGAAGAATGCCTTTGGCATCCTCTCCAATCGGTAAGTTGAACAGTATTTCAACACATTTACTTACCACATTCATGTTAAAAATTTCGACTTGGCTATACCACCTGAATATGTGCCGCAATCCACAACAACAGGTATGCTATTATAACGTGTATGCTATCGTTTTTCCCCTTGATTCTGATGCCTCCTGACGACAATGGCCCTCAAGCCCAAAGGAGTTGAGTCTACAGTCCTGGCCTGCTGCTGCCTCCACAGTCTCTTACATCTCCAGAATCCTTCCTTATGCATTCAAGCTGCAGAGGTCGAGGACCCAGTGACGCATGAAATCACTGAGGGCCAGTGGAAACAGGGCACCCAGCTGACATCCTTGGACCACCTGCCGAGGAGCCGAGACGTGACTGGTCCCAAGGTGATCAGGGACTACCTCAAGCAATATTACAACTCCCCTTGTGGTGCTGTGGAATGGCAGGACAAGATGGTCCTGTAGGTAAGTACTATGGCTTTCTTTTTTTTTTTTTTGCTATCACCATTAAACACTTCCCATGACAATAAAACACAATTTTTTTGAGGGGGTGGAAATTTTTTATTTAACTCTAACCACGCATATACATCTTTAACTGTAAACATACATCATTCACGTCGCTCAGGAGTCGATGACCGAGGTGTATTCAGGTCTGTGTATGGAGGTTGCATGCCCAGCAGAGAAGATCCAAATGACAGGTTCCCCAAGCTGGGGAATTGTGAAGGACCTGGGGTGGCTGGTGGGTGGGCAGTTCTTCCTTGATGCTGTTGGAGGAGTTGCTGGTGTTGTTGTTGCAGCTGCCATATCTGATGTTGCAGCTGCTGAACAAGGGAGTCTGTCAGTGTAGGTGCTGGTGCAGGTGCTGGTGCTGGTGCTGGTCCTGGATTTGCAGGATGGGAGTGGCTAGGCACGTGGGGGGGTTGCGTGGAATGGGAGGGATTCTCCAGCAAGTCCCAGGCCAAGATGGTGGCTTGCCTCTGGTAAATCTTGAATACCTGTGGCGTCATTTGGCGGCAGAGGCTACCAACGTAGTTCATGTACTGTACCACTGCCGCTTCATGCTCGCTGACAGGTTGCAGCACTGACGCCACCTGGGTCTGGAGGTTGGAGTTAGCTCGGAACTGCTCTTGCAGCTGCAATTGGGAAATGAAAATCATTAGTGACATAACTTGTAAATAAATGTAAACAGTGAAATGTACACTGTGGGTTTTACATAGTGTGTATTGTATAATAGTAACTGATTTTTTACTTTTTCTAAAGTGCTGATGTAAATACCAAATTGTTCTAGTACTTGTTTTATAGCAACTTTGTTTGATTACAAAAGACATGCAAATAATGAAAGGTCTTATGATTAATGAATTTTTAAATTTTAGCTGCAGGTGTCATTAATAATTTGTTCTTACCCTATTCAGGAGATCCTCGGCAGACATGCTGGTGGGGCTGGTGTTTGGGGAGGTTCTGGGCGTCTTCTTCGTTGGACCAGTGAATGTGGTGCATGGCTGCGGTGGCTGGGATGGTTGGTCAGGCAGCTGGGACAGCGGGGATGGCTCATCATCCCCGCTGAGGACAACCTCCGCCAGGTGGACTGTGGATGGGGCTGGTTCGTCTCGTTGTGGTGTAGGCACTGTCCCCCCATTGTTGGCACCTGGGAATCGCTGAGAGAACAAAATGAATTAGAACTTTGAATTACAAGATAAATAAGTATTAAATTAACTACAACAAAATTTGTATGATGTAATAAAATAAATAAAAAACTGGTATGGTACATAAACTTTGTTTAACCTTGATTTAGCTTTAATGATGGCAAATATGTATACTGACACAAACAAAAAAACAAAGCACTGTATTATGACATGTGTATAACTAGATGAATTTTGGTTACCTTTGACTGGCGGGTGGGGCATCTGACAATGTGGGGTCGAAGGAAGTCAAAACTTTCAACTATCCACCTCTCCCGCTCAGTCAGCTCTTCCAGATCAACTTGTCCCTGGCCAAAGCGGGTGGCAGTGAGACGGCCATACCTCGTCCGCATATTGTCCAGCCAGTTCCGAAGCTGACCCGCTGAAATGAACAATGGAAAAATAAGCATGCACAGAATGCTTTCATACTCATAAATTTGTATAAACACTGATCCAGTCACAGACAGTTTGCCTGCCTGTTATAACAACACTGACACTACAAGAAATACAATATTTACCACGAGATGAAGGGTTTATATTAAAATGAATATGATAGTGCACATAACAAGGTGGAGGGGAAACTGAAAATGTGTTTTTACTCACAATAACAGTTGAGTTCCTTGGCCTTCTCAGCCAGTATCCGGTTCCGTTCATCGACGTCCTTATATATGGTGAGTTTCTTGTTGTAAAAAATTTCGTGCTGCTTGAGCCACTCCACCAGGTCCTTCTCCTGCTCCATGGTGAGGTTGAGAGATCCGACCCGCCTGGCTCTCTTGGGCTTCTCCCTTGGCTGCTCCGGCTCCTCACAGTTGGGGCAGGGCACAACATCCTCCGATGCATGTGTGGCAGCTATAAAAAATGTGGATTTACTGTCAATTCCTTGGATTATTGGGAAAGGCCAGGTGTCCTTGACAGTTCACACCAGGGCATGTGCAAATATTATTTCCAGTAAAGCTCTAGAAAGGCTAAGACAACTGATGCCTCGTGCACACTGGATGTTATCAGCGCCCGATGTGATTTCGACAGGTGTGACAGGGAGTAAAATAAAGATCGTAAGCCAGCTACCATTGACACTGAGGGCAAATAAACGATCTCGTGTATTACATGCTACATTCTATGTGGTTGAGGACTTCCCTCTGCCAGCGGATGGGTTATTAGGAATTGGGTCCATGGAGGAGTATAATGTAATTATACACCCTCAGAGACATTCCATTTCCTTTAATGGGAAGGAGTTTGTGGGACTTGTTCCCTCAGCAACCAAAGCTGGAGATAGTGGCGTCCAACAAGGAATCATTTATTACCCCGACAGGTGAAGCGTTAAGGGAATCACCAGACGAACACAAAACGGAGGGTATGGGCTGCAAGCAGGTCAAGGTTATAGTGAGTGGGAATCACCACTTGCCCAGTTGAACTGTTTGCAAAATTCTTGTCCAAGTACCTAATGTGTTGGTGGGAACTGATGTGGCATGCTTATTGGAGACCGTAAAACATAAGGCATTGCCGCTGGAGTCCACCCTTAGCAGTGTCGGACAAGACCAGAAGACACCCCTCTTCATCGCAAAAATGAGTGATGGCGCAGTTAAGCTCAGAGATGGTTCTTATGTAGGTGACTTGATATGCTATGATGCCCCCATGAGGGAAGTCGGCGATGTACTGGTGATCTCTCCAGTAGTTACATCGCAAACAACGACTAAATTGGAACCTACACATCTAGGGAGACGAAGTTTGCTAGGACAATATGTAAAGGCAACAGATAATGTTAACCATAAAGTGCGATTGCTAACCCTTCTTAAAGAATTCTCCGACGTAGTGGCATTTCCAGGAGAACCGCTGGGTAGGACTGGTAAGGTGAAACATCATGTTGATTTGTTCCCTGGTACAAATCCGATATATGTGCCTGCATACCTTCTACTGCACAGCCAAAGGAAAGCTGTGGAAGAGGAAGCTGAAAAGATGCTTCATGATAGAATCATTCGGCCTTCTTCCTCACCTTGGAACGCACCACTCTTTCTGGTGCCTAAAAAGGACGGTGATGTGAGACCTGTTGTGGATTTCCTGCAAGTGAACGAGGTAACCGTACCGGATCATTTCTCAATTCTGCATCTCAGAGACTTAGTACAGTCCCTGGGTAAGGGAAATACCATTTTCACCTGCCTGGATCTAGCATCAGGGTATTGGCAGGTGGAACTGACCAAAAAGCTCATCCCATCATTGCCTTTAGCACTCACCGTGGGCACTTTGAATTTCTTTGGATGCCTTTTGGATTGAGTAATGCTCCTTTGACATTTCAGAGGATGATAAATCAGTTGTTTGTTGACATGTTAGGGCAGGACGTCTTGGCGTACATAGATGATTTGATAATTGTGAGCAAGGACATGGACACTCACTTTAATAAGTTAAAATGAGTGATGGAAACCTTAAGGTCCGCGGGTCTGAAAATCGAGCTGTCAAGGTGTGAGTTCCTGAAGTCATGTGTTAGATTTCTGGGGCACTTAGTCAATGGTGATGGCATTAAGGCTCTTCCGGATAAGGTTACTGCCATGATAAACTTCTCTACACCCAACTCCAAGGATGACGTTCACTCGTTTCTAAGGCTCACTGGCTTCTACAGGAGCTTTGTCCACAGATATGCTGCTATCGCATCACCATTAACGACGATACTCAAGAAGGATGCAGCATGGAAATGGGGATCATCGGAAGAGAAAAGCTTCAACGACCTCAAGAAAGCCATGACTGAAGCACCTCTGTTAGCGTTTCCTGATTATTCCCAACCTTTTTACCTGTGCACGGATGCCTCAAGTCCAGGTCTTGGAGAGGCGTTACAGCAGAAGGATGAGCAAGGCAAAGCGCACACCACTGTGTATGACAGCAGCGCACTAAGACACCCAGAAAAGAATTATTTGGCGACACATTTGCAGACATTAGCAGTCGTGTGGGCGTTAGGGTATTTCCGGGATATCATCTTCAGTTACCAGATAATTGTTTTAACTGACCATGCACCCATATGCGACTTATTCAAAGGGAAGAACCTGTACTCTAAGGTCGCGCGTTGGTACAGCAAGGTAATGGAGTTTGACCCAGAAGTCAGATATTTACCGGGCTGTCAAAATGTCGTTGCCAACGTGCTGAGTAGAAACATTGCTGCTGCCATATCTGAGGATATCCCTCTCACTGGGTACTCCCCAGACACGGTAAAAGTGGAACAATGTAAAGATGCAATGTGGTCTCAAATCACCTATGCCTTGGAGTCTGGCGACGAGACTTGTCTACCTGAACTTCCGGTACTGATGACTCACTTCCACCTTCAACAAGATCTCTTGTATAAGAAATCACCGGGGAAGTGCACTATGTATCAGTTGGTTGTTCCTGCTACTCTACAGCAAGCCATGTTACAGTTGGTTCATGACGTACCTCAAGCGGGTCATCCTGGACGTGACAGATGCGTACGTGAGGCAAGAAAGAAGTACTATTGGCCGACCATGAGGAAGGACATAGAAGCCCACGTTAGCCAATGTGTCAAGTGCGCGGAAGTACGAGGAACGACTGGACCTCCAACTCCCATCTTGGAGTATCCCCTACCCGAAAAACCTTGGGATACAGTCTCCATTGATGTATTGGCGCAGCCAAGAAGTCATCAAGGCTCAAACCATGTGTTGGTGGCAGTGGACCATTTTTCACGATTCACTGTTTTAGCACCTTTACAGACAAAAACTGCAGAGGAGGTGGAACACGCTTTTGTAACCTCAGTGATCTGTCCATACTCTACACCTAAGGTATTGCTCAGCGATGATGGCAGTGAATTTCGTAACCAGGTGTTGCAGGAAATCTGTCATACGTATGGGGTAAAGCAAGTCTTTGTTACGCCTTACAGTTCCAAGAGCAATGGCCTTGTGGAGAGGACAAACAGGAAGATATTGGAAGTCTTGAGACCAGCGATTAACTCGATGGAGAATGACTGGCAAGACTGGTTACCACATGTAGCAGCTACGATAAACTCCTCAGACAATTCGTTGACTGGGAAATCTCCTTATTACATCCTCTGTGGGGAAGAGAGTGTGTTGCCCTCCGATGTGCTAGCTGGACTTCCTACTCTGGTGTACAGTCTCAAGGATTACAACATGGTCCAACTTGTAAAATTTCAACACATACATAGTGAAGTACGGAAAAGATTAAAAGCCTCATGGGCAGAGATAATGGCAAAACAACACAAAGATAGTCATGAAAAGATGCTGGAGGTAGACCTGAAGATGATGGTCCTGAATCCTGAAAGAACTTCCAAGCTCAACTCTAACTTCCGTGGGCCATGTACAATTATGGAAAGAGTGCTTGGACATCTATAGAATATGGAATGATGTGAGTGGAAGTCCGTGGGTAGTACATGCTGACATGATCAAGCCAGTAAGTCAAGAGCTAGGCCTAACTAACCAATCGTCTGATGTGTTGTCCCCTCTGTCTTCGTCGCAGTCTATGTCATCGTCTGTACCTGTCCCTATCCAAGAGTATCGAAGCAAGCTACGATCCCACAGCAAGGGTGATTCAGGGAGTATCTTCTCTAGCAGAAATGTGGCTGTGGCTTGTATTCCTCTCACGTTGTTTGGGGTGGACCTATGGAACGACAACGGACAGGGACATGACTGCGCTGATGCCAGGAGCACTGAAGAGCCAACTAGAAGAAGTCGTGGTGGCAGACGGTCCAGTCTGTGTACACTATCCGATGGATGACTATCCCCGAGCTCCAGACACTGTTAGAGGTGCTTTTGAGGGATTGTTTCACCTAAAACACCAAGTGTTGGAGATGGGGAGGTCACACAATTTGAAACAGCAGCTGATGGACTTGAACAGTGAAGCTTTCGTACAAGCCTTACATGGATTAGTCGAACTTCAGACTGAACATATAGATAGACTCTTAGACAGGCTTACTAAACTGCATGTCGCTTTACCTAATGAAGACTCTGATCTTTCCCAGCATGTCCATGCACATACCAAGAGAGGACTTGTGGACTTTCTAGGTATCCTGTCTCAAAAGCTCTTTGGTACGGTGCTAGACAAGGACGTAGTACAATTGGGCAGACAGATGCATGATTTGGCATTGGCGGCTAAGGCAAATAACAGGCTAATCGTACACACGTATGAACAACTAGGTGAGTTCACTAACAAGGCTAATGAGATAATTGTGCCTACCAACCATCTTGTAGAAATTGTGAACAATATCCAGACTAATCTACCAACCCTAACTAACTTAATGTTAATCGCTGAGTACCTACATGCTCTCGATGAGACAGTCACTGCTTTGGAGTTGCATGCAGCCAATATAGTGGATGGCTTAGTCAATGCAAGTTTGAATAGGGTTAAAGCTTTATTACTTCCTACTCCTGTTTTAAGTAATGCTCTTGACGTAGCTATGGTGAAGCATGGACTTACGCCACTTTTTTATATAAATCAGCTGGAGTATTATTATCCACTATTGGAGGCCCAGTTGACCCATGATGGCATCCTGATATTGGTACCTATGAGGAATGCTGTAACATACCATGCATGGTGGTTCATTCCTTTCCCTTTTGCTACTACTAACAACACACTTGTCATTTTGAAGGAGGGCCCAGAAGTGTTAGTTGTGTCTGATGACAAAAGGTATATAGCAGAAACGACTGTAGATGAGTTTGAGAAGTGTAAGGCTTCCTTTCTTGATCTCCATGTATGTCCTGCTTTCCATTTTGTCTTTGTACCATCAGAGGTAGAGGAGTGTAAGGTGGCCTCGTTGGACATGAACACTTCCTCTACATTGCAACGTTGCACTTTCCAACCCATCCAACTGATATCAGTTTTCCATGCTCATGTTCAGTGCGAAACAGTATTTCTTCTTTCCTGAGACAGAGGACATAACACTGATGTGTGCATCACAACACCAGTTCCTTATGGTAGTCGGATACTATGTTGTGCCCGATTTTTGTGAGCTGCACAGTAAAGAGATGGTAATTCTATCAATAAGCAACATTTAGCTTCGTCGGTGAACTTCTCATCCCAGTTACAATTCTTTCTACCTTCATTCAATGTTTCTTTGATGAATGTGAACAGGCTGTCTCATGTGTTAAACGGAATGGAGTTTGTTACTTACCTAAACAAGACTGATTTAAAACCATATGTACTGTTCTTATCTTCCTTCATATCTTTCTCCTTCCTATTTTGGCCCTGGCAATGGTCTTCTACTTCTTGTGGTCTTGTCCTATGTTTGTGTTTGGGGCTACTATCTGAAAGGCATTAAAGGGGGTAACCCACTAAAACCACGGGTCCGTTCTTGTGGATTACAAGTGGATCTGCCTGAGTAGTTAGCTACCCTACACACTGGTTAGGCTACATGGTAGTTAGGACCATAATGTTGATGGGGACATTGAAAAGGTGTGACCGAGCAATGTTCTGGTCCCGGCATCACTTCCACAATAGGTTATGTCTCACGCTCCTTATACATATTATATACATAAGTGTGTTTAATCATATTTAATGAAAATGTATTGTAGTGTTGAGATGAATATCCAAATACAGTAAGACCTCACTATAATGGACTAATTGGGGCCCAAACCATTCTGAAAAATGCGAACTTCTGATAAAAGCGACATCTGGACTTCCTCCTGCTAATCTGGACTTTTTCCAATATACAGTAAACGTCCTTTAATCCGGACTGCAGCAGTCCACAGACTGTCCGGATTATCAGCTTTTCCGGACTATCAAACAGATACCAGAAAATGTTAACAAGCTGACAAAATATGTTACTGTACTCCTTTGCAGCAGCCTCATCAGCAGACCTTTTCTCCCCTGACACATACCCAGTACCCTTATCCCAGGACGAGTCTTAAAGTTTCTAAGCCACCCATCAGAAAACTTCACATCAGTGTCAATATTCATTTCCTTACAGAATTGTTTGGCCTTTTCAATAATCATTAACCCATTGATAGGCTTGCCCTCACATCGTTTTCCACAAAACCACTTATAAGGAACTGTGTCTAACTGTATCAGTGCTGGTTTCTTAAGAGTTTTCATTTTCTCACATCCCTTCACAGACTGTCCGCTCATGACATATTCCCTCAGTTCCTTGGATTTATTTTTGCAGTCATAAATGGCTGACCGGCCTACATTAAACTCCCGAATTAAGTCCTTCACCAGTGCACCCTTCTCCAGCCGTTGTATTATTTCTAATTTCTTACCAATAGTAATTGTAACATGCTTCCTCTTCTTACCAGTAGTAGGTGGTGTAGTAGGTGTCATTCTAGTGAAATAATGAAAAAAAAAAAAAAGCAAATTCGGTAGACAACAAAAGGAAAGTACAACTTGCACAATCAGTTGGGTAAACATACAGTCAGGAGGATTCGGAACCTCCAGAATCTTGGCGTGGGTTGTTGACTAAGCTTTGGGTGCAGAATTGGATAGTTCGGCACACCGCTTTCAGCTATTTTTCGATAGTTCTCTATTTTTTCCATATTTTATCTCAATTTCGTACCCCAAAAAGCTAAAAATGACCCTGGGTTGAAAAGTCCGAACCATAGGGATTTCTGGACCATCAGGTGTCGGATTAAAGGACTTTTACTGTATCAGACATTAGTCCGGATAGCATGAATGATTTTTAAACAGTCTTGACTACCATTCCGGTACTGTACTGTGTTATAACTTTACTACATTAAACAAATGGCATAATATATACAATAATACTGTACTGTACACTGATAAACATGTCTTTTATTTACCTTACTTTATTGTGGTGAACATAACAGAAGTGGTCAGGCAGTCCGGACTGCTTCTGGCTTTATCAGACTTTTTCCGATATATAAGAATTTAGTCTGGTAGCTCCTCCAGCTCGATAAAAGTGAATTCCGGCCTATTGAAGTCCGTTATATCGAGGTTTAACTGTACAACTTCACTGTGAGTGTGGTGTGGGAGAGAGATGAGAGGCCAGACATGCTAAGGCTAGCATTTTCAGATGTACACAAGGAGAGTGCAGGAGGGTGAGAGAAGGATATATTTTCTATATATGTCTAAGTCTTGGGGAAATATATATATGTGTTAATACATCATATACAATTAATACCGCCTAATTGAGATGTATGATGTGCATGGTAGAGTTGTAACTCGCACCTACTCATGTACAGTCACTTCTCGTTTTACGATGGGGTAACGTCAGGTTATATGTTATCGTATACCAATTTTATCGTAAATTGGTACATTGAAACCCATTACAAAAGGGGGGTTACGTCAACTCAACTTCCCAAAGACTGAACCATAAATGACAACCCACCTTCATTCCTTACTGTGTTGGTCTAAGTCGTCTCCAAGTCGTCCCCCCCGAGGCTGGGGGACAGCCTGTGCTTACAGGCACTAGTGGTCAGTCTCTGAGTCTGACAGGAACAGGTTAAGAGCAGGGGAATCCGGCCCATACCTGCACCAACCTTAGCACTGAGACCCATACCTGCACCAACCATAGCACTGGGGCCTACACTGGCACTGACCTTACCACTGGGCACACAAATCCACAGTAATCCCTTAATTCACGCAAACTTTTTTCACGCGATTTCGGCTATCCATGAATTTTTTGTACAATAATTAAAACATAAAATTATAGTACTCAAGTAAATAATTTTAATATATGAGAGAAATAAATAAAATATAAAAATGCCTACCCGCTGCCAGTGTGCATGCATGTGTGTGTGGGTGGGTGGGTGGGAGGTCGGTCTACCACGCACCACACAGTCAGTTTGAATCCAATGGTCGAACCGTGCGTGACTGGCGAATCGTTATTTGTGGCTTATTTTTTTGCCTTCCAGTGATTGCTTGCCTTGTTTGTCAACATGGGACCTAAGCGTGGTGCCAGTGATGCATGTGGTAACACACCAAAGTGGGCTTGTAAAGTGATGTCGCTGAGAGAGAAAGTTAAAGTGTTGGACAAACTTAGGTAAGGAATGTCGGCGACAATACACCATCAGGACGATTCCCCGTCATTTAATTACAGACCAATTTATTTAGCAAGTACAGTGCACTAGTTTTTTACTTATATGAGTTATAAAATCCCCCTGAAAATTAGTTATTAAAGTATTAATTAATTAATAATAAGTAAATTTATACAATGACGGGGAATCGTCCAGGGTGCGAATTGTCCTGACGGGGAATCGTCCATGTTTTGACGGTGAATTGGCTTTACAGGGAATTGTCTCACATCCGTATGTTTGGGGTGAATGAGTCAACTGTTTGTACAATAAAGAAGGCAGAACATAGCATACAGGAGGCAGTGATGGCTAGTGCACCAGACTGTGCTAAAGTGTCTCTACCTACGCCTGTGAACTGTCTCGGAACCATATGTTTGGGGTGAATGAGTCAACTGTTCATACAATAAAGATGGCAGAATGTAGCATACGGGAGGCAGTGATGGCTAGTGTACCAGACTGCTGAAGTGTCTCCACCTACTACTGTGCCTGTCAGTTTTCAGCAAGTGTTAGGGATTACTGTACTGTAGTACGATGTTTGGCCGAGAGATGACGATAACAGGGGGGCACACATGAACATGTTGAAAAGACAGGGCTTTGAAGGGGTGGCGGGACCTGAACCATAACAATTCCTGTACGCCAGGGCCGCCATCTTGTCTGAGACAAGCGACGGTCACCTTGTGTGTGCCTGGCACATCCCGATGGCAAAATCGTTATAGCGGGAAATTTATTGTAAATCGAATTTTGGGGTGGAACTTTTCCATTATCGTTGTAGCGAAATATCGTAAACTGAATCAACGTAAAACGAGAAGTGACTGTACATATCTCACTATGTCTGAAAGATGTGGCATCTCTTAATTCGCTGACCTGTACTGATTCCCAGGGTGGGCAATGAGGCTGAGCAGATCACTCTTAACTCTCATCAGAGGAAGACGCTCTATTCCGTTGTTCTCTCTTGTCACCGGTGTATTTTTCTGTGGCATAATAAAGAGGGAGAAACACACCTGCTCCAGTTTTTCTGATTCCCCTGAACGCTACCTTGGGCTCATCACCACCAACCTCAGTGGCACTCTGGCAGCTAGAGACTAAAGCCACGGGAACATTATATGGTGGTCAGCTGTGGAATTCAGTCGAGTCTACACCAACGACTGCACTCCGTCTGCTCCTCTGTCAAGTCAGTCCCGACGTGCAGGGGAGGGGAGGGCTCATGGGTTGTGTCCTGAGTGCCAAAAAGGTCCTGGAAAAATTCCTGGTCCAAGGTGAAGGCGTGGAGAGGTGGCGTGGAGGCATGGAAGGTGTGGCAGATGGCTGAGGTGATGCGTTCAGGCAGGCGGGAAGGCATGGCAAACAGCTGGGGTGGTGTGTTCGGGCAGGCGGCCAAGCGTGAACTAATGGCAGGCACGGGCCTGTCGTGCATTACTGTATTTGCCGCTTGCTCGCGAACTCGCAGTTGCCATGTGTGACTGGTGTTGCCAGATCATCGACCACCAGGTTTCCCGCCAAGACTCTTGGCGCACTATTTGCACAGTCTGGACTCGGCCATTGCCCAGTCGTTGTGTGGTCTTGTTGCAGTTGTCACATGGTCATGAGCCATGATTCTGAATTGCCGAATGGACTGTCAAAATGCACTGCATGGTCGTCTCGGGGTCTGGGCACGGTCTGGTCGTGCTCGGCGACTCGTTACGCAGTTGTAACAATTTTTTTGTTGGCAACTCCATCACAACACACAACGAACGCATCATGACGCATCTGACTGAGCTAAGACTGCTTCAGGATTGACCTACAACACTCCCGACTACGATGCAACTGTGACGTGACTTTCGGCAAGTTGTGAGACGGCAACAATGAGGCTCGATGAGTCGTCCCAGCGGCTCATGACTGCCGTCAAGAGTCTGGGCTTTGTCGGCGAATCAAGGGACGATTGATGAAAAAATGCATTACGACCCTGAATCATGCCGCGCTCGGCCCTTGAGTCGCGTATGTTTGACAGGGGCTTAAGGGAGAGAGAGAGAGAGAAATAAGCACACACTCTGCTACTCAAATCTGCCCTAGTGGTTTGAGGGCAAAAATCGCAAAGAAAAATTGCCAGAAATATGAACTTGGCCCTCTTAATGCGATGCCACATGGCAGAATGATTCACCAGACTGCACATGAGTGGTGTCTACCAGCACAATGGAGAACTATTTTCTCCCAAACGCTTTTGATTTATTCCACGAAATTTTGGGGTCCCCCCCTTGTATACAGACTGTAGTTTTCTGCCTTGTTAGGGTATATATGAAAGAAACAAGGCAGTGAAGTTAGCTACATAATATTTTGGCTTGAAATCAAATTGGCTAAGATATTTCATTATTTCATGTGGCTTAGTTTATTAACATATTACCCACATACATTATAGTAGTATAGCCAACTCTTGGTAAATGCAGTATAGACACAGTTTAATGTTTAGCTCCTGTAATTATATTACTACTGCAATACAAACATAGCACAGTAGGGTGTACGCTGTAGCACGAGCTGATCTGAGGAGGATGGTAATGCTGGTGATGGAAAGAGCTGGAGTTCCTGTTTCACTAGCAAACAGAATATCCTGACCATCCCCCTTTGCTGACCATTTCAGTGTGACATTAACACAGACAGTAGGCCAGCATACTCTCCCACACATTTTTCTCTAATTATCTCAAGTACTACTCTACATGCGCTTAGCATTTTGCACAACATACCCCACTACATCACAGGGGTTGATGCCAGCAAGGGCACGTGGCCAGAAAACTTTGCCCCTGCTGCCTAGTGCCAGACGTGAGGGCATGTGTGATGCAGGCTCCGCCAGTGTAGTGTTTGGGACTGGAATGGAATGCGGCTCATTACTGTGCTGGAGGATACAAGGCACTGTGGTTCCCAGGCTGCCACGTCTACCCAATAGAGAGGGACCCAAACCTGGGAGCAGCATCCATGGAGGCTCTATCAGTGGGTGTATAAGGCCAGGTGTACATTAAGAGGCAGGGCAGCACAACACACAGCAGACACAGGGCAGGGCAGGGCAGCACAATACAGGGCAGCATAGATGTGGTGCGCACATTGAAAAGCTGTCTTTTGTGGTGTTTGGTACCCTCTCTGCTGTCCTGCTCATAGCTAACTTATAGTATTATTTAGACATGGATTCTGGATCTGACTCTGACACTGAAACTGAGCATTTAATGTTCCTGTATGACAGCAGCAACGGGAAGAAGTCAGAATGGAGAAGTGAATACATGGAGAAACGAAGTACAAATGGGGAATTTGCCACAACATCCAAATTCTCTGATGCAAAATTTAGGAACTACATATTTCCTACGAAGCAGACAACAGTCTGATTATGTGCATGGAATGACAGAGAGTGACACTGATTCACTGGGATGTAATGCCCAAAAGCCTATTGGAAGTAAAGAAGACTGGTTGTTTTTTAAGGTAGGTGTTTACTCTGTTCCCTGCAACAACCTAGGTTAACTTTAATAAACTGCAAAACAAAACTACAAAAACATTCACTGGAAAAAACGTGAACGTTCAAACAATCCTACAACGGCTTCCATAAACGATTTATGACAACATACGATATAGTATAGAAATGCAGAAATAGAAAATTCCTTGATTAAATACTGATTCTTCTGTATTTTGAATTACTGTATACTGCTTCCAGTAACAGTTCATGACAATGTATGGACGTTGCAGCAGAAAATAAAATACTGTATTATGGAATAAACATTATTTCCTTAATTTGTTATTATACTGTTACAGTAAACAATACTGTATATGACAATCCAGGAGATGTGCATAAGGTAAGAAACAGAAAAAGAACATAGATGATTGCCTCTTATGATTATGCATTAATGATACATTATAGTTTATCAATACTGAAAACAATAATGGAGAACAATACCCACACTTGTAGATGAAGAATATACTGGTATATTATCAGGCCAGAGTGATGCAGTCAGCCACTGAAAACAATACAATGAAGTCCATAGGGAACTGACAAACAGAAACACCTTTCATTAATTTCATTTTACAATTGTACATGATTTAGAGGGAAATGATTCATTATATCATGATTTGCCTCCGCAGAGAAAGAAGGCGATATATCTGCAGCAGGTGGATGCACAGGTGTACTGGCACAAGAACTAGCAAAATGCAAGGCTGAATGAGAGCACTGACCAAAGGGATAAGGGGATAAACCTAATAAGGCTTCTTCTACATCTGACACTATACGAAGGACTTCCTTCTTCACAATATGCTGTGATGCTGGTGGCATTTTAGGTGTTGTTGCATATACAGTCATGAAGAATTGTAAACCGTTCCTGCTTTCGTAATCTATCCTCCAGGTTTTTTCTTGCAGGTGCTCTTTCCTGTGTTCTCTTACCATAATTTACCAATGACTGCATCAGCACTGCAGTAACATTACTTTTCTTCTGTAGCCTGTCTGCGGTCTTCCTTTTCTTGTGTTCCATACAATGACCTGAGGTTCCTTCGTTTGGTTTTGCATAATCATCATCAGGATTTAGGCTGCTGGGAGCCATGTTTTCACATTCAACAACAGTGTTTTCAGTGAAACTTCCTTCATCTGACTGTATATCGTCTGGAGTAGTAGTAGTAGTAGTTGTTCCCTAAGCAGTCTGGCCAAACAGCCCTAAGTCCCTTAGGAAGGCCATGGCCAAGAACGGGCTTTCCCACAGAGCTCTCAAAGAGTGTATGTTGTGTTGTTGGCGTAGGTGATTGTGTGCAATGCAGTCTTCCATAATGTGCTTAATAGTATGGGGTGCTGTGCTGCATCCTGGACAGGCATCAGTGATGGAGTCATCCAGCCTCTTCTGGTAGCTTAAGAGGGCTGGATGGTGCCCACATCTCAGCCTGGCCAGTTGGACCCAGTCCTCACAAGGAAGATAGGATTCAGAAGGGTGGATGTCAGGAGGCCGTGCATGCAGCTGTGTGTTGTCTTTAAGTGACTGAATAGAGCGGCGAGTGATCTGAGTGTGGATGTGCTTCTGGAAGCTGATCTGAGGTGGACGAGGGGGGAGAGATGACAGTATTTGTGTATAGTATTGTGTGCTGGGTGTTGTTTTGACATTCCTTGGCATGGGTGGATGTGCTGCCACGTACTGTAGTGGATGTTGTGGGTTTGTGGAGGCTGCAGCAAGAAACTGGGTGCCTCTCATGTCTAGGTGATCCTTGACTTTGAGGACTTTGGTTTCTTGATGTAGGTGGTCTGTCCGTGTAGTAGCTATGCAACGTGTGATTATTTTTAAGGCCTTGTTCTATATGGTCTGTAGAGTGTTGTAGTGTGTTTTGGTGAGGTTAGAAGCCCAGCCAGGGCTTGCATAATTCATCAATGAACGTATGTATTGTTTACATACTGTGGTGGTGGTTTCTTTGTTGTGTCCAAATGTTGTATGGGCAAGTGACCTCAAGGCATTGAGTCTTGGTGTTATTTTATTTTTAATGTTTGTGATGTGTTGTTTAAATGACATTGATGTATTGTATGTTACACCAAGGATTTTGTATGTGTGTGTGTGGTAAGGGGAGTGTTGTTTATGGTGAGGTGTGGGATGTGACTGTGTTCTGCTGTCCAGTTTGTGAGAAGAGTCACTGTAGATTTGGCTGGGGCTATTTTGAGCCTGTTTGTGGTGAACCATTCGTGTAGTGTGTTGAGGTAAGGTTGAATGATGTGTGCAGCTGTGTTTGCGTTTTGGTGTGTACATGTAAGTGTTATATCATCTGCATAGGAAGCTATGTGTATCTGTGGTGTGTGGGGTGTGGGTACGTCATGCATGTATAGGTTAAAGAGTGTAGGGGACAAAACAGATCACTGTGTTTATCATCAGCATCAATTTTGGAAATAGTTTCCTGTTGGCCATATATGGCAGCAAAAATTCCATTTGTTGATGATATTTCTACATCTTTATATTAACAGCACCTGATCCACTTGCACCCTTCACTTTGTTTTGCCTCATGATGGCATCATGATGACAATTCTGTAATTTCAGCCATGCCTCTTTCACAGCATTGGTTGGAACATGACGGTAATGTACATACAGTTATAAAAGAACACGTACTGTATATGCTAAAGAAAATAAAATACAAAACTATGGAGGCACAATAAAGCAAACAGGGATTTGTTTATCTTCAAAGATGTTTCTTTGACGACTAATACACGTAAGAAATTAAACTTGTACTCAATATGTTTCAGGTTCTTAGCAACTGAAATCTTATATGAGCATCAGACACAGCTACAGAATGGGAGATCGTACTGTGTCGAAAATTGTCTGCCAGGTATCAACTGCTGTATGGAACAACATGCAGCCTATTAACCCCTTAAACGCGGCCGTGAACAGTCGCGCCCCCCCGAGTGGCGGGGTTGTATCGCGGTCTGAGTACCTGTAGGAAAATATTCGCCAAAAATCAGAGATTAACCCTAGAACATTATACTTGGTATGGCAGATAGTACTTACATTCAGCTTTCTCCAGAGACAGGTGTTGAGCCTTCGTGGACTACCCAAGGACTTGTGGAGACTTGCAAAGTTGGGTAACCAAATCTTCACCTTCACACCTCCAGCAACCCGGTTTCCCCTCTACCACAGCCTCATTCTGTCACAGTAAACTTTATACTACAACGTAAAGGTAGTTAGGAATCCGTATTTGTACAATAAGCACTGAAAATAAGGCTAAAATCAACGGAGCATACGGCCGACATGCAGTGCGGCGGCGGTCTTCCCGTCACTCAACAAACATTTCCATTTTCACAGCTAAAAACATGTATACTACATTATTTTCAATCATATTAGTTCCCAAAAGATCACCACGGCGCGCTTTTTATTCTGCCTTATGCCCGTCACTTTATTCTCGTTCCTGTCGGCCGCTTGCACTGACTCGGAAGAGCTAGAACTCGCCATAATGTCACTTTGAAAGCCTGCGGTAAACTGACGCTAAACAGGGGCAAACCGTTAGTAAAAATGCTAGTGTTACAACTGGGGAAACAAACGTTTCCTATTAGCATAAACTGCTTGTGAGAGGAGAGCGTAGATTTACAGTTCTGAGCACTCAGAGCGCTGCCATGTATCACAGCCAGGCTGGCAGGGGCCGTGGTGGGGGGGGGGGGACGGGGGAAAAACGCGATACTTGGCAACAACGGAGGTCAGTGGTACAAAGGTCAAGTGTGCTAAAAGTAGCTAAAGGGTGGAGGTACTGATAGACAATACCAGCTGGAGCCTACCTGCTCGCGGTTATTCAAAATTTACTAGAATCGCAAACGCGACGCTCCGCCGTTATGTCCTTTTTGCCGAGCGTCGCAAATGCGACAATCCACGTTTAAAGGGTTAACCTACCAGAACCAACACCTGAAGAATGGGAGGAAGGTTGCATGCGAATTTGAAAGGAAGTGGCAATTTCCACACTGATTAGGGTCAGCTGATGGAAAACACATAACCAATATGAAGCTAGCAAATAATGGGGCGTCGCTCTTTAATTATGAGCGTAAAGTGGAGGGAATATAAGAAAATATTCTGGAAAGAGGCAAAGAAAGTTAGACAGGGTGCCAAAGAAGTTAGCTGGGGAGTGAAAGATAAATATGGTAGATTACTAGTGGAGAAGGGAGAAAAAGTGAGCAGATGGAGAGAACACTTTAGGGAATTGCTGAACCTAGAGAATGAAAGTAATGCAAGTACGCTCAACCCCCTGCTATCGCGCCTAATTGGTCACAGGAAACGCGCGTGATAGCTGAATACGCGATAGCTGAACTGAACAATCAATGGGAAAATTTCTAATTGGTTTTACGGTGGCCCATTTTTCTAACTTTTAACCACTTTATGCCTACGATTTCCTGCCAATCTCTCCTCTAACATGAAATAAAACATTATTATATTAATAATAACAGTATAATGAATAAATAAACAACATAAAAGGCCATCAAACTTTTATAAGGATTACGGCTTGGGTGGTTTGATGGGTTCCAAGGCTTGGGAGTGGCTTAGTTGCCGCCAGATCTCTTTGGCTCTCTCCATTTCTTTAGTGTCCACAGCTAAAGGGGGTATCACATGGTACCTTATATCAGGAATGGCTGAGGAACATTTAAGTGGAACAAAACTTGGACGCTATCACACACGTTCCTCACACTGTCGTCAGAGCCCCGTCTCAGTTGTAAACACATGATTACTTTATTGACATCACAGTTTTTTCGGCATAAGAAATATTAACTCTTTATATGGGTTTCAAAACGATTGATATTTATTCTAAAATACAATATTAACTCTTTAACCGCGGGTGTCATTCCAGAATGACATTGCAAAAACTGGACCAAACCGCGGGTGTCATTCTCGAATGTTTGTGAATATTTTGAATACCCCGCGTTTTTTCCGTGCGCCAATTGTTTCAAGGGAGAGTAGCTATTAAGCTCTTTCACTCCAGCCGACCCCCACCTCCCTCTTCCCCCCCCCTGGGGCCCCACCTCCCACCCCCTGGGCCCCCCACCCCACCCCGGACCAAACACGCATCAGTATCTGTCCAGCTGTGTGAGTGACAACACTGCTGATGTGATAGTGAAGTGCAGGCAATTACAGTGCCTTTTACCTGCCTTAGTGAACACAGAGTGGGTGTTTATCGTATGTGCAGTGTTCATATATGTTTATAGTATAATTATCAGAATGAGGTTGGCATTTGGTAATGGTGTGTGAGCGAAAAATAGTGATTACAACACCGCTGATATGGCAGTGAAGTGCGGGCAATTACAGTGCCTTTTACCTGCTTCAGTGAACAGAGTGGGTGTTTATTGTATGTGGAGTGTTCATATATGTTTATAGTATTATTATCAGAATGAGGTTGGCATTTGGTAATGGTGTGTGAGCGAGAAATAGTGATTACAACACCGCTGATGTGGCAGTGAAGTGCGGGTAATTACAGTGCCTTTTACCTGCCTCAGTGAACACAGAGTGGGTGTTTATCGTATATGCAGTGTTCATATATGTTTATAGTATTATTATCAGAATGAGGTTGGCATTTGGTAATGGTGTATGAGCGAAGGTAATGGTGTGTGAGCGAAAAATAGTGATTTTACACCCCTCACTTCTAACGGCACTGCCCGTCCTGTGAAAGTCAACAAAGTCATGAAACCTACATCAATGGAAAGCTGAAGGTTAGTACTTTCTAATTGTACCTTCTTTTTTTCTCTAGCTTTATTCTGTGCAGAGTTATTAAGGTTTAAAGGTTTGTTTACATTTGGCTGAAACCCCCGCGGGAGAGGACAGTCAGGCCAAAACAATGCCTGCGGTTAAAGGGTTAATAAGTATTCAGTGTTAGGCTAAATTTCAATGCTGTAGTACGATATATTCTTTCGAGCCAAATGTGTGTTGGTCACTGTTTTGCCTGTCGTGTCCTTGGCAGGAATCTGTTCAGATGCATTCCTAATGCCCATGCTATAATCGGGAATTTTACCACGTTATCATTCCGATTAACCATCGTATCCTCTGCAAATCTCGTATGAAGTGCCGTGTGAATAAGTTTCGCTTAGCCTGTCTTCAAACTCGACGCGTGATAGCGGTCTTGGGGTGCCTGATAGCATGTATGGTTGTGCATTTGATGTGTGCGTGATAGCAGATAAGCATGATAGCTGAACGCATGATAGCAGGGGGTTGAGTGTATAAGTGGTTGGGGAATGGCTGGGAGAAGGAGGGATGTGAGAAATGAGGATGAAATCAGTAGGATGGAAGTTGTGGAATCAATGAAGAAAGTTCAAATGGGGAAAGCCCCAGCAATTGATGGAGTGTTGGTGAAATGCTGAAGCATAGGGGAGAAATAGTAGTAGAATGGATGTGGAAGATGTGCAGATTGGCACGGGATGAAGGTAGAGTCCCGGAGGATTGGAAGTCAGGTATAATTATTCCCCTGTACAAAGGAAAAGGGGAAAAAGAAGTGTGTAGTAATCATAGAGGCATTTGTCTTCTTAGTGTAATAGGAAAAGTATATGGTAGGATACTTATTGACAGGGAAATAACAAAGGAACTAGTTGGAGAACTATATATGGCTAGTGAGGGAGTGATCGCCCTCTACCTACACAGATCAAAAGCCCTCGGGAGCAGGGGGGTGGTTGCTTTCTCAGGCAGAGGAACTCCTTGAGAGTGAAATGGCTGGGAAGCATGCCGGCACGTGACTGGCTACAGCATAGCTGGGTCTTTCGGGTGTGGGCAATCAGGCAAGTTAGCTGCCTACTGTGACTGCAACACAATGGCGAGGTGTTCAGGAAGTTAGCCAAAGAAACCTCGATGGACTCTGAAAGAACAATAATGGCCCCCAGTCCCGTGCAGCCCTTAAATGGGCAGGGGGTGCTAAGAATCTCACGGTTGCCTCAATTACAATCTAATTCCTTTGTTAATGCGAAAAATACAATTAAAATTGGTAACTGGAATGTGAGAACGCTAAATCATGACGGTAAAATCGATGAGTTAGTGAAGGTTTTTCAAAATTACGGACTTGATATTTGTGCTCACAAACTAGATTAACTGGAGTCAATAAGTTGGATTTGGAGGATGGTATACGTTTATTGATATCTGGCCGACAGGACGGAATGCATTATCAGGGAGTAGGATTGTTGCTGGGTTGTAAGGCAAATAAGGCTTTATGTGAGTGGGATCCTATAGATGAGCGATTGTTATACGCACGGTTTAAATCAAATCATGGCAACATCAGTCTGTTTGTGTGTTATGCACCTACTAATGATGCACTCGATGAAAGGAAAGACACATTTTATGAAAAGTTGCAAGAAGGAGTAGGAAGGGTACCTAGACATGATGTTTTGATCTGCGTTGGAGACTTTAATGCAGTAATGGGCTGTTCAAATGAGGGATTTGAGGCATGTATGGGTAAGATGGGAGTTGGTAGTAGGATGAGTGAAAACGGAGTGAGGTTTGGAAGCTTCTGTCTAACAAATGACTTAGTCATCGGGGGCACACTCTTTCAGCATTGCAATATACACAAGACAACTTGGGTGTCGCCGTGTGGAAAATATAAAAATCAGATTGATCACATCGCTATCAGTAGGAGGCATAGAAGTTCTCTGCTAGATGTTCATGTTAAATGGGAAGCGGATATTGGTAGTGACCATCAACTCAGCATTGCAAAAATAAGGTTTAAACTTAAAAATCAGAAGAAGGAAAAATCTGGTGTTGGTAGATACGATATTGTTAAGCGTAGAAGGGAAGGAGAAGAAAAGGAGGAATTCAGATTAGAATGCAGAAATAGGTTTTTGGTGTTGGAAACATTGGAAGAGGGGGAGAGAAGTGTAGATGAGATGTGGGAGGATGTGAACAAAGTTTTGCATGAGACTGCTGAATGTACGATTGGAAGGAGACATAGATTCAGGAGAAAGAAATGGATATCAGAGGAAACGTGGGATATGATAAAAAAGAGAGATGAGGCTAAATTGAGGAGTGAGATGCGATGCGTTGATGAACGAGAGATTGAATTAGCAAGAGCTGCGTACTGGAGTTTGAATTCAGAAGTAAGAAGGTTAGCTAGGAAAGATAAAAGAAGATGTGTGGATGAAAAGGTTGCAGAGACTGAAATCTTAATAAACAAAAATGATGGACAGAGTCAAAGAATAGCATATGAATCGATTAGAGAACTGAGTGGTAATGCAGGTAAATGCAAGGAAATACCAGTTAGAGACAGGGAAGGAAATTTATTGACCAAAGATGGAGATATTAAAAATAGATGGAAAGAGCATTTTGAGACAGTTCTTAATAGACCAATACCACCAGAAGAGGATATACCGTCTGCTCAGGAAGATTTAAATATAGAAACAGGAGAGTTGAGGCTTGCAGAAGTGGAGAAAGCAGTAAAACAGTTAAAGAATAATAAGGCACCAGGGGAGGATGGTTTATTTCCGGAAATGTTTAAAGTGGAGGGGGATAGATTAATAATGATCTTGACCAAGCTATTCAATAAGATATGGGTGACGGGGTTACTACCATCAGTGTTAGCTCTTGAAAAAGCTATGTCTAGCACTGAAATGATTGGCAGGAAATCTAGACAATACATTATAAATTAGGTAGTTCCAGGTGAATGTAAATATCACTTAGGCTTCTCCCTTCCCTCCTTACATGTATATTTATTACGAAAATAGATTATACGGCATATTTCAAGGGGAAAAAAACAGCGAAAATTAGCGAACGAGTGCACGTGAGGTGTTGTCAGGTGATAATTAGCCAATTCCAGGTGTATGGCACTCTCACTTACCTTATTTCTTTCTTGTATTATTATTTGGTATAAGAATAGGACATAGGGCTTATTTCAATGGATGAAATCAGTGAAAAATTCCAGGGAAGATTTACTTAGCGTAGCACGGCCGGGCAGGCGAGAGGATAGGGTAATGGAAGGGGGGTAGGGAGGGGAGTCAAGAACGGGGAGAAATGGCTAAATTGTCAACAATGGATGGGAGTACAGATGAGATTAGGAGTGCTGACTAGTGTTGGACATTGGCAGTACTGATAGATGATACAAGCCCCCACTTGGAAGCCCTGGTGAATTCAAAATAACACAGAATCACAAAAGCGACGCCCCGCGGTATGATCCCTTGTTCCCAAGCGTCACGAAAGTGACGCCCCGTGGTTAAGGGGTTAAGTGATTGAATGGAGAGGCGATGACTTGAGTATGGATATGCTTCTGGAATCTGGTCTGAGGCAGGTGAGGGAGGAGAGATGACAGTATTTGTGTGTGATGTTGTGTGCTGGGTGTTGTTTTGATGTTCCTTGGTGTGTGTGGATGTGCTGCCATGTAGTATAGTGGATGTTGTGGGTTTGTGGAGGCTGCGGCGAGAAGTTGGGTGCCTTTTATGTCTAGGTGATCCTTGACTTTGAGGACTTTGGTTTCTTGATGTAAGTGGTCTGTGGGTGTAGTAGCTGTGCAGCCTGTGATCATTTTTAGGGCCTTGTTCTGTAGGGTCAGTAGAGTGTTGTACAGTCAACCCTTGGCTATCACGAGTAATTGGTACCCTAGGCGACCCGCCATAGCCAAAATCGCGATAGCCATACTTAAGAACTAATGGGAAAAATTCGAACTGGTTCCCCGACCTCCAACTTTACCCCAACCTTACCCTATTTTCACATCTCCTTCACTAAAATACCTGGGATTACAAACCAATGCTGCAAATTAACAACAGTACAGTACATAAAGGTTATAAATAAAACAGAATTAACTGTAATAAGCCATTTTACTTAACATTTTTGGAGAGGATGAGGGGCTTGGGTGGGTTGAAGGGGTTCCGAGGCTGGGGTGGAGTATTACTGGCCACCCCTCCGACGTTCTATCTTGTCTAGGAATTGATCAGCTTCATCAGGAGTCTGGAAGGGACCCTGAGCATAAGGCAGGTTCTTCCTCTTCCTCACTTGCCGTCCTGGGTTAGCCGCGTTACGTGCACCAATGGTAGGAGGGTTGGATGGGGTATTGGTGGCCATTGTGGTTGAACAATAGGTCTTCACGGCTATAGCTGCTGTCGACTGGTAACGCTGACTCTCTCTGAACCTTGGCGGGAAGGATGGGTAGCTGTAACCATGTCTTGGGCCAATCAGCGCTCGGGTAGCCTGTGACGTCGCGCCAATCACGGCGCGAGTATACGCATGGGCGGAGCCCGCGCGATTTGAATGTTTCTGGCCGACCATCGTCCGCGATAGCAGTATTTGAGGTCGCGATAAAGGTAATCGTGTTGCATTTCACCTGTCCGTGATAGCCATGAAACGCGACAGCAAAACCCGTGATAGCCAAGGGTTGACTGGAGTGTGTTTTAGTGAGGTTAGGAGTACAGGCAGGGCTTGCATAATTCATCAATGAACATATGTATCATTTATATACTGTGGTGGTGGTTTCTTTGTTGTGTCCAAATGTTGTATGGGCAAGTGACCTTAAGGCAACTATCAACCGGTACCAAATCAAGTACACCTCTGATGTGTTCTGGACCCATTTGACTCGTTGGAGCATCAGCACGACCTTTTGGTTTTGTGATCAGTACCTGTTGACTCTGGATGGCTTTTTTCTGGCCATAAGCACTGATCTCAACCATGCCTCTATGCAAATCCTTCCCATCCCCACAAGAGACCCCCGAACAGCATCCACAGATGACTTGGCCTAGTCATGAGTGACTGCCATGGGCGATGAGAACTTGGTCTCTAGCGCCTCCAGTCTGGTTGGAAGATCCTTGATAGTCTGAAAAATTGGCCCAGCATCCTCATCTTCCACCTCCGTCTTTGTGACTCTGCTTCCTCCATCAGCCAAGACCTCATTGCAGGCACAACACATTGGCTACACAACCAGCAAAAGCCCATCTGGTGGCTCATTTTCATAAATGGATAGTCGCTTGCATCCATACTTTTGCATACTAAATGAACCCATTCACTGCAGTAGGCGCACTTCAGTACATGTGCACTTTTTGCCACAGCTTTACTGCAGCAACGGCACTGATGTTGTTTGCTCATGATTATGGCAAAAAAGGTAATGGACAAGACAAAACAAACAACAGCAACAACAGCAAAAAGTATACACAGTACAGTAAGACCTCATTACACTGGACTTTGCTAGACCAGAATTCGCTTTTTTCAGAGTCGAGAAGCCAACTGGAATGATTTGTTATAAACCTCTCCCCCACTATTTGACAGGGATGCGTTCCATAAAAAGTGGTTGAATAACAAATTGATTGAATAATGAACCTATTTTTCCCCTAAGATTGTTAAGAAATGGGGGGGTTAGGTTCCTGACCACCTTCATCATTCAAAAAATATTCACTAAAGATGGAAAAAATACTGAAAGTGACACAGGGAGTTGAGCTGCTTTCTTACAGACCTACATTCTTAACGAAAATTTTTTTTTAGTACTACATACATCTCAGATGATTGACATTTGATTTTCGATCAAAAAAATACTGGGGAACAAACCATACAGAAAGCTATCTAAACGCCTTTGATAGTGTGTTTACTGCTGATCCCGCCAACTGGACATGATGTCACCACACCAGAACACAAGTGTACACAATTTGAAACCATAAATACCAGTGGCCGTCTGGATGTTGCTACTCTTCATCCTGTCCTAGGGTGGGAAAGGAGGTCCGGTGGATGATGATGATGAAATAACAGTGGAAGCCTAACTGGAAGCGCTGAAGCCTAACTGGGGGCTTCAGCCCCAAGACCCCCCAGTGATTATAACCTACCTAACAAAGTGTAAACTAAGACGTTCATTACGAAAATCTGGTGCTGAAACAGTATCGTCCGTCAGTCATCGGTGCAATCGTCAACCAACCATGCGATGGCGAAGCACTCACTCAGGTTGGTGAGCACATGACTGCGCTTGACAGGGGTAATCGTAGGGGTCTTGGGTGGAGCATTGGTGGTGCTGTAGTATTCCACGTCTGGTCAAATACAAATGCAGATGGATGAAGAGGTGACCAATCAGCAGGGTAGAGTGCAGGAGACTGAGGCAACTCTGCTGATCTGTCTGGCGGCTAATGGTTTGAATTGTTGAAATGGCGGGGATAACCATGTCGAACAACGAAAAAGGGTTTAGATTTATGAATGTCAAAACAGTGAAATTGTTGAATAACGATCAGTTGAAGAACAAGGGCTTGGTGTATAGCGGGAAATCTCCGAAAAAGATAGAAACGGTCCATACTGCCTAACCTCAGGCCAGGGCGGCCATATTGTCTGGGCAGTTTGTGTGTTCGTGCGTCGGTTGGTGGTGGATTGGCAGCTTCACTCTTGTTCCCCTGTCCTGTGCCTCAGTCTGACCCACATGATTTCCCAGGAGGTCCCTGATATACTGCTTGAGGATGATGAGTGATAAGTGAAATATACAGACAAAGTGAACATCTTTAGTTTGTAAGATCATAAATAATAAGATGTATAAAGTGTTTAGTACAGTACAGTATTTGAAAAGTGCTTAAAATTAAGTACACCACACGGCACGCAAGGTACAAGCTACACCTCCAGCTCCTGTCCATGATTCAGCTCTTGCCAGTGAAGACGTCTTAATCAGGAGGATGATTCACTGTTCCTTGACGATGACCCTGAAGATAATGGGTAATGATTTTGATGGATTTGCTCTGAAGGATCCTTCACCAGGTGCTGAATGATGATACATTCGGCAAGGTGGGGGGGGGAAGAGTAGGGTGAGCCAAGTGAATTGGAATGGTTACATAAGAAAATATATATTTTTTATTACTTACCAGTTTTATTGTGTCCAGTCCTTCCTTAATTTTGCCGTGTTATGCAATAATTTATTTATAGTGGCATTTCAGAAAAGTTTAGAGGCAAAAGTGATATTGCCTCGAGTTAGAAGGAACTGTGAGGTGAAGCAGGATGGTGGCCATGACACTTTTCATGTTTGAAATTATTTTTTTGTGTGTGTTACATATGGCCTTTGTCGAGTCTAAATCTTGCTGAAATTATACTATGTTATGCAACAAATTATTTGTAGTGGCGTTTGAGAAAAGGGGCAAATGGGATATTGCCATGAGTTAGAAGGAACTGATGGGGCGAAGCAGGATGGTGGCCATGACGCTTTTCATGTACAATAATATCATAGCAAGGGTAGGTCTATATGTCGCTTTTATCGGAGTTTCACTTTTTTCGGAATGGCTTGGACCCCAATTAGTTCGTTCTGGTGATGTTTTACCGTGCTACCTGGGATAAACCCGTGTAGCATTGCCCCCTTTTGTGTCACCCTAATTTGGGGGAAAAAGGAAGAAAACCCCCAAAAACACAAAGAACAGAAATTAAAAACAGGGGCTTTTAGACTGCGGAAGGAAGTAAGAAGTACAACCGCCTCCACTTGTAAGTACTCTATGTACTACAGGGGCTGGTATGTAGAAATTTTGATACTAGCATGTTTACTGTGCTGGAACAAGTCTGTTACAGCACTCTCACACCAAAGTTGATGTGACATGTCAATCTCTCTATCATTTTTGTGAGGTCACCACAAACAGGTGGGGTATGATTTGACTACCCTTCTGGGAAAGGTAGCCCAATCGGTGGTGCCGGAAAAATGCTGAGATGGTATTTTCCAGCTTTTCCCAATTTGAGCTGTATAGCAGCAGCAAATACATCACATGGGCAAGACCTCACTGTTTAAGATACTGCCAAACTGAAGAATGAAATATGGGAACTCATAGCGGATGCTCTACAGTATAAAGACGGTGAGTGGAAAATACCGTTATCAGGCTGAAAAACATAAGATTAAGTGCAGTTGCCTTAATGAGTCCTTATACCTCCTGGTGGTTATGCACATAATAATCAGCCATAGAGTGTTGGTACAGTACATATTTTTCTTGTAATTAATCTTCGGGACAATAATAGCAAAAATGACAGAAAAATATCATAGACAAAGGAACCTATTACCATTAACATAACGTACAGTGGTCCGCCAGTTTGGTGAACACAGTAGCCTGAAAACCGCCAAACTGAGGACAAACCTCTTACGAGAAAAAATCATAGGAGTCTTTGGTTATGCAAAAGTAACTTTTTTTTTTTAGCCATTTTTGCACACATGACCCATTATTTTTCAACAGTAACTATACCATATTAAATAACAATGTAAATATGTAAAGGAAATAAACTTACTAATAACATGAGTCTTTTATTGGGCTAGTGTTATGGGTTGACAGTCTTAGTGGGTGATTGCCGCATCGCCGATATCCTCACTTTCCATTGTCATCATTGTCGTCTTTATCACCCTTTTTGCCTCGAACATCTCTCTGGGTCCTAAGGGCCTCCCTCACCTCTCTCCTAAGGGCCTCTATCCTAAGAGCCTCTCTAGCAAACCAGTCAACGCTCATTCCCGGGTAATCAGTGCTGACATATAACCAGTAACAGAGATGGCAGCAGATCTGTATTCGCATGGGATTTGGAGACAAAAGTAATACTGTCAAGAAATGAAAAGAATAACCTACTGTCTGAATTTTGGGTAAAAAAAGAAAAAGTAAATGAAAAATGCAAACTCAATGTAACTAAACATCAATAGAGGAGACTGTTGTGAAGGCAAACTCCCCACTCAGAACCAGAACTAAGCTCAGATCAGCCACCAAAGTGGAGGCTTTCTTGCCAAACGGGCAAACATGGAGTTTCTAACCTGTCTCCAAACTGAAATCCGGCAGACTCATTTACGCCAAACTGGCGGCCACACTATAGTCACCTGGTGAATAGGAATTCTGTGAGGCAGCTGTACCAGTACATGATAAAAGTCACAATACATTTTATTCAGAATATAATGTATAGTGTTTATGGCAGCATTTCACATGAATAAATGGATAAACATTGTTTATTAATACTGTACATTAATGAATTAATGTATTGAACAAAATAACCTACTGAACATCTTTTTATTCCATTTTCCTCAGTATTTTCCATGTAGAACACTCTCTTTTTGCCATTGGCAAACTTCCTGTATAACAGAAGTACAGGCATACCCCAATATCTTGCACCCAATAACCAAACACTCACTACACTGAACAAAAGAAATTGGGGAACATTCCCACAATCCGAACGGCTGTCAATTCACTAGTCCGAACACTCCATTGCTCCCTAGGTTTGAAACCTAGTGGTGGTCTACGCAGCTCTCCCCATCCTCCCTCCATCCCCTCGCTTCTCCCCCCATCCCCCACCATGCTCAGCACTGCTAGGCGTGTCTCCCTCCCCCACCCCTGCTTAGCACACTGCCTTCCTGACCCATGCTCGTCCACTTTTGCTGTGTCTGCTGCCCTGAAAGCATCTCAGCACCGCACCTCCCACCACCTAACCTTCCTGCATTGTCACGTGCCACATCACCACCACCACCATTGCAAAAAGTCTTAATAGACTTAAATATTTTTTGTGTGTCATCAGTAAGTTACCATAATATGTTTTTATGTGATGTCTGATGTCCCATTTTTAAGCAGTAGTATTGTTTATGACGATAATATTACCCATTGTGTTTCTCTGTGCGTCTCTATCGAGTGAAGTACAGGCCTACCCCAATATCCAGCAGTGTTGTGTACTGGTGGGAGTCTTCAGACAACGGGTTGCCTGATAATGAAGCAGTTTTCCCCATAAGATACTGAAGAAAAAACACAGATGTTTTCCAAGCCCAAACCCAAACTCTCTTATACCTTACTCAGTCAGCAGAGACTGGGACAGAAACATCATAGGTAATGTTATTATCCTCATAAACAATAGTCTATCTATCTATCTATTGCCAGACACCTTAATCCCTTATAAAGGGTGGCCACAAACAAATTGCCTCCATGTCACCATGTCCTCCACCATTTCACTGCCCTGCTCCCAGTTCACATCCCCCTCTCTCATATACCTCTCCACTCCATTCCTCCATCTCATCCTTGGCCTTCCCCTCCCTCTCTCCCCCTCCATCTCACTCACATACACTCTCCTCATCAGTCTCTCACTCTCCATCCTCTCCACATGGCCAAACCACCTCAGTGTTTCTCCTAACACTTCCCATCACATCCACATCACAACGCTTCTTCACAACCTCATTTGTCAGTCTCTCTCTCCATGTGACTCCACAGGCTCCTCTCAAATAAACTCATTTCCACTGCTCTTACTCATGACTTGTGTCCCTCCAACAAGGTCTCAGCTTCACTTCCATACATGAAAGTTGGTATCACAATACTGTCATGTAATAACTTTTTCACTTCCATGCTTACTTCTCTGTTTCTTATCACTGCCTTCAAGGAACCAGCAACCTTTCTTCCTTGTTCTACCCTTTCAAGCACTTTACCCTCCAAACTTCCATCCTTACTCATTATATTACCCAAGTACTTAAACGTACTCACATTTTCCATTTCCTCATCATTCAACCTCACTGTACATTCACTGACTTAACATCTCTTGAAGACCATAACTTTACTCTTCCCTACACTCACCTTTAGATTCCATTTCTTACACACTCTCCCAAACTCACCCACCAAGCCTTGCAGCTTTCTTTCGTCTTCACTTAACAACACAGTATCATCTGCAAACAACAGTACAGCAAGTTTCCAAACATTGCCCTCTCTCATTAGAGCCACTCCAACATCCACTACCTTACCTTGTATCTCTTTTATAACCCCATCCATGTACAGATTGAACAACCATGGAGACATGACACATCCCTGTTTCGACCCAACCTTCAAATAGAAAAACTCACTCAGTTCACTAACCACACACACTCCAGCCTTAGCACCGTCATAAATACAGTACTCTTCATAGCATTCAACAACTTCCTATCTACTCCATATATTCGTAATACTTTCCACAATCCTTGTCTATCCACCCTGTCATATTCTTTCTTCAAATCCATGAAGGCCGCGTACAACTTCTTTCCCTTCTCTAGAAATTTTTCCACTAAAGATCTAAGAATGAATATCTGATCTACACAACCGATTCCCTTCCTAAAGTCTCCCTTTTCTTCTCCAACTAATTCCTTTGCTATTTCCCTAACTGTCAATAAGTATCCTACCATATACTTTTCCTATTCCACTAAGAAGACAAATGCTCCTATGATTACCACACACGTCTTTTTCCCCTTTCCCTTTGTACAAAGGAATAATTATACATGACTTCCAATCCTCCGGGACTCTACCTTCCTCTCAGGCCAATCTGCACATCTTCCACATCCATTCTACTACAATCTCTTCCCCATTATTCAGCATTTCACCACGCACTCCATCAGTTCCTGGGGCTTTCCCCATTTTAACTTTCTTCATTGCTTCCACAACTTCCATCCTACTGATTTCTTCCTGTCTTCTCACCTCTCTCCTTCTCCCAGCCATTCCCCAACCACTTATACTTTCATTACTTTCATTCTCTATGTTCAGCATTTCATTAAAGCGTTCTCTCCATCTGCTCACTTTGTCTCCCTTCTCAACTAGTAATCTACCATTTTTATCTTTCACCCCTCTACTAATTTCATTGCCACCCTGTCTGACTCTCTTTACCTCTTTCCAGAACATTTTCTTACATTCCCTCCACTTGACGCTCAAATTCCTTCCAAATTCCACATCCACTCTCTTCTTACTCTCTCTTACAAATCTTTTCACCTCATCCTTTCTACACACAGTATAACTCTCTCTTCCGTCTCTCAACTTCTCCCCCAATAGTATTGCCAAAAAATGGGACATCTGACCACATTCAAACATGTTATGGCAATTTATTGGTGACAAATAAAAACTATTTAAGTCTACAGTATGTAAAAAAAGACAATTTCCTACTGGACTGTTGTCAAGGAGTGTGGAGTTGGCTCAGCTGTTGCCTGGGAATGTTGACCTGGCTCAGTTGCTGCCTGCAGATGTGGACCAGATGAATGATTCAGATGGTGGGTGAATGGTGATGGCTGGGGGTCATCACTTGGGGTGTGGCAGCATTTCAGGCAGTGCTCATCACTTTGGATGCTGCAGCAAGTCAGGCAGTGGTTACTACCTGGGGTGTGGCAAAGAGAGTCTGGGGATGGTCATCACCACAGGTGTGGCGGTGAGTCAGGCAGTGTTCACAAGGGGTGAGCCAGTGAGTCGGGAACGTCTAGCACTCGTGGCTGTGCATCATTCTCTTGCTGTGTTTGTGCTGGCTCAGGCTGCCAAGCTTGAAAGAGTCTGGACTGGGGAGGAAGAAGTGTCAGGAGATGAGGTTGAGGGATGGTGTGAAAAAGTCAGACACTTCTGTCTGCTTAGAGACAGACTTCTTTTGGCGATAGAGCTTCTTATAACAAGAGATCGTGCTAAGAAGCCCACTGTGCACCCTGAAGTTTCTTTCAGCATCCCGGTTAAGCTTGAAAATGATGTCACAAGCCTCGTTGACACTTCTCAAGATAGACTTCAGCCCTGTAAGAGTGAGGCTAGGTATTGTGTCAAGAGACTGGCTCATCATCATCATCCTTCTGATTCTCAAGTTCCAGGAGTTCCTCAGTCGTCATCTCCTTGTCATGTGACTCCATGAGCTCCACAACGTCACCTTCCTCCATGTATTCCTCATCCCCAATGAGATTTGACTCACTGGCAGGGTTGGCAGTTTCTCGATAGAGTGCGGAATGGTCAGGCACTATAAATCCCTGAAAATCATGCACAACCTCAGGCCAGAGTTTCTACCAAACAACATAGAAGATCCTTGGAGATATATCCGCCCAGGCAGCAGCAATATTGCCAAGGCATTTCCTAATCCCCAAAGACCATTCATCATCGATCAATGTGTTTTAGACAAGGTCGGTTCAATCTGATCCACATTGATTTTGTAAAAGCCACAGAAAACTGGGGAGAAGTTGCCTCACCTCTTCTATGACATAAATGGAAGCTGGCAAGTGGGAACAACAATATTTGACGGTGTCTGGCATGACTGGTTCCCCTAGATGTGGTAGGAGGTCCCCCCCCCCCAGCCATCTCTCCACCTCCCTCTGCCCCATTGGATCCTCCGCTCACTGTCTCCTCCCACCCAAATATCCCCCATAGTCCCTCTGTACCAGTGTGGGGGTGTGTAGCAGACATATTCCTTCCCTATTGAGGCTCCCCCCCCACCTCCCAGGGCCCCCCCACACCCACTCCACCTCCCTCTGCCCCATTGGTTCCCACCAAAATCAAGCCAGACAAACACCACGCCACTGCGTCATTGACTTACAAACTATTATGCTCAACATGTTTTATGCAATAGAATGTATATTAAATCTGTTATTAGTTATTTATGTAAGGTTCTGAGCCATAGAATATTAGTTTCTTTGTATAATTTACCCATTCTCCATCAATTTCGATGGGAAACATTCGTGATTGTATGGTACCTGCAATTCTCAATTTTTAAATAATTATTTCTGCCATTCAGCAATTTACATCAGTATAGGTTTTTTAGCATTTTATATAACACATACCTGTATTTTATTATTTACATGCCGAACCTAATATTTTTACACAATAAGCAATTTTTTTTTTTTTCAGTTATTTTATCTGTTTTTATTATCATAATGTGTTTTTTTTCTTTTATACATTTCAGTTTATGTACAAATATTATTTACTGATATGGTGAATCAATATATTTTTATTTTGCATGCAAAGGTAATTTCCCCCTCCCCCCCTTTTTTATGCACACATACAGTTTGTTTCACCCCTGGGCACATGCTTTCATTTTGATTTGGATGATTTTGTAGGGTTATGTGACAAAAAAATATGTATATGCCAAAATTTTCCTATTTTCGTTCACACACAATGGGTAACTATTATAATGATTGACACTTGATTGTGCGGTAACCATTAGGCTTATGAGACTGAGGTTAGCATTTTCAGGTGTGTAAATTCAAGCTCTTCAAATCAGTAACAGAAAATTTTACTTTGGTGAGAGTTGAAAAATTGATGCCTTTTCGTGGCTGGAGTGGCGGTTGGGCCTGGAGATTTGTGGACTTTAGGGGTTAATCGCAAATGCCTTCCAATATTCCCTGGCTTCCATGTTCTCCTCTTCCTTGCCATTCAACACAGCAAACAGATCATCTTTTTATACTGAATAATCTCCACCCACACCACCACCTCCTCCCCGTTCTGCAACAGTCAACACACATCGCACACACAACATAAACATCCTTCAGTTAAACACAGATGGCATAAACACCAAAGAACATGAACTCACATGATTCATCAAACAACATAACATACACATTGCCATCTTACAAGAAACAAAACTACACAGAATACAAAAAACACCTACATTTCATAATTTCACCACCTTTCGACAAGACCGGGTCGACGGCAGTGGCGGTGGACTCATCACCCTGGTACACAAACCCATTAACTTCTCAGAAACCAGTGCACCCACAAAGTCACTTCTCCCCCCACATGACACCACAACAGAAATACAGTCAGTTAAAATATGCACAAATCACATATAACAATTGCCAACACATACATTCCCCCCCCCAGTCATCCCCCACAGTGCCACACAATTACTCTCCACAAATACACCACATCACTAACATACCCAACATCATCCTGGATGGTGATTTCAGCGCCAAGGTGTCGGCCTGGCATATCAACAACCCTGACTCAGACAGAGGGCTGGTGCTGCAATCCCAAACAGATCATCTTTTCATACTGAATATTCTCCATCAACATACCCACATCCCACACCAAGCCCTCTTCCTCCCATTATCCCCAGACATCACCTTCTGTTTCCCAAACCTTGCCTCCACAACATCCTGGAGAGTGGTCAAAACCCTTGGGCCTGATCACCTCCCAGTCATCATCACTACCATAACCAGAATCACCCCAGCTGGCCACAAGCACACATACACTAATTATAAGAGAGCCAACTGGGAGGCCTTCACAACCAAAACATTTTGAAACATTAAACAGTACACCCATCACAAACATCAACACTGCTGCGCACACTTTCAGTACAATTATACAAAGCGCAAACAAAAGCCTTAGCCTTTATCATTCTTTTTCTGTGCCTGTCCTCCTCTCTTCCTATTTTTCACCATCATCCACTCACTTGATGTAGTGCTGCCTACTTCTTCCTTAGCCTTTATCATTCTTTTTCTGTGTCTGTCCTACTCTCTTCCTATTTCTCACCATCATCCACTCACTTGATGTAGTGCTGTCTACTTCTTCCTTAGTCTTTATCATTCTTTTTCTGTGCCTTGTCCTCCTCTCTTCCTATTTCTCACCATCATCCACTCACTTGATGTAGTGCTGCCTACTTCTTCCTTAGCCTTTATCATTCTTTTTCTGTGCCTGCCCTCCTCTCTTCCTATTTCTCCCATCTTTCCTGTCACTTCTTATTGGTTTTCTTTCCTTTACAGGTGGCTTTACATTGAGTGACAAGCCAAATGGTTTCCTGTAAGCCAAGAAACCATTTACAACGCTGGGTGGTAACCATATAACCAAACCATACGTGCTCCTTACGTGTCAACAAGTGGGTTGGTGGAGGGTTAGTGCCCCTCCCCGTAAAACAAATAACTCAACGTCAAATGGCCACCCCTTACGGGATTATGGCGTCTGGCAATAGATAGATAGATAGATAGCAAACAAAAGACCCATCTCTAGAAGCAACAGAAAGAGAGACAACCCTAACTTCACACCAGATATTAACCCTTTAACCGCAGGCATTGTTTTGACCTGACTGTCCCCCCCCCCGTGGGGGTTCCAGCCAAAATGTAAACATACTTTAAACCTTTATAACTCTCCACAGAATAAAGCTAGAGCAAAAAATAAGATACCATTAGAAAGTACTAACCTTCAGCTTTGCAATGATGTAGGTTTCATGATTTCGTTGACTATCACTGGATGGGCAGTGCCATTAGAAGTGGGCGATCTAAAATCACTATTTTTCGTCCAACACACCATTACCAAATAACAACTACACTCTGATAATAATACTATAGACATATATGAACACTGCGCATACGATAAACACCCACTCTGTGTTCACAGAGGCAGGTAAAAGGCACTGTAATTGCCCGCACTTCACTGCCACATCAGCACCATTGTCACTCACAAAGCTGGACAGATACTGATGCGTGTTTGGGCAGGGGTGGGGGGGGAGGCCGAGGAGTGGGAGGTGGGGGCCCAGGTGGTAGGAGGAGGGAGGTGGGGGTCGGCTGGAGTGAAAGAACTTAATAGCTACTCTCCCTTGAAACATTTGGCGTGCGGAAAAAACGAGCAGTATTCAAAATATTCACAAACATTATAGAATGATACCCGTGGTTTGGTCCAGTTTTTGCAATGTCATTCTGGAATGACAACCGCAGTTAAGGGGTTAAAGGCCTCATCAGTCAACGGGACACACTACGACACTCCCCAACACCCCATACACAAGACACTGTACAACAAATACAAGAATTCAACACTCAAATAAACAATAAAATATCAGAACAGCAAACACTAAACTGGAAAAATTATCTCCAAACACTTAACCATAAAACAAACATCAGCAAACTCTACAAAACACTAAAACAGCATCACACTCTCCAATGGCATACTACACAATCACAAACTGCCATCACAACAACAGACACCAAACCTTGAAACAAACAACAAGCAAACTCTCTCATCAATCACTTTTCACATGTCAGCCATCTAAACCCCCACTGCAACGACCAACCTATCATCCAACGTAAGAGACAGTTCCCCACAGACCCAGAATACACACCTGTCACGTACAACCAGACAAAGCACATCATCAGCAACCTTAAGCAGTCATCTGCCTGTGGACCAGACAGCATAAGTAACATTCACCTTAAACACCTTGGACCACAAGGCATACAAGCACTCACCAACATAATAATCTACAGCTACTCATACAACACAATACCCAACATCTGGAAGCATGGCATTATCATCAGTATCCCTAAACCCAACAAAGACCCCACATTATCTTCCTCACACAGCCCCATCACACTCCTCTGCACCCCCTCTAGGGTCACTGAACGACTGGTACTACAACTAGTTACACCTCACACATCCCTAGCCCAATCACAACATGGCTTTAGCCCACTACACTCCACAAACACCCTTCTTACAGGCCTTAAGCAGAGAGTTTCTGATGGCATGAATTCAGCTAGGCCACCACACAGAACACTCCTAGTCACACTAGACATTATCAAAGCTTTTGATGCCATCCCCCACCACAACCTCTCAAACAAAATATTCAACACAAACATGCACAATAACGCAAAAAGATGGCAAGCAAACTACTTAGCAGGCAGATATTCACATGTAACATTTACCAGTCAGTCTTCGAACATCCGAAACTTCACAAATGGCGTCCCCCAATGATCTGTTTTGTCCCGTATACTCTTTAACCTATACATGCACGGCATACCTACACCCCACACACCACAGATACACATAGCTTCCTATGTAGATGACATAACACTCACATATACACACCAAAATGCAAACAGAGCTGCACCATCCTCCAACCTTACCTCAACACACTACCTGTACAAGAATGGTTCCCCACAAACAGGCTCAAAATAGCCCCAGCCAAACCAACAGTGACCCTTCTCACAAACTGGACAGCAGAACACAGTCACATTCCACACCTGTCCATAAACAACACTCCTCCCCCCCACACACACACACACACAAAATCCTTGGTGTAACATACAGTACATCAGTGTCATTTAAATAACACATCACAAACATTAAAAATAAAATAACACCAAGACTCAGTGCCTTAAGACCAAGGCTGGTGGGTTACTAATGAAGTTTCCATCAGCCGGGGCCAAAGGTGAAGAGGTTGCGGTACTGAATGATTATTTTGGCTCTGATGGCACTTTTTGTGAATTGGAGCCAATGAAAATGCTGCCAAAAATGACCACGATGGGCTTTTCATCTTCCCTGGGCGACTAGTGACATCATCACCGAATGTCACGTCTGCTTTGCTCCATGCAGGGTGCACAGCACCACCATGTGTGGGCTCCTCATCAATGCCCCCAGCGCATGGTAAAGAAACATCCAACTACTGTCACAGGTAGATAGTTATTTGTAGACACTGTAAATGTTTGGGTGCATACTAGGGAGCTCATAGGAGATGCACTATAGGAAAAATTTCTGCAGAATTTATCATACACCTTTTGGTGGTGCCAACCAGATTGATGCCATCAGCAATTTGAGCCCAGTGATGTTTATGGCAAAGTATGATGCTTCCAGCAGTGATGGGGTTTAACCCCTTCTTCACCAACCCCTCCCCCCAATGTAAACACTACATTTACCCCCCATACCGACCTGACAGCTCCCCCACCCGTAGTGTGAGAGATAGTGTATATTCTTTGCCACGTCGAAACTACTCACTCTTTGTGATTTGTTTGTATACTGATGATCACATAAACCCAAAATGATGTTGGTCATAAAAAAAAAAATATAAAATAAATCATTATATAAGGTTACATATCTAATGCTGAAGTACTGTTACCCAGGTAACTACTATACAACCTGGCTCGAAAAAAATGTCCTGCACAGATGGATGGCTTATTTATTTACCTTGTAAGCTGAGCATTAAGCGTGTCGACACACGTGACAGTGATGGTGACCTTGACCCACTTGTTGCCCAGAGTGTGGCGTCACTAAGCTCGCTACTAATTTCCTCCTCCTCACTCACATCAACCTCTCTATCATTTTCAGGATCACAGTCATCTACTGACACATCAGAAACTACTGCATCATCATCTGATGCATCTAAATAAGTATCCTCATCAGGAATAAACTCGTCACTATCGGAATCCGCCAGAGACGTCATGAGAGAAAAATATCCTTTACACCCTCTCTCATGGTCAAGTGCGTGGTAACTGACTCTCTAGGGCAGGCCAAGGGATGTTAATTCTATTGTATGTCAGCAGAAAATATAATATGATATCTGTTGCAGAAAATATAAATAAAATAATGATTGGTCTAAAAGAGGTTACATCACAGATGAGTGAGCAAGCCATTGGTGCCACCGCAACTCAGTCATGACGTATCTTATGATGTCAGAATTCGTCAGTCTTTGCTGTCAAAACACAGAGCTGTTGCTATCACGAGGTCCTCAGAAACAGCCTTACCGGGCTACCCTGAGGCCCATATGCTGCCATTCATTTGAGGGCGTACCAGCGTACCACGGTAGTGGTTCCGGTGTCTCACAGGTGTTTACAGGCGATGTAAGGGGGTACATTAAACACATTTCCTGTACAGAAGGGGTTAGGTATATATATTAGACTGCGGAAGGAAGTAAGAAGTACAACCGCCTCCACTTGTAAGTACCCTATGTACTACAGGGGCCGGTATGTAGAAATTTTGATACTAGCATGTTTACTGTGCTGGAACAAGTCTGTTACAGCACTCTCACACCAAAGTTGATGTGACATGTCAACAAATACAGTAATACCCCGACATATGATACCCCGGCTTAGTGATAGGGGTACAAATACCACCAAACCCCGTTACCCAATGGCAGATCCTCGGTTTAATGATGGGCCCTCCGACATCGCGTCCACTGGCGACAGGCCGAAATTCTGAATTGGGCGCATTCCCGAGGCCAGCTGAGCCCGTCTGCCTCCCAAGATGGGCAGAGACACTCATGCACGCTCCACAGCCATCACTCACCCCGAGCTCACCCACATCATTCTTCTTGCACCGGCCATCTCGGAGTAAGAAATTTCTATTACCCTCGCCACCACGCATCATATTGCACCACCACCATAACGCAAGCTGCTATCGTAGTGGATCGTAACTGTGTACAAGCAGTGTCATGAGTAGAACAGTGATACTAATCGTGTGTGGAGTGCGATACTGTGATTTTTTGCTTAAATAAGTATGATAATGTCTGGTAAGGGTGCTGCACATGGTGGGGCTAGTGGTGGTGCTGTTGGAGGACCCAGTCGGGATGGTAAGCGGCCTGCTGTGTTGGTGCTGATGATGTTCCCAGAAACAATGCGCGTATGACTGTCTCTCTAGTAGATAAACTAGATATTCTTAAGTGCCATGACAAAGGCTAAGGTGTGTGTGACATCCCCTTGGCTCTCCACCTGGCCCAGTCGACTGTCTCCACCATCACCACGAACAAGGAGGCCATTAAGTCTGTTGCTAGGGAGGTTCCAACCTTATCCACCTCCCATATCACCTGCCAGCAAGGGTCTGTGACAGAGGAGCTGGAGCAGATGCTGCGCATGTGGGTGGAGGATCAGAACCGGCACAAGGCACCCATGAGCCAGGCAATTATTTGCACTAAGGCTCTCTCACTATGGGATGAAATTAAGGTGAAGTAGGATCTTGATGACAGCGAGACCTTCAAGGCGAGCCATGGGTGATTTGACCGGTTCAAGAGGCGAGCTAACCTCCACCACGTAAAGATGTACGTTGAGGCGGTGAGTGCAGGTACGGTGGCGGCGGCATCGTTTCCTGACAAACTGAAACGCATCATCGCGAAGGGTGGCTACAATGCGAAGCAGGTCTTGAATTTTGACGAGACTGGGCTCTTTTGGAAGAGAATGTCCTCCAAGACATATCTTGCAACAGAGGAAAAGTCTATGCCAGGAATCATGCCCTCAAAGGACCGGCTGACACTCCTGCTGGGGAGCAACGCCGAGGGCGACCTCAAGTTGAAGCCGCTCCTTGTCTACCACTCCGAGAAGCCCAGGGCTCTGGTGGGGGTATGTTAAAGAGAACCTTGGGGTGATTTGGAAGTCTAACAAGAAGGCCTGGCTGACTTCCAATATCTGTTTGTCATATTTCCACTCATACCTCTCTCATGTGCTGAAGACGTATGCCTTGCAGGAGAATCTGGCGAACACATTTCTTGTGGTGGCAGACAACGCGCCTAGCCACCCTCTCGCGATGAAGGAATGGGCCAGCAACACAGAGGTGGTGTTCCTGACCCCCGACACCACGTCCTTATTGCAGCTAATGGACCAAGGGGTGATCGCTGCTTTCAAAACGTATTACCTCCGCTGCAGTATGCAGCAGTTAGTGAGGGCCTGTGACAGTGATGATAGGACAACAGTGCAGCAGTTCTGGAAGGGCTACAATATATGCCATGCCCTAGAGAATATCACTGCAGCGTGGCGTGAGGTTAGCCAGGCCACCCCGAACGGTGTGTGGCGGAAGCTGCGGCCAGAGTGCGTCCACTCCTTCACCGGCTTCCCTGAGGGCGTGCAAAGCTCCGCCTGGGCAGCGTGTGTGCCAGGAAACAGCGCAATTATCAAACAAGGCAGACTTCGAGGAGGTCGACGAGGATGTGGAGGTGGTTCTCAAGAGCCACACGGAGGAGCTCAGCAACAAGGAGCTCCTCAACATGGAAGTCCAGCAGGCGCACCAGGAGACAGAGGAGGACGAGGTCATCCCTGAAGTGCGAGCTCTCAATACAACAATCCTGAGGGAGATGCTAAGGAAGCTGGACGAGATCATTGCGCTTATGAGCACATACGAACCTCTCCCAGGACGAAGCAGGGATGCAGTTGATCAGCTGGAGAAGGGATGAAGGTGTACAGGACGATGCTGGAGGAGAAGAAGAAGAGGGTGGCAAGGCAGACTACAATCACTGCCTTCTTCAAACAGGCCCCCACCACGCTACCAAGTCACAAAGGATCTCACCAGCCCTCGACAAGCAGAGCATTTCCCCAGCCTTCAACCAGCAGAGCATCTTCCAAGCCTTCAACCAGCAGAGCATCTTCCAAGCCTTCAACCAGCAGAGCATCTCCCCAACCTTCAACCAGCAGAGAAACACCCATGGTCTCCTCCCGTTGAGGAAGTGCTCGGCCCCTAGTGCTGGACCTAACCTCCAGCCGATCCCCGTCTCCCGTGTCATCTGTGTCTCCTCTAAGGCACTCCACCACTCCATCGCTGCCTTCCTCATCCCATCCTCCATGTCCCTCATCACTTCGGCCACTGTCGTCTCCCTCGCCACGACATGAGCCACCGCAACTGACTCTATCACTACATCATTCATTGCAGTGGTCTCCCTCGCCACCTCAACAGTCATTGCAGCTGTTTCCCTCACCACCTCGTCTGTCATCGCATTGCACCTCATCACCACCACCTGAGCCATCACATCACACCCCATCACCACCGCCTGAGCCACTGCATCACACTCCATCGCCACCCCCAGAGCCAGTACATCAGTCTCCTGCTATGACCACCTGACCTTGCCAGGCTTCCCCTCACTCTGACTCTCCCCTAGAGATGGGGTTTGAGGGCTTGAGGGTATCAGGAGAAGGACTGAGTGGTAGGGAGCACTACATGTCCCCTAGCCTCGGGGAGATAGCAAGGATGATGACCAGGACCGGACATGGAAGAAGTAAGTGATGAGAGGGGTTTGATATTTTCTAACCTATTCCTTATGATTTTCAGGTGCTATTTGTTGCTTTCAGTGAGTTATTTACAGGTGTTAGGCTTTGGTTAGCTTCCCTGACAGCTGTTAGGCCATTTAATTGGCTTTAAACTTGTTTTTAGGCTCATTTGGGTGGGTTTTGGACTCGGTTTGGGGGGAAACCCAAGGCTGGTAAACACTCCACATTGCTTTACATGTTAAATGTACCTCGATATACAATACCCCACCTAACGATGGGGTTTTAACTAACCAATCAGATCGTTAAACCAGGGTAGTAGTAGTAGTAGTTGTTCCCTAGGCAGTCTGGCCGAACAGCCCCGAGTCCCTGTAGAAGGCCATGGCCGAGACTGAGCTTTCCCACAGAGCTCTCAAGGAATGTATGTTGTGTTGCTGGCATAGGTGATTGTGTGCAGTGGTGTCTTCCATAATGTGCTTAATAGTATGGGGTGCTGTGTTGCATCCTGGACAAGCATCAGCAATGGAGTCACCCAACCTCTTCTGATAACTCAAGAGGGCTGGATGATGCCCACATCTCAGCCTGGCCAGACAAACCCTGTCCTCACGAGGGAGAAAGGATTCAGAAGGGTGGATATCAGGAGGCCATGCATGCAGCTGTATGTTGTCTTTAAGTGACTGAATGGAGCAGCTAGTGATCTGAGTACGGATATGCTTCTGGAAGCGGGCGAAGGGGGAGAGATGACAGTATTTGTGTGTGATATCATGTGCTGGGTGTTGTTTGATATTCCTTGGTGTGTGTGGACATGTTACCATGAAGTGTAGTGGATGGTGTGGGATTTTGGAGGCTGTAGCAAGAAGTTTGGTGCCTCTCATGTCAAGACAATCCTTGACTTTGAGGACTTTGGTTTCTTGGTGTAGGTGATCTGTAGGTACAGTAGCTGTGCAGCCTGTGATCATTTTTAGGGCCATGGTCTGTAGGGTGTTGCAGTGTGTTTTAGTGAGGTTAGAAGTCCAGGCAGGGCTTCCATAATTCATCACTGAACATATATATTGTTTGTATATTGTGGTGGTGGTTTCTTTGTCGTGTCCAAATGTTGTATGGGCAAGTGATCTCAAGGCACTGAGTCTTGGTGTTAATTTATCTTTAATGTTTGTGATATGTTGTTTAAATGACACTGATGTATGTTACACAAAGGATTTTGTCCGTGTGTGTGTGTGTGTGGGGGAGTGTTGTTTATGGTGAGGTGTGGAATGTGACTGTGTTCTGCTGTCCAGTTTGTGGGAAGGGTCACTGTAGATTTGGCTGAGGCTATTTTGAGCCTCTTTGTGGTGAACCATTCGTGTAGCGTGTTGAGGTAAGGTTGGAGGATGTGTGCGGCTGTGTTTGCATTTTGGTGTGCACATGTGTTTTGTCATTTGCACAGGAAGCTATGTGTATCTGTGGTGTGTGACGTGTGGGTATGTCGTGCATTTATAGAGTAAAGAGTGTAGGGGGAAAAAAAACAGATCCTTGGGGTATGCCATTTGTGAAGTTTCTGATGTTCAGAGACTGACCAGCAAATGTTACATGTGCACATCTACCTGCTAAGTAGTTTGCTAGCCATCTTTTTGTTATTGTGCATGTTTGTGTTGAATATTTTCTTTGTGAGGTTGTGGTGGGGGATGGCATTAAAAGCTTTGCTAATGTCTAGTGTGACTAGCAATGTTCTGTGTGGTGGCCTAGCTGAATTCATGCCATCAAAAACTCTTTGTGTAAGGTCTGTAAGAAGAGTGTCTGTGGAGTGTAGTGACCTAAAACCTCATTGTGACTGGGCTAGGGGGGTGTATGGTGTAACTAGTTGTAGTACCAGTCGTTCAGTGACTGTGTAGAGTGTGCAGAGGAATGTGATGGGGCAGTATAAGGAAGATAACATGGGGTCCTTGTTGGGTTTAGGAATAGTGATGATAATGTCATGCTTCCAGATGTTGGGTATTATGCTGTATGAGTAGCTGTAGTTTGATATGTTGGTGAGTGCTTGTATGCCTTGTGGTCCAAGGTGTTTAAGGTGTATGTTAGTTATGTTGTCTGGTCCACAGGCAGATGAGTGCTTAAGGTTGCTAATGATGTGCTTCGTCTGGCTGTACGTGAAAGGTGCGAAGACTGGGTCTGTGGGGAACTGTCTCTTACGTTGGATGACAAGTCGGTCGTCATAATGGGGGTTTAGATGGCTGACGTGAAATGTAATTGATGAGTGTGTTTGCTTGTGGTTTGCTTGAAGGTATGGTGTCTGTTGTTAGGATGGCAGTGTGTGATTGTGCAGTACTGCTGTTAGAGAGTGTGATGCTGTTTAGTGTTTTGTAGAGTTTGCTGGTGTTTGTTTTGTGATTAAGTGTTTGGAGATAATTTTTCCAGTTTAGTGTTTGCTGTTCTGATGTTTTATTGCTTATCTGAGTGCTGAGTTCTTGTATTTGCTGTACGATGTCTTGTGTATGGGGTGTTGGGGAGTGTCGTAGTGTGTCCTGTTGACTGATGAGGACTTGAATTTCTGGTGTGAAGTTGGGGTTGTGTCTCTTTCTGTTGCCTCTAGGGATGTGTCTTTTGTCTGAATATTGAATAATTGTATTGAAAGTGGAGAATGTGAGTGCATTCAAGTACTTGGGTAGTGTGATGAGTAAGGATGGAACTTTGGGGGATGAAGTACGTGAAAGGGTACAGCAGGGAAGGAAGGTTGTTGGCACACTGAAAGCAGTGATGAGAAATAGGGAGGTGAGTATGGAAGTTAAGAAGTCACTGCATGATGGTATTGTGATCCCTACCCTGACGTATGGAAGCGAGGCGTGGACCTTGCAAGAGGGGAACAAGTCAAGAGTGAGAGCAGTGGAAATGAGTTACTTGAGAGGAGCATGTGGAGTGACATGGAGAGACAGGTTGACAAATGAAGAAGTGAAGGAACGTTGTGGGGTAGATGTGGATGTGGTTGAAAAGATTAGGAGAAATACACTGAGGTGGTTTGGACATGTGGAGAGGATGGAGAATGAAAGACTGACTAAGAGGGTGTATGTAGGTGAGGTGGAGGGAGGGAGAGGGAGGGGTAGACCGAGGATGAGGTGGAGGGATGGAGTTGAGAGGTATATGAGGGAGGGGGGGGTGAGTTGGGGGGAGGGGAGTCAAATGGTGGGTGACAGAGTGACTTGGAGGCGTTTTGTCTGCGGCCACCCTTTGCGGGATTAGGGCGTCGGGCTATAGATAGATAGATAGATAGTATTGAAAGTGTGCATAGCGGTGTTGATGTTTGTGATGGATGTACTGTTTAATGTTTGAAAGTGTTGTTCTGTTTCAGCTGTGAAGGCCTCCCAGTTGGCTCTCTTACAATTAGTGTATGTGTGTCTGTGGCCAGCTGAGGTGATTCTGGTTTTGGTAGTGATGATGACTTGGAGGTGGTCAGAGCCAAGGGTTCTGACCACTCTCCAGGATGTTGTGGGGGAGAGATTTGGGGGGCAAAAGGTGATGTCTGGGGATGATGGCCTGTACAATGGTGCCAGAAAAGACACTCCACACCACCACCCCCACTGGTGCTGCTCAACCCCAAACTATCAGGCCAAGCAGACCCATAAGCAGCAGGCAGGTAACTATCTTTGCAGGGCTGTCCTGTGCATTGAGCCGATGCTCCCTTGTGACTGACAGCGTCTCGCTGAAGTGAGGTGTAGGGAAAAGTGCAGAGGTTTGGTTTCAAGATGGATGCATTTGTGTCTCCATCCAGTTAACAAGGGCACCATAGCAGACTCCAATTCATCTCAAGATTTGGTTAAATTTCTTTCTGTAAGAAGATGAACAAAGGAAAAAGAAATCAAATGAAAAAATAATCCATACACCAGATTACAGCGTCCTCCATTCATAAAAATATGGGGGGATGGAAATAGGTGTGATATCTAATATGCATGTAGTGCGGTGTAGACAGCTGGAGGTAAGGGTTTATGAGAGTATGCTGACCTACTCTCTGAAAACACTGAACAGGTTCAGCAAAGGGAGATGGTCAGGAACAGGTCCAGAGGGCTGGTGAAATGGACACTCCTGCTCTCCCAGCCACCAGCTTGCCATCCACCTTGGGAGTACTCTACTGTTCAACTGGTATTAGTCTTGATTACCTTCCAACATAGTAAATGGTTTCTTAGGTTAGAGGAAATCATTAGCGTTGTCACTACTCAGAGCTTAGCCACCTGAATTGCAAAGAAGAGTAATAAAAAGTGACAGGAAGAAATGGAAGAAGGTAAGAATGAAGGTCAAACACAAAGACAGAATGAGAAAGGAGAAAGGAAGAAATAGGCAGCACAACATCAAATGAGCAGTTGATGGTTGCCACCACCTACCATCACCATCCCCTGTAGTACTTATGAGTGGAGCTGGTTGTACGAGAGGTGGAAATTTGATAAACTAGAGTTTGTCCTGGCTACGCCTTGTGCACTGGGTACTTTTTAAAGCATTTAAACATACAAATTACAAAGGAAAACATGTGGAGGAAGGTAACAGTGCTTTAAAAGAAAGTAATGCATGCTAAACCTCGCTATACTCTGTCCACTCCAACTCTGTCTCAAACTGCCACCTCTCCAACATGAAGCTGAGCTGTAACATGAGAGAAACACAAGATGATGATGCAAATAACAAAAAAAGATGGTATGGAAAAGATGCAGTGTCTTAGTCTGCCACTGAGTTACAGAAAACTAGCTATTCAATGATGAAAACTCTGCCAAGTTAAGAAGGGCAAATTATAGTTAGTCTTAAGCAAAATCATTCTTGCCTTGTTCTGTTGATGGCTGGGCTTGTGCTAGTCTGCTTCCATTTATTTCTTCTCTTCTCACTCCCTGTTCCTTCTGATGCGTTCTTCTCTTCCAACATTCACTCTGAGCACTGTCACTTTTACGCTTGCTCCCAGTTCTCTCTTTCTGTCCAGGTGTCTCCATATTTATATCTACGTTTAGCTCATCATCGTGTCTGACATTCATGACTATATGTCCACTTGCTTCTTCATTGTAGAATAATTCGTCCTCACATTTAAGATCCTCAAAATGCTCAATGTTTTCCTCTTTTGGCTTTAAATTTTCCATTATAGCAAGCTCCCCATCATTTTCCAATTTTGGCAATAAGATGCTTTCAGAGTCATAAAACCCAATCAGATCAGTCTCATATACATCCTCCTCCTTTACCTCCTGTTTCACACACTTCAAAGCAGATGACTGAAGCTCACTTGCATCCACGTCATTCCTCTCACTCCTGTCCGCATTGCTTCCTTCCACGTGAATAATCACTTTGCTAGTGTTAAGGTTCTTGGCATCACTCGAGTCCACCTTGGCTCTTACAACCTCGATAATCTGCTTAGGCTGGGAACTCATTATTGCTTAGGCTTCCCTTGTAATGGCTTCTGCAGCACACCACTTGCTACAGTATCATGAAACCTAAGAGTTCATCATTTTAAAGAAGCTGAAAATATTCGGGTTACAATAACATACTGTATTTATTACTATTGCTTCTTAACACTTTGGCCGGCCCCGCACATGCGCCCTGCTACACCCCAAGGTCAGCTGGGGGTTGCCAGGCAGTGCATAGTTACTTGCAAATGCTTACATTTTCTTACATCTGACTATTTTTCATGCTACATTATTCATTTTAGTATCAAATTATTCACAAATGATTTTTCTATATGGATATATGTATATAAGGTTGAACAGAATACCAGCATTACCAATACTATAACAGAAAGTACAATGTGCAAAAATGTAGACATTTTACGTAAATGTTTATACTCTTTACTTTCGATGTTATTTTTTGTGCTATTTTATTAATCTTCGTCTCTCTTTGTTCGCAAGTGTTTGTTCTACAGTAAAGCACCAAGTTTTATGCCTAACAGTCAGGTGGAAGTAAAGTGAAGTGATTGAGATTCTAACAATGGTGTCTCAAGTTCGACTTTTTTGGTGGTAGGAGGGTTAGGTGTGGCAGGGAGGTACTGAAAGTGAGTGAGTTGGATAAAAGAGAGAAAATGATAGATTATCAGGAGAAATTGAAAGATGAGTGGCATGCAGTGAAAGATCAGGAAAATGGCAGTGTGGAGGAGGAATGGCAGTTGTTTAAGAGTGCTGTGGTGGGGCATGCAGAAGAGATGTGTGGCGTGAGACGTGTGGGTGGTGGTGTAAGAAAAGGAAGTGAATGGTGGTGCGAGGAAGTACGTATGGCTGTGGCAAACAAGAGACGTGCATATGAAGTGTGGCTGTAGAGGAAGGATGAGGTGTCATATGAGAGGTATAAGGAAAGGAGGAATAGAGCGAGAAGAGCTGTGCATGATGCTAAAGTGGCAGCAGATGAGAGGTGGGGTAGGCAGCTGACTGAGAATTTTCAACAGAATAAGAAAATGTTTTGGAAGGAGATGAAAAGGGTGCGAAAGGGTTAGTCAGGGAAGGAAGAGCGAATAAATGCAGAGGATGGAAGGATGTTAACTGAGACTGATGCAGTAAGGAAGAGATGGGCAGAGTATTTTGAAAGATTGTTAAATGTAGAGGAGGAAAGTGTGGCTGAGACTGTGGCAGATGGAAGGGTGCAAGGAATAAATGTGTTGGGAGAGTTGAATGATTCTTTGATCACGAAGGAGGAAGTGGAGAAGGCAGTAAAGGAGATGAAAACAGGGAAAGCTGCAGGTATGGATGGGTGTGCTATGGAATGCCTGAAGGGTGGTGGAGTGACTATTGTTGACTGGTTAGTAAGAATTTTGAATGTGTGCTTTGTGAAAGGTATGGTGCCAATTGACTGGGCAAGTGCTTGTGTGGTCCCGTTGTATAAAGGCAAGGGTGATAAGTATGAATGTACTAGCTTTAGGGGTATAAGTCTGTTGAGTGTTGTAGGTAAGGTGTATGGAAGAGTGTTAATTATGAGAGTTAGAGAGGGTACAGAGAGAGTAAATGGTGATGAGCAGTGTGGCTTTAGGAGAGGGAGGAGATGCGTGGATCAGGTGTCTGCTGTGAGACAAGTGTGTGAAAAGTATTTAGCGAAAGGCAAGGATGTGTTTTGGGCATTCATGGATTTAGAGAAAGTGTATGACAGAATTGATAGGGAGGCTTTGTGGACTGTTTTAAGATTGTATGGACTTGATGGTTGGTTACTAAAAGGGGTGAAAAGTTTTTATCTAAATAGTAGAGCGTGTGTAAGAGTGGGAAATGCTGTGAGTGATTGGTTTCCCGTGAGAGTTGGGCTGCAACAGGGATGTGTGATGTCGCCTTGGTTGTTTAATATTTATATGGATGGTGTTGTAAGAGAGGTGAATGCAAGTGTTTTCAGTGGAGGTCTGAGTCTGATGAATGTCGATGGTGGAGAGTGGAATCTTAAGCAGCTGCTGTTTGCAGATGATACTGCACTGGTGGCTGATTCAGAGGAGAGTTGAGACAGTTGGTAGAGGAGTTTGGAAGGGTGTGTGAAAGGAGGAAATTGAAAGTAAATGAGAATAAGAGTAAAGTGATGAAGTGTACGAGGTTGGTAGATGGTAGGGGGATGAATATAGTTTTGAATGGTGAGTTGCTTGAGGATGTGGAGTGTTTTAAATATTTAGGGTCGCATGTTGCTATGGATGGAAGAATAGATGCAGAAGTTGTAGAATAAATGAAGTAGGAAAGGTGCTGGGAGGAATGAAAAAAGTGTTTAGATGTCGTTCGCTTAGAATGGATGTAAAGAGAAGGCTGTATGAGGGTGTTGTGGTGCCGACTGCGTATATGGGGCTAAAACATGGAATATGGGTTTAGCAGAGAGGAAAAGTTTGAATGTAATGGAGATGAGGTGTCTGAGGAGTATGTGTGGAGTGACGCGTATGGATCAAGTGCGAAATGATGAAGTGCGAAGGAGAACTGGAGTTGTTTGGGAGATGGCTCGTAGAGTTGAGCAGAGGGTGTTGCGATGGTTTGGGCATGTGGAGAGAATGGATAATGAGCGATTGGTGAAAAAGATAACTAGATCTGATGTGAGAGGTGTAAGGCTAAGAGGGAAACCACGAATAGGATGGATGGACAGTGTGAAGAGAGTGCTGGATTCGAGAGGGGTGTCTGTTGAGCAAGGAAGAGTGGCTGTGCGTGACAGAAATAAATGGAGAGATATTGTGAATGAATAAATGATGACGCAGCGCTGAGGGAATATTCTCCCGCATTTGGTCTGATTAGCTAGTCAGGTCAGGTGCGAGTAAGGGGATGGGTCTATTATGATGTTGCAGGGGTAAACCAGCTCTGCTGTTGGGCCCTGCTGCAGATGTCACTGATTACACTGCGCAGTTGACCCATGTGTGGTGTGGTGCAGTGAGGATCTGTCCCTTCTCTCCTTTGGGACTAAGATGCAAATGACTGTGTCTGAATGGATGAGTAAATGGGGAGTGTGTCGTCCTGTCTCGGCTACCTCCCTTTCCATGGGGGAAGCAGCCTAGGTATATAGATAGATAGATAGGTGGGGGCACTCACCATCCACCCACTTAGTGTAATGGTATTCAGTTTTTACGGTACCTCTACACTGAGTGGCAAGCCAAATGATTTCCTGTAAACCACGAAAACATTTACAACGCTAGGTGGTAACCTTATAACCAACCAACATGTGTTCCCTACATGACAACAAGTGGGTTGGCGGAGGGTTAGTGCCCCTCCCCGGAAAACAACTAACTACAAATACGAACAAAAAGCCTCTGACCAGGACTGACCGAAAGGTGACGACTTAGGACCAAACAAAGGACATGGTACGAATAGCTACATGGAATGTAAGGGGTGCAAATGATAAGGTGAAAAAAAGAGAGATTATCAAGGTGCTTCAGGGTGCAAAAGTGGATGTGTCTGGCTTAACTGAAACTAAATGGGGAGGCGAGAGTGTGAGACAATGGGAGTATGGATGGGGCATATGCGCAGGAGTGGGTGAGAATGAGAGGGAAAAAGAAGGAGTGTGTACTGTTGTGAGTAACAGATGGAATGAGAATATAAGAGAGTATGGATCAGTTGGCTCAAGGATTGTGTGGGTAAGATTGAAAGTTGGACTACAAATACAGGCAATTGTGCGCGTGTATGCGCCAATGCAAGATCGTGCAAGCAAAGTCAGAGAAGAGTTCTGGACAAGTGTGGAAGTGTGCATGGAAAAGTTTGAATGGAATGAGTGTTTTTGACTGGAGATATAAATGGAAAAGTAGGGAAGGTGAATAGAGTAGTTGGTGAGTGGGGTATGCCTGCAGAGATGGATGAGAATGGCAGTGCTTTAGTGGACATTTGTGCCAGGAGGGGGTTCGTGATAGCCAATACCGACTTCAGGCACAAAATGATCCATAGGTATACGTGGCAAGTGATGAGATGGGTGGGTGGTGAACTGAATGAATGGAAGGCAATGATTGATTATGTGTGTGTGGATGAAAGGATGAGGTGTGTAATGGATGCAAGAGTATACAGAGGCTGGGGAAGTGGACTTTATGACCACCACTTGGTGGTGGTCAGAATCAAAGTCCACATGAAATGGATAAATGGAAGAAGGGAAGGGAAGGAGGAAGTGGTTCATACGAGGAGGGTGGAAAGGTTACGAGAGCAGGACTGGGGTCAATTCATTTTTGCCAATTCAATTACAGTTCAGAATAAAATTTGAATTAATTCCAATTCAATTGAATTCATTCATAAAAAAAAAGAAATCTTAAATTCCAATTCAATTCAATTCATTGTTGTCAATATTTCATTCAATGGAATGTTTTCAATTCAAAATCAATTTTAATCTACCCAATACCATTAATCTACCAGGAAAAAATAATAATGAGGTATTAAATTAGTTTTAACTTTTTTTGTGATAGCAAACTGTATACAGTATTTTACTGTTTATTTGAGTATAATGTAAGTTAATTATTGTACAATAATGAATTCACATACAACAGTCATCAATTCATATCAATTCAATTATATGAATTCCAATTCAATTCAATTAATTTTATTTTTATATTTTTCTCAATTCCAATTCGAAGTTTTTTTAATCAATTCCAATTCAAATCATAACTGACCCAAGCCCTGTACAAGAGGATAGAAAAAAGGCAGAATATAAAAGGGAAGTGGAGGAGCGATTAGGTAAATTTAGATTGGAGCAGAAGGGGGACGCGGAAGGTGTGTGCAAGATATTCACATAAGAAATCTGTGCAGCATGTAAGGTGGTGCGTGGGATGAAGAGAAGACGAAATGGGGTGCAGGGAACAGAATGGTGGAATGAAGAGGTGAAACAGGCTGTGGCACAAAAGAAGAAGGCATATAGTGAGTGAATGAGAAATAGGGGCAGGGAAGAAACTGAGAGACGGAAGAGAGAGTTATATGTAGAGAGGAAGAGAGGTGAAAAGATCAGTAAGAGTAAGAAAAGAGTGGATGAGGAATTTGGAAGGAATTTGAGTGTAATGTAGAGGGAATGTAAGAAAATGTTCTGGAAAGAGGTAAAGAGAGTCAGACAGGGTGCCAAAGAAGTTAGTTGGGGAGTGAGAGATAAAAATGGTAGATTACCAGTGGAGAAGGGAGAAAAAGTGAGCAGATGGTAGATTACTAGTGGAGAAGGGAGAAGTGAGCAGAAGGAGAGAAAACTTTAAGGAGTTGCTGAACATAGGGAATTAAAGTAATGCAAGTATAAGTGGCTGGGGAATGGCTGAGAGAAGGAGGGATGTGAGACGAGAGGAAGAAATCAGTAGGACGGAAGTTGTGGAACCAATGAAGAATACTAAAATGGGGAGAGCCCCAGGAATTATTGGAGTGTGTGGTGAAATGTTGAAGCATGGGGGGAGACAGTAGTAGCATGGATGTGGAAGATGTGCAGACTGGCCTGGGAGGAAGGAAGAGTCCCAGAGGATTAGAAGTCAGGTATAATTACTCCCCTGTATAAAGGAAAAGGGGAAAAAGAAGTGTCTGGTTATCACAGGGGCATTTGTCTTCTTAGTATAACAGGAAAAGTATACGGTAGGATACTTATTGACAGAGTTAGGGAAATCTATCTATCTATCTATCTATTGCCAGACGCCATAATCCCGTAAGGGGTGGCCATTTGACTTTGAGTTAATTGTTTTACGGGGAGGGGCACTAACCCTCCACCAACTCACTTGCTGACACGTAGGGAGCACGTATGGTTTGGTTATATGGTTACCACCCAGCGTTGTAAATGGTTTCTTGGCTTACAGGAAACCATTTGGCTTGTCACTCAATGTAAAGCCACCTGTAAAGGAAAAAAAAGCAATAAGAAGTGACAGTAAAGATGGGAGAAAGAGGAAGAAAGGAGGACAAGCACTGAAAAAGAATGATAAAGGCTAAAGAAGAAGTAGGCAGCACTACATCAAGTGAGTGGATGATGGTTAGGGAAATAACAGAGGAATTAGTTGGAAAAGAACGGGGAGGTTTTACGATGGGAAGAGGTTGTGTAGATCAGATATTCATTCTTAGATCTTTAGTGGAAAAGTTCCTAGAGAAGGAAAAGAAGTTGTATGCAGCCTTCATGGATTTGGAGAAAGCATATGATGAGGTAGATGGACAAGGATTGTGGAAAGTATTAAGAATATATGGAGTAGATGGGAAGTTGCTGAATGCTGTGAAGAGTATGTATGAGGGTGCTAAGGCTGCTGTGCGTGTGGATAGTGAATTGAGTGAGTTTTTCTATTTGAAGCTTGGATTGAAACAAGGATGTGTCATGTCTCCATGGTTGTTCAATCTGTATATGGATGAGTTTATAAAAGAGATACAAGGTAGGGCAGTGGATGCTGGCGCAGACCTAGTGAAAGAGGGCAGTGTTTGGAAACTCCCTGTACTGTCGTTTGCAGATGATACTGTGTTGTAAAGTGAAGACGAAGGGGAGCTGCAAGGCTTGGTGGATGAGTCTGGGAGAGTGTGTAAGAAATGGAGTCTGAAGGTGAATGTAGAGAAGAGTAAAGTTCTGGTCTTCGAAAGATGTGAAGTCAGTGAATATACAGTGAGGATGGATGAGGAGGAAATGGAAAATGTGAGTGTGTTTAAGTACTTGGGTAGTGTGATGAGTAAGGATGGAAGTTTAGAGGGTGAAGTGTTTGAAGGGTACAAAGGTTGCTGGTTCCTTGAAAGCAGTGATAAGAAACAGGGAAGTGAGCATGGAAGTGAAAAAGCTACTGCATGACAGTATTGCGATACCAACTCTAATGTATGGATGTGAAGCTTGGACCTTGTTGGAGGGACAGAAGTTGACAGTGAGAGCAGTGGAAATGAGTTACTTGAACACTGCATGCTGAGTCACATGGAGAGACAGACTGACAAATGAGGGAGTGAAGGAGCATTGTGGTGTGGATATGGATGCAATAGGAAGTGTTAGGAGAAACACAGTGAGGTGGTTTGGCCATGTGGAGAGGATGGAGAGTGAGAGACTGATGAGGAAAGTGTGTGTGAGTGAGGCGGAGGGAAGGAAAGGGAGGGGGAGGTCAAGGATGAGATGAATGGATGGAGTGGTGAGGTACATGAGCAAGGGGAGTGTGAGCTGGGAGCAGGGAAATGAAATGGCGGCGGACAGGGCAACATGGAGGCGATTTGTTTGTGGCCACCTCTTATGGGATTAACGAGTCTGGCAACAGATAGATAAACTAATCATGGACATGAGAGTGTAACAATCAACTTGCAGACACACTGAACATGTGTGTGAAACAGGCTGAAACTGAGTGTTGGCACTGGCGTCGCCACGACGAGAGTACAGAACTTGTGCTGCCAAAGGACGTGAAAATGCGTGTTTTTAGTCACGAATGTGCAATCATGGGAATATTTGATAGCTGTTGCCAAAGTGTAATTACTCCAATCTGGATGCCGCAAAACCTGGTGCCTACTGTACAATAATATACAAGTATACCCTGATATATGATACCCTTAGATGCGATACCCCAGCTTAGCGATGGAGGTAGAAACTGTGGTTTAACGATGGGTTTTGATTTTCTTTTACCAATTTTGATGATATTTTAGGCAAAAATTGTGTGTTTAGGTTGACTTATAAACTGTTTTTAGACTTAGATAAAGGTCTTTTTGCCATAGGTGGGGTGAACATTGTCATTTGGGGTACAATTTACAAAGCTTGAGTTTTCCAGACATATTTGATGATTTTCAAATTACTGTATATTTGTTGGTTTTAGTGAGTTATTTACAGGTGTTAGGCTTAGGTTAGCTTCCTTTACAGCTGTCAGGTCATTTAGATTGGCATTAAACTTGTTTTTGGACTCATTTAGGTGGGCTTAGGACTTGGCTGGGGGGGGGAACCCAAAGTTCAAAAATGCATCCCTATACTTTACGTTAAATCTAGCACAATATATGATACCCTGCCTAATGATGGGTTCTCAACCAATTCCATCGTTAAACTGGGGTATACCTGTCTGTATAAAACAATAAGCAAACAACCAACATCACTATTACTAACACTGTAAAAACAGGGTAAGGAAGGCCAGGCATGCCCAATCAGCGCGCCGTCTCGTAAATATTTATACTCATATTTTACTTTATATCTCACAATATTTTGTGTGCTATTTCACTTATTTTAGTCTCTAACTGTTCATATGAGTTTGTTCTACAGTAACATAAGCATTCATGAATGAACAGAACACGAACATCTAACGCAGTACATAAAGTAAAAGGACACATACACTGTACCGGTACAGTATATACATACATTAGAACAACAAAGAACTTATAAACAGTAGACATATCTATACTTACCACCCAATGATGTTTGTTGTGCATGAGTTGAGCATCAGTATAACCCCTCCACCTGCTGCAGTAAAACACACTTACTGAAGAAGCTCAACAGATGTTACAAGTGGAGGGGATGGTGGGGAAGCATTACTGCTTTGTCACCCAGTATATCTGCTTGCAATGGTACAAGCTGGGGCAAGGTGCAGCGTACAAAGCCACATCACATGACTTGTTCTTATACTTGGTGTCTTTCCTTTTACCAGACTTGTAGCAGACACGACACCTCAAACGAGCTTTCTTGATGTAATGTAGGAAATGGTTCAAATTCTTGTTCAGGCTCAGGTTTATCAACAATACGATGCCTCTTCCTAACAGAACCAGTAGGAGTTGTCTCAACTTCATCTCGTGAGTCAGATGATGAATCTTCATCTTGTGGTGTAGGAGAGAAGAGTGACCACCTCACACCTGATGGCCCGGGTGCTGACCCGGGTGATGCAGCATCTTCACCCCTAGCGCTGCTGTCATGCTCATGTATGTCGGGAGCTTGTGGGATGACATCATTTTTGACAGGCCAATCCTCATAATCAAAGTCCATCAGTGAATCAATGGGTAGTCCATGGGACTGAAGCAAAGTCATTTTCTTTGCATCAGTTGAGTAGTACTTGTACAAAATGAAAGCATTATGAACAGCCATTCGCAGAAAGTAGAATGTGATTTTCTTTGTCCAATTCTGACATTTCCGCATGAAGTGATAACATTTTACCATTTGGTAGAAGAGATCAACTCCTTTCATATGGTCTTTGTAGTCACAGACTGCCTTTGATTTGTTCACAGAGACTTCTTGTAGTGAAGATTTTCCATCTTTGTTCCGTACTCTCGTTCTTCTTTCCACTTCTTGTGTATCAGCATTATGGCAAGTTGTGATGACTGAAACAACTTGTTTATCTTTCCACAGAATTATGAAAACATTGTTCTTCCATTGGAATACAGTTGTATCAGCTGGAAGGTTTTTCTCTGCTTGTAGCTTAAGATCTCTGGGTGCACCACCCTGCAATCTGAGAGTGCCACAGGTGTACACACCTTGTTCAAGCGGCTGTTCACTAAGTTCAACCGAGTTGTAGTAGTTATCCATATATAAATGGTAACCTTTATCCTTCAGTGGTGCAATCAAACCAATAACTGTTTCAACTGTTGTCTTCCCAATTCCTGCATTCACATCTAAATCAAAGATGTAACCAGTCTTTGCCTCAGATAGCATGTACATCTTTACTCCATATTTATCAGGTTTATTTGGATTATAAATCTTGAAAGCTAACTAGCCCCTCCATGCCACTGAGCCTTCATCGAGTGGCAGGTGCTTCTTGGGAATGTAGTAAGTCTTGAATTTGTGTTAGATATTACATTACTGTTTTAACTTTATGAGTCTGTCAGTACTGTACTGTCTTTGGGAATGCCTTTATTATTATTATATGAATGAAAATACTTAGCAATTACCACGTATCGCTTCTAAGTCATACAAGCATTGAAAGCAGGCACATGCCACTTTTTACCTGTTTGCCAGTACACTGACATCTTTGGGGCCTTCACAATTCCCATCAACATTGTTGTTCCCCCCAAACTGGCAATCTCTCACACATTTACTTCATCCCACTCAATCCTTGTTTGGTTAGAAGCATTGCGCAAGGATTGTGCTGCCTACAGGTTAGTTTCATCTGCCAAATATCTGAGCAAATATCTCGTAATAAAAAGCTGGATAAATCCCAGAGCAGTGGCTGGTACTGGGACAGTTAAGCCTGGTGTCCCAGTAAAAATCTGAACAAACGGTGCAGTGCTGTCAGTAAACCAGGCTGAATCACCTAGTCCCATGGACATAGAACAATAAATGGATTTTTGGTGAATATTTTACTTCGATGACATAAATAAAGTCATTGACCAGCTTACAGGAGTTTTTTGGATGATGTAAATGATGTCACTGGCCGGCCAAAGTGTTAACTGTACAGTTAGTTACTAAATTTTTATTGTTCTCGGCTTTTCTATTGCAATTTCTGGTGATGTCTTGATCTTGGTTTCCACTTTATTGCCGCTAATGATTATATTACTGAAAAATACCAATGCATATACAGTATTTCACTAGTGGTCTTCACTTTTTGCTTCATTACCTTGAAGTTCATTTCCCTGCACTGAACTTAACATTCACTTCACCACAATATAATGAACTGTCCTTAACAGTGATTTTGGGGGTGCCAGCAGGTCAGGTTGCATAGGAAGTTTTCAGTGCTGTAAAGAAAGCAAAATAAGGAAGCTATTAAAACAATCCCACATTAAAACATTAACATAATAAAATGCATGTGTGCATGACATACAGTATGGTACACACACACACACACACACACACACACACACACACACACACACACACACAAAGAAAAAGGGATGTGGCATGGAACAAATGGAGAAAGGCAACAACAGAACAAAGGAAGAATGCAAAAGAACTAGAATAAACACGAATCCACAGAGAGGAAGAAGGATACTTTGAAAGAGGTATAACTGACAAAGGTAAGGAGGAATCTAAAGTGTTTTATAGATTTGTCAAAGGCAAACTGAAACAAAAGGAAAGAATCAATAAGATGAAAGTAGAAGGAAAGGTCTACAAAGATGCAGTAATGCAAGCTGAAATCATGAACAAAAGTTTCCAATTGGTTTTCACTAAGGAAAGTGATCTTGTGAAGGGGAAGGGAATGACTAGAAATGTAGTATTAAAAGATATAAAAGTGGAAGTGCAGGAAGTGTATAAATTACTGGAAACTCAAGATGTAAGGAAGGCCCCAGGGCCTCATGGGATCTCTAACTGGATACTAAAGGAATCCAGAGAACAACTGATGGATAAGATTCACGGTTTAGTTGTGTGTTCTCTGGAAGAAGGGAAAATGCCTCTGGAATGAAAGAGGGCCAATGTGATGCCAATTTACAAAGGAGGGAATAAGGAAGATCACCAGAATTATAGACCAGTGTCACTGGCCAGCACAGTCGAAAAACTGTGCAAGAGAATCTTGAAAGACAGGTGCATAAAATATCTGGAGGAGATGGACGTTTTACCAGAAAGCCAGTTTGGATTCAGAAATGGAAGCTCATGTGTTTCTAATCTGTTGAGCTTATACTCATGGGCAATTGATGTACTACAAGAGAGAGATAGCTGGGTGTACTTTGATCTGGAGAAAGCCTTTGACAAGGTACCCCATAAGCAACTAATGTGGAAACTGGAGCACACAGGAGAACTGAAAAGAAACCTCTTGGAGTGGATGAGAGACTTCATGAGAGACCAACAGATGAGGACAGTAATAAAGGACTGGATGTCTAGGCGGAGGGAAGTAACGAGTGGAGTCACACAGGGCTCGGTGCTAGCGCCCACAATGTTCCTGATTTACGTAAATGATATGGTGGACGGAATAATCAGTTATGCAAGTCCGTCTGCAGACGATCCAAAGATCATGAGAAAAGTAGAAGGTGAAGAGGATCGTACAATGCTGCAGGAAGATCTGGACAGGATTTACGACTGGAGCCGGGTATGGGAAATGAAATTCAGCACAAAAGTGCAAAATATTGGAAAGAGTTTACCGCTTCCCGTCCGATCAGCGAAGTTAAGCAACGTTGGGTCTGGTTAGTACTTGGATGGGTGACCGCCTGGGAACACCAGATGCTGCTGGCATAACGTTCTCCCTACGTGTCAAGTGGGGTTGGTGGAGGATTAGTGCCCCTCCCTGTAAAACAATTAACTCTAAGCCCTTGGCCACCCCGTTTGGGATACATGGCGTCTGGCAATGAATGAAGTAAAAGCACTAAGAGGCCATCACTGAATTACTTGATGGGAAAGGAACCAATCACAAAAGCATGAGAAGAAAATCCCCTGAGGGTGTTGGTCAAGGATAATTTGTCACCTGAAAAACATGAGGAGATGATGAAAAACTTGACAGTGGCTATGATCTGTCCCAGGTTAGAATATGCAGCAGCAGTGTGGTCCCCACATAAAAAGAAAGATATAAACAAGACTGAGAGAATACAAAGAGCAGCAACCAAGATGGCCCCTAGCCTGGAAGATCTGTCGTACAAGGAAGGACTAGAAAAGCTGGCTCTGTGTTCCTTAGAAGGAAGAAGAGAGGTGACATGATTGCACTGTTCAGGGCCAAGATGGGAGTAGACAAAATTGACAGAGAAGATCTGCTTGTGTGACATGGGGGAGCAACAAGAGGACATGGAAAGACACTGAAAAAGACAAGTTGCTTGAAGGTTATCAAGAAATACAGTTTTCCACATAGATGCACTGACATGTGGCTGGACAAATAGATAGTCCAGTCAAAAAACTTAAATGTGTTTAAAGCAAAGTTTATTAGCCGAGACACAGAGATGGGACCCCACGAACATAGGTCATTTCCTGTATATAACAAATAGGTAAATACAACTGGGTAAATACATACACACACACACACACACACACACACACACACACACACACTAATAACAATAATAATAATCTATCTATCTATCTATTGCCAGACGCCTCAATCCCGTTTGGGGTGGCCACAAACAAATTGCCTCCAAGTCGCTCTGTCCCCCGCCATTTCACAGCCCTGCTCCCAACTCACCCCCCTCTCTCGTATACCTCTCCACCCCATCCCTCCATCTCATCCTCGGCCTCCCCCTCCCTCTTCCCCCCTCCACCTCATTCACATATACTCTCTTCGTCAGACTCTCACCCTCCATCCTCTCCACATGGCCAAACCACCTCAGTGTGTTCCTCATAACGTTTCCTATCACATCCACATCCGCACCACAACGCTCCTTTATATCCTCATTCGTCAGCCTGTCTCTCCATGTGACTCCACAGGCTCCTCTTAAATAACTCATTTCCACTGCTCTCACTCTTGACTTGTGTCCTTCCAACAACGTCCAAGCTTCACTTCCATACGTTAGAGTTGGTATCACAATACTGTCATGTAGTAACTTTTTCACTTCCATGCTCACTTCCCTGTTTCTTATCACTGCTTTCAAAGAACCAGCAACCTTTCTTCTCTGCTGTACCCTTTCAAGCACTTCACCCTCCAAACCTACTACCCAAGTACTTAAACATACTCACATTTTCCAATTCCTCCCCATCCAATCTCACCGTACATTCACTGACTTCACTTCTCTCGAAGACCATCACTTTAGTCCTCCCAACATTCACCAAACTCATCCACCAAGCCTTGCAGCTCCCCTTCATCTTCACTTAACAACACAATATCATCTGCAAATAACAGTAGAGGGAGTTTCCAAACACTGCTCTCTCTCACTAGGGCCACTCCAACATCCATTGCCCTACCTTGTACCTCTTTTATAACCCCATCCATATACAGATTGAACAACCATAGGGACATGACACATCCTTGTTTCAATCCAACCTTCAAATGGAAAAATTCACTCAATTCACTATCCACATGCACTTCAGTTTTAGCACCCCCATACATACTCTTCACAGCATTCAATAACTTCCCATCTGCTCCATACATTCTTAATAGCTTCCACAATCTTTGTCTATCCACCCTGTCATATGCTTTCTCCAAATCCATGAAGGCTGCATACAGCTTCTTTCCCTTCTCTAAAAACTTTTCCACTAAAGATCTAAGAAAGAATATCTGATCTACACAACCTCTTCCCCTCCTATATCCTCCCTGTTCTACTCCAACTAATTCCTCTATTATTTCCCTAACTCTGTCAATAAGTATCCTACCATATACTTTTTTCCTATTACACTAAGAAGGCAAATGCCCCTATGATTACCACACACTTATTTTTCCCCTTTTCTTTTTTACAGGGGAATAATTATACCTGACTTCCAATCCTCCGGGACTCTTCCTTCCTCCCAGGCCAATCTGCACATCTTCCACATCCATTCTGCTACTGTCTCTCCCCAGTGCTTCAGCATTTAACCACACACTTCATCAATTCCCGGGGCTTTCCCCATATTAACTTTCTTCATTGCTTCCACACCTTCCATCCTACTAATTTCTTCCTCTCTTCTCACATACCTCCTTCTCCCAGCCAGTCCCCAGTCATTTATACTTGCATTACTTTCATTTTCTATGTTCGACAATTCATTAAAGTGTTCTCTTCATCTGCTCACTTTTTCTCCCTTCTCCACTAGCAATCTACCATTTTTATCTTTCACTCCCCAGCTAACTTCTTTAGTACCCTGTCTAACTCTACCTCTTTCCAAAACATTTTCTTCCATTCCCTCCACTTGACACTCAAATTCCTTCCAAATTCCTCATCCACTCTCTTCTTACTAATCTTTTCACCTCTCTCTTCCTCTCTACATTTACAGTATCTCTCTCTTTTGTCTCTCAACTTCTTCGACGCCCCTGTTTCTCATCCACTCACTATATGCTTTCTTCTTTTGTGTCACAGCCTCTCTCCACCTCTTCAGTTCACCATGCTGTTCCCTGAATCCCTTTTCGTCTTCTCTTCACCCCACACACCACCTCACATGCTGCACAGATTTCTTCTGTGAATATCTTGCACACACTTTCCACATCCCCCATCTGCTCCAATCTATATTTACCCAATCGTTCCTCCATTTCCCTCTTATATTCTGCCTTTTCCATCCTCATTTAACTTTTCTACCCTCCTTGTCAGAACTACTTCCTCCTGTCCTTCCCTTCTTCTATTTTTCCAATTTGTTTGGACTTTGATTCTGACCACCACCATGTGGTGGACTGAAAGTCCACTCCTCCAAAGTCTATACACTCTTGCATCCATTACACACCTTCTCATCCTTTCATCCACACACACAAATCAATCATTGCCTTCCGTTCATTCAGTTCATTATCCATGATCCACCCTTCTCATCACTCGCCACATATACCTATGACTCATTTTGTGCCTGAAGAGGGTATTTGTTATCACGATCCCCCTCCTGGCACAAATGTCCACTAAAGCACTGCCATTCTCGTCCATCTCTGCAGGCACACCCCACTCACCAACTACTCAATCCTCCGTCACATTCCCTACTTTTCTATTCGCATCTCCAATCAAAAACACTCTCTGATTCCTTTCAAACTTTTCCAAGCACGCTTCCCATCTATCCAGAACTCTTCTCTCACTCTGCTTACACGATCTTGTGCTGGCGCATACACACACACAATCACTCACATTTGTAGTCTAACTTTCACTCTTAATCACGCAATCCTTGAGCCAACTGATCCATACTCTCTTATATTCTCCTTCTATCTGTTACTCACAACAATACACACTCCTTTTGCCCTCTCATTCTCACCTACTCCCATACATATACCCCCATCCGTACTCCCCTTCTCTCACTCTCACCTTCCCATTTAATTTCAGTTAGTCCACATACATCCACATTTGCACCCTCAAGCACCTGGACAATCTCTCTTTCTTTCACCTCATCATTTGCATCCCTTACGTTCCGTGTAGCTATCCATACCAAGTCCATTGTTCGGTCCTTAGTCGTCACCTTTTGGACAGTCCTGGTCCGAGGCTTCTTGTTCGTATTTTTAGTCAGTTGTTTTCCGGGGAGGGGCACTAACCCTCCGCCAACCCACTTGTTGCCACGGAGGGAACACGTGTTGGTTGGTTACAAGCTTACCACCCAGCACTGTAAATGCCTTCCTGGTTTACAGGAAATCAGTTGGCCTGCCACTCAATGTAGAGCTACCCCCAAAACAAGGTACCACTACACTAAGTGGTTGGATGATGGGCACCCCTCAATAATTATTCCTGGATCTGGCGAGGGCTGCCTTTCTCATGGTGACATCAATATAGACAGGCAGCTCTGCTACTTGGTTATACAAACGTCCCTTAACCCATTCCTTATCTTATCCTCTGCAATGAGGAGAGTGGACTCCAGAAGGCAACTTCAGCCCACAGTTCACCAAGATCACATTCAGCTGAGGCTGGGGTTGCAATAAAATCCTTGATTACTATCTATCTATCTATTGCCAGACGCCTCAATCCCGTTTGGGGTGGCCACAAACAAATCGCCTCCAAGTCGCCCTGTCCCCCGCCATTTCACTGCCCTGCTCCCAACTCACACCCCCCCTCTCTCATATACCTCTCCACCCCATCCCTCAATCTCATCCTCGGCCTCCCCCTCCCTCTTCCCCCCTCTACCTCACTCACATACACTCTCTTCGTCAGTCTTTCACCCTCCATCCTCTCCACATGGCCAAACCACCTCAGTGTGTTCCTCATAACGCTTCCTATCACATCCACATCCACACCATAACGCTCCTTTATATCCTCATTCGTCAGCCTGTCTCTCCACGTGACTCCACAGGCTCCTCTTAAATAACTCATTTCCACGGCTCTCACTCTTGACTTGTGTCCTTCCAACAATGTCCAAACTTCACTTCCATACGTTAGAGTTGGTATCACAATACTGTCATGTAGTAACTTTTTCACTTCCATGCTCACTTCCCTGTTTCTTATCACTGCTTTCAAAGAACCAGCAACCTTTCTTCCCTGCTGTACCCTTTCAAGCACTTCACCCTCCAAACCTCCATCCTTACTCATCACACTACCCAAGTACTTAAACGTACTCACATTTTCCAATTCCTCACCATCCAACCTCGCTGTACATTCACTAACTTCACCTCTCTCAAAGACCATCACTTTACTCTTCCCTACATTCACCTTTAGATTCCGTTTCTTACACACTCTCTCAAACTCATCCACCAAGCTTGCAGCTCCCCTTCGTCTTCACTCAACAACACAGTATCATCTGCAAACAACAGTACAGGGAGTTTCCAAACACTATCCTCTCTCACCAGGGCCACTCCAACATCCACTACCCTACCTTGTACCTCTTTTTTACTTTGTACCTCTTGATTACTAATTAATATACAGTATATAATACATGGGTGTGTCCACTAGCAAGTGAGTTATTCAAGATAGTTTGTAACTTTTTGGCAGCTAGCATTTTTCTAAAAATTAAACTCTAGTTTTTCCTAACAGAATATAAAAAAACAGAACCAAACATAAGCCTAAAAATGTATTTAATAAGAGAATGTAACAAAAGACAATCAAAATTAAAATGCATTAATTTTCAAAACCCTGGTCACCCTGCAACTAAAAGACTAGAGGTTGCAGACATGGAAAAATAGATTGAAAGGCATGAGTTGGACAGCTGTGTGGTTGTTGTTGCTTAATACTGTACCAGTCTGTCTGGCCATGAAGACCCGTCAACTGCAGGTATGTAGTTGTCCAAGAGGATGTCCCACAGGTTCTCTATACTGCTGATGTTGTGTGTGTCCTAGTGTGGCATATTCTGTGCAGCATTCCCTGACATGTATTACCATATACAGTGAGTCCTTGAAATACGAAAGGGATAGGGACCAAAAAAAAACTTTCGTAATCCGAAATTTCATATGTCTCTCTCGTTTTACGATTGGTATGCGTTCCTAGAAAGGCAATCGTAAACCAAAATATCGTAAAGTGAAATTAAGGTTTAATGGGAAAAATAGGGATACATTCCTGGACTCGTGTATAAGGAACCGAAGACCCATACAAGTGATCTAATATGCAATAATAATGATGATGTTTTATGTATTGTAGTGCATCTGAATCACATATGTACATTTGCAAACATAATGACATGAAATAGCAAAAACAACATGAAATACAGCTGTATTGTACTGTACTGTTATGTACCCTCCTACTGTACTGTAGCTCCGTCCACCCTTAATCGGTCCCCCCCGAGGCTGGAGGACGTAATGCCTTAATGTCTCCTCTGAGGCTAGGAGACATCCTGGGCCAAAGCCCATCACTCGTCAACACAACAGGTGGAGAGGGAGGAAGCAGGGGTGGTGGAGGTTTGGATGGCAGGGGTGGATGACTCAGGAGAATGAGAGGTGGTGGAGGTTTGGCTGGCAGGGCTGGATGACTCAGTGGTAGCAGAGGCAGATGGACTAGCAGTGGGTTTGAAGAAGCTGGAAATTGTTGTTTGATTTGCCAGCCTCCTCCTGGCCTGGCGGGATTTCCACATGCCCAATCGTAAATGCGAGGGACCTTAATCGTAAAATGAACACTTGGTACTAAAGAAGGAGGATCGTAAATGCGAAATATCGTAAAATGATACAGCGTAAAACGAGGGAGACCTGTATATCGGAATGATTTTCCCCACTGAAATATACATATAAAGGGGGGGATGCATTCTAGGATCCCACTGGACCCCCCATTTAAACTTTACCCTTCCTGTTTAGAATTATACAATACACGTATACAGTACTATACTATTGTACAGACATTTAAAAATAAAACACAACTAATTACTGTATTATTAGTACACTGTACAGTTAAATATAGACCTGTGCTGCGGCTGGAGATTCGTGTCATTGATATGGTGTTATGTCACACGGTGGGACATAATACTGTAATTTCCAGTTTCCTCTCCAGAGTCAGAGTACGGTGTTGTTTCTTTTTGGCAGCTGGTTCCCTGGATGCTGAAGATGATGCAGGGCGCTTGGGAGGCATAGCGAAAGTACGAAAACAAGAAGAACAGCGAAAAACTGCACAACGTACAGCAAAGCTGAGAGGGGAGGACGGACATGAGTCGACTGGGAAGCGCACAAAAATGTGTTTACCAGAGAGGGGTTAGTTCGTTTTCTCGCCGCAAGCGAGCGCGGTGCTGTGTAGCACGCCCATTTTGAATTTTTTGTATTTACTCTCGTATCGCTTTTCGTACCATCGAGACAGATACTTTCGTATTGTGAAATTTGTCTTACACTCATCGCTTTCGTACCATCGGAAATTCGTACTTCGAGTTTTTGTATTTCAAGGATTCATTGTATTGTGTAGACGTATTCCACAAGTGGGGCACGTGTTTGCTGTGACACTACCTAACTTAAATCTAAATTGGTAACTGAGGATGGCTTTGTGATGTCCAGACCAAAGCATAGCTTAGGTGCATTCAATCAGCTCTATTTAGTGATACCTCTGATAGGCGGATGTCAAGAGGGAGGGGGAGGCTTGTAATACAGTGTTCTCATCAAGGTGTTGTACTTGTATCACCCTGCCCATGAAATGGGGTTGGTATGTAGGCAGGTGATCCTTCAATGCTAGTGTTGGAGTGTCTGGAGGTGGGATGTTGTGGAAGTGGGACTGGTAAGTTTGAGGTGATTGTTTTATGTGCCTAGTGTTGTGTGGCTCTTATAATGACAAGGGTGTTGTGTGTTAGAATAAGCTGCCACACACAACTGTGCCTCCCATTTAAAGATATTCTTTAACAGAGAGGACTTCCATTTCAGAGTGTAAGTGAGAAAGTGGGAATGGTTTTGGTGCAGTCAGTGATGTGACATAAGCTGCAAAAGGTCAAAATTATGGGGTAAACTAGCAAAGAATGGGTATAGTTTTCATTTTTAGTTCTAGAATATAAAGAACTATAACCAGCTGCTAAACAGGAAGCTTGACTGGAACAGGGAAAGTTTGGTGTCAGTATATTCAGTGTTTGGCCCTTGGCCTTTGATTGATGCTGCTACTGTGAGAAGGGCAACAGGCAGGATGCAGCTGGGGAAGGCAGCAAGTGTGTCTGGGCTGACTGCTGAAATGCTGAAGGCCTCAGGAGATATAGGAATGAGGTTAGTTACTGATTTGATAAATATGAATAAATATATGGTGTTTTCCCAGATGACTGGCTGAAGAGTGTGACTGTAAATGTGTACAAGGGGAAGGGTGATGTTCTGGAAAGATGAAATTATAGAGGCATAAAACTCTTGGACCAGATAATGAAGGTAATGGAGAGACTTCTAGAAGGTATGATTAGAGAAAGAGTGCATGCTGAACAGATGGTTTAGGTTGATGCTAGGCAATGGGACCACTGATGACATATTCATTGTCTGACAGCTTCAGGAAAAAATATATAGGAAAGGAAACGAGATCTGTATTTTGTTTTCATTGATTTGGAGCAGGCCTTTCATAGTCCCAAAGGAGGTGGTTAAGTGGGCATTGAGAAAGCCAGAGATTGAGGAGTGGCTGGTTAGAGTGGCCATGGCTACATATGTGGGTGCTCGTACCCAGGTGAGAGTGAATGAAGATTGCAGTGATAAGCTTTCCGTGAACGTTGGTGTTCACCAGGGGTCAGTCTTCAGCCCCTTGTTGTTTATCATGGTGCCTGAAGCCCTCTCACATGACTTCAGAAATGGACTCCCGTGGGAGATGGTGGATGCTGATATGGTGTTGATTGCTGAGAATGAAGGGGAGGCAGAGGAAAGATTTAGGAAGTGGAGAGATGGTATGAGGCACATGGGCTTGAGACTAAATGCAGATAATACAGAGGTAATGGTATCTAGGGCTGGTGGCGGTACTTTCGGAGAAGAAGGAGAGTGGCCGGTCTTCCACAAGAGCGTGGGAAGTAATTCCACCTTGTACAGTGTTTGTGACAAATGGGTAGTGCTGTAACTGATATGATTTGCTGAACCTATATATCGCCAATATTTGCATTTTTCCCGCTACCGAACTGATACCAATATTAATTGTTGATATTGGGATATTGGATATGGACGAAGAAACGTTAAAATGACTTCTATTGAATATTCTGGCTATTGCTTTGCCTAATTCTGTGTGAAATAACGTTGTTACCTTGACACTGTCTTGCAGCTTAATAGTCTTACCAAAACCCATTTAAGGTTCATAATAATATGTGAGTACGTTTAAGTACTTGGGTAGTGTGATGAGTAAGGATGGAGGTATGGAGGGTGAAGTGCTTGAAAGGGTACAGCAGGGAAGAAAGGTTGCTGGTTCTTTCAAAGCAGTGATAAGAAACAGGGAAGTGAGCATGAAAGTGAAAAAGTTACTACATGACAGTATTGTGATACCAACTCTAACGTATGGAAGTGAAGCTTGGACGTTGTTGGAAGGACACAAGTCAAGAGAGTAGTGGAAATGAGTTATTTAAGAGGAGCCTGTGGAGTCCATGGAGAGACAGGCTGATGAATGAGGATATAAAGGAGCATTGTGGTGTGGATGTGGATGTGATAGGAAGCGTTATGAGGAACACACTGAGGTGGTTTGGCCACGTGGAGAGGATGGAGGGTGAAAGACTGACGAAGAGAGTGCATGTGAGTGAGGTGGAGGGGGGAAGAGGGAGGGGGAGGCCGAGGATGAGATGGAGGGATGGGGTGGAGAGGTATATGAGAGAGGGAGGTGTGAGTTGGGAGCAGGGCAGTGAAATGGAGGGGGACAGGGTGACGTGGAGGCGATTTGTCTGTGGCCACCCCAAACAGGATTGAGGCATCTGGCAATAGATAGACAGATAGAATAATATGTGGGTGGGTGGGAATGGAGAGGGAGGAAAAAAGAACTGAAAGCCAAAAGTAGCAAGCCGAGAGTGTGGTGTGCAGAACACTGGTGGTGTGTAGGTATGGTGTCCATGCGGGCTTATGTACGTAAATAGTGTACACACAGTCGAAATAAGTGCAAATGGCCCACCCACAGTTACTATATTCTGTATTTAGTCGTAACATTCAATCACGCTTCTCAATGAAACCTAAATAAAGCACATAAAAAGAAAGAAGGCAGTAATCACTCTAATATCCGGACGCCCAATAACCGAACATCCCCACTAACCGAACCTTATCGTCCTGGGATCAAACATTCCCAAAATGGTCCGAAAATCCAAAAAAATTGAAAAAAAAATTGATTTTTTGCCGTCCGTAATTTGAACTTGCCGCGCGCGCCGCGTGAGAGCACTGTTTTGGTTCGTCATTCCTCCGACGTCCGATAGAGCGCCGCTGCATCCTCCCCACTTCCCGCCTGTTTCTCACCGCGACAAGACCTACGCTGTTCACCATGGCTGCCCACGTGCTCGCTTTTGTGATGGTGCCGTACTTGCTGCAAGGCCTCCTGCTGCTCTCTGCCCTACTCTTAGTGTGTGTGATGATGGCCCCGCCTCCTGAGAAAAGGAAGAGAGTGGTGTTGACTCTGGAGAAGAAACGGGAGATATTGGAGAAGGCTGATGCGGGTTGGTCTTCCTCTCGCATTCTCCGCGAGTTCAACCTGGCCCGGTCGACTTTGTTCGATATCAAGCGTTCCCGAGACAAGCTCATGCAGTACACGGCTGACTTCTCGTCGAGAAGCAAACGCAACGTGGAGAGGAAGGTTATGTTTACCCCCAAGTATGCAGAGACTGACCGCTCCACGTTGATTTGGTATCGACAGCAACGTGCAGCTGGTGTGATGGTACTTGGAACGGAGCTGAAGGCTGCTGCTGAGAAGTTTGCAAGGCTTCACGACGCCCTTGACTTCAAGGCATCCGAGGGTTGGCTCTTCGCGTTCAAGTTACGACATGGCCTTACTAACTGTAAAGCACATGGCGAAGCATTGGACGCTAACGAGGATGGAGTGGACGAGTTTCAGCACAAGGTGAAAGGCTTGATCGACAGGGAGGGCCTCACTCTCGGTCAAGTCTATAACACTGACGAAACTGGCCTATTCTATCGCTCGGTGCCAACGAACACTCTGGCCGATGAGACGGAGAAGAGTGTACCTGGCCGCAAGCTTTCTAAGGAACGGATATCTGCTTTGTGTTGTGCCAATGCTAATGGCATGCACCGGCTTAAGTCCGTTATTGTTGGCCGTGCAAAGCAGCCTCGGTGCCTTCGTGGGGTGATGGATGTCCTTCCTGTCGTATGGTACCATTCTTTGAAAGCATGGTTCACAGCTGTGATTTTCAAAGACTGGTTTCACCATCACTTCGTCAAGGAGGTCATACATTACCAGACGAAGACACTGGGAATTCCTCGCGACCAGGTAAAGGCTCTCCTTCTCCTCGACAATGCACCTGCCCACCCGTGCGACAAGGACTTGGTTGCTGAGAATGGCCGTATTAGGTGCATGTTTCTGCCACCTAATACGACTGCTCTCATTCAACCAATGGACCAAGGAGTGATCGTGGCAACAAAGCGCCTGTACCGTCAGAAGTTCCTGGACGAGGTGATGGTGGTTCTCGAGGACGAGGACGAGGGCAGGGAAGGACGTGACACTCGAGGCAAGCGGACTTTGGAAAACCTTCGCCGCTACAACATCAAGTCTGCGCTGTACAACTGGGCTAGTGCATGGAAGGAAGTCCCTGTGAAAACTCTTGAAAATGGTTGGTCTCGTCTGCTTCTCGGAACAGATGTGGAGTACGATTTCCTAGGGTTTGACGTGGATGACTTCCATGCACGGCGTACGCACGGCGACGATGTTGATGTGGACGATGTTCGTGAGTGGTTGGACGACGACGAGGGCGATCCTGGGTATCAGACGTTGTCTGATATCGAGATCGCGTCTTCGGTTGCTGGTGTCAGTCCCGAACTTGAAGATTCCGACGACGAAGGCGATGATGATGCAGACTCCGCCCAGCAGGACACTACTCCAGCCATCCCCAAGCTGAGCGCACTCCGGGAACATCTAGAGTTCGTCCTAGACTACCTGGAACACCCGGACTGCGACAGGGAGATGGGGCCCTTGGGACTCGTGGAGGAAGTGCGTGCTTTCCGGCAGCGCATCATCAATCGCCAGAATCGTCGGTCCTTGCGTCAGTCAACGATTGACAGTTTTTTCAGGCCCGTGACCCCCGCTGTGCCAAGCCCTGGTTCCACTCCGTTGCCTCCCCAAGACAGGCCCTCATGCTCCGAGCCACAGCCCAGCACATCAGCTACAGTGGAGTCACCGCTCGACGTGAGTTTGCGGCTGTCTTCAGAGTCTTCTGTAGTCGGTACGCCATCACCACTACCCACCGATGCACCCCTTGGACGCCTGCCAGTGATACTCTCGGGCTCTGACAGTGAATAAACAGCAAGAACTTCTCCACTAGACCACACGGGAATTTTGAGTGTTGTGCAGTGAAAAAAACGGTGTGTTGTGTTAAGGTTTTCAAGTTGGGAAAAAAGACTAAGTAGAAAAGAAATTTAACGTAACTAACCTTCTTTGTTTAGGCTTTGGAAACTTAAAAAAACTTGGGAAAAGTTAATGTGCAACACTTAAATTTAATGGAACATTATTTGGACTAAAGTGAACACTGTGAAAAGAACGGACTTCTGTGTGTTAGTGACTAAGTTCAGTGCAAGACTTCAGGAAGAGTGTAGTGCAAGTGCTTCAGGAAATCGTTCTTACTGTCAGAGTCCGAGAGGAGGCAGTTATTCATCGAGGTGGCCAGGGACTTGCTGTAAGTAGCCAGAATGTTTCATGTTGTACTATTTTCCATACTATATTTACCAGAATGTTTCATATTGTATTTTTTCCCATACTATACTTACCAGAAAGTGTCATACTGTACTTCTTTCCATATTAAACTTACCTCATGCATGTGCAGTAGGAATGTGTTTTTCAGAGTTCGGTTAGGTTCGGTTAGGTTAGGTTCGGTTAGAGTCCATAAGTACCAGAATGTTTATTAATGTATGAACATACTTCTAAACCCACATTTTATGTTTCTATTGCATTTATTTCAGTCATTTATGTGCCTTATTGGTGTGATTTGGGTGTTAAATAGGGGCTATGCATGTCCGGAGGGAGTTGTATAGGTGTTTCTCTGTGTTTGGGTCCGTAAGTACAAGTCCATAAGCTGGGGCCCAATATCCGGACGAAACCAATATCCGAACCTACCGATGGCTCTATTGATCCGGATATTGGAGGGGTTACTGTACAGTATATGGGGACAATAAGAAGAAAGTAACTTTGAAGGGAAGAATGACATTTGGCAACTTTGTTGAAGCTCAGATTATACTGTGATACAATACTTTGGCTGATGGAAAAACATTATATGCAGATCCTGCCTGTACTTCTTCATTACAAGGCTATCCATACAAGGTTTGCAATTTGGTACTCATTTGTGTGGTGTATAAACAGATATATGGGTAGGTAGACACATAGATAGATAGATAATTACATAGATAGACAGATATGCCTTATACACAAAGGAAAGACAGTAAATCGAAGCATGAACGTCTTCTGATGATGTGTACGTATGGGCACTTGTGTGTCTGTGTGCATAAATGATGCCGATATTCGAGCATCATCTCAGAACGAATATTTAGCATGACAGAAGACACTGTAACCTAAAAGTGTTGCTCACTTTAACCACAAAATATTCATTGCTAAATTTTTCAAAGAAAATAAGATATACTTAACTGAAGACTGTCTTAAAATTTAGAAAAACATGACATTTTTAGTGTGTGCAATATGGGCCACTGCAGTACACTATACAGGCAAACTTCTATTTACGATGCCCCTATATGCAATAGCTACCCCGAAATAGTGATGGAGGTAGAAATACCACCCTAACCCGCCTATTGCAGGCCTACCCCTAGTTTTGCAATGGGTTTTGATATTTTTTACCGATTTTAATGATATTTTAGACTTAAATTTTGTTTAGGTTGATTTATAAACTGTTTTTAGATTAATGCATTCTAGTCACAGGTGGAGTGAACACTGTCACTTGAGGTACGGATTCTCGCCCATCAGATGAGATACAAAACAGTGTGACTCAACAAAGAATATTTTGTCTGACCACTGAATATCTAATCTATCATGGACTACATAATAATAATTTTAAATAAATATTAATAATTATGAAAGCCTTAAAGAATAAATATTTCATGCATTGATGAAAACTGTGACATCGATAAATCATGTGTTTACATTTGGGCTGTTCAAGGGAAAACGCTTTGAAAATACAAAGGAATTTCTAAATAAATGTTGGAAAATAAGACTGAAGAAAATAAATAAGCTCAGCAACCAGAACAGTAACTAAAACTACATAAAGAGGGATAGTTGAAAAGGCTATCCCAATCACATAACCGACTGGATTCCCCATTAAGATAATTCCCCGTCAAAACATCAATGATTCTCTGTCACAACAATTCACATCTTGGACGATACTGCGTCATTCATACATTATGCATAACAGATGTTTATTTAATCAGCCCGGGACCGTCTGCTGCTGCTGCTTCTCTACCAAGTTTGAATACAAGTTGGAGATCGCATTCTCCAGTAATCTCGACTAGGTACAAGCGAGACGGGCACTGGTTCTAGGTTTTGGTTAGCTTCTTTACAGATGTTAGGCCACTTGGATGGGCTTTAAGCTTTTTTATGGAATCATTTGGGTGGGTTTAGGACTTGGCTGAGGGGGGAGGGGGAACCCAAGGCTCAAAAACGCATGCCTATACAGTTACAGTATACCCCTAGATACGATACCCCAACTTAGTGATGGAGGAAGAAATACCGCCATACTCCACCTAATGATGGCCAAACCTCGGTTTAACGATGGGTTTTGAGTTTTTTTACTGATTTTGATGATATAGTAAAATTGTGTTTTGGTCGACTTATAAACTATTTTTTGACTGGGATTAACATGTTTTAGCCATAGGTGGGGTGAACATTGTTATTTTGGGGAACAGTTTACTAAGCTTGATTTTTTCCAGGCTTATATTTGATGATTTCAGATTTTCTTTGTTGGTACCAGTGAGTTATCTACAGGTGTTCGACTTAGGTTAGCTTCCTTGACAGCTGCTAGGCCATTTAGATTGGCTTTAAACTTGTTTGGGGGCTCATTTGGTGGGTTTTGAATTTCATTTGGGAGGAAATCAAAGGTTGATAAGTGCTTCCCATTACTTTACATGTTAAAAGTACCCCGATATATGATACCCCACCTAATGATGGGGTTTACCTAACCAATTACATCGTTAAACCCGGGTATACCTGTACTTTACTTTCTACCCTGAGATATGATACATCCCCTAGCGATGGGTTCTGACCTAACCATCTGCATCATTAAACCAGGGTTTGCCTGTATGTGGTTGGCATGCACTCGACTCGGTCATTCATGTTTTACTTCACAGAAAGTGGTCCTTGACTACTAGTATGTTAAGTCCAGTCTCTGGGGTTAATGTAAGTGTATTTTTCCATTGTGCACTAACTCAAGGCTGGTCTGGCCTGAATTAGCTAATGATTGAAATGTTATGTACGGTGCACTGAACTATAATGTTTTATTTTATGGCTAATGACCGGCCAGCCAAGATATTACATACAGCACTTCCGAGTACTGTATAAATGCTGTTATATTATTTGGGTAATGACCAAAAGCTTACATACATTATGCATTTTATTATGTTAACTACCAAGATATGGCATAGATTTAGAAGGTACATGTTATTTGTTATACAGTATGTCTAATGACTGACTGTTGAGCACTATTAGGGAAGCTCAAAAGTTACAGTATGTGCTTTATATTCCAATTATTTGCCCAGTGGCAAAGACGTTACTTACTTGTGAGCATTAATGTACAGTATCTTACTAACATTTTAAAATACAAAGATATGCTAGTTATCATTTTATCCCTTCTTTCAAATAAGAATCAAAGTAAAAAAACCTAAAGAAATTCTTACACAGTACATCCCCCTAGTATACGAGTATATGGGCGCCAGAGGACGGCGTGTACTAGGAATTCGCGTACTCAGAATAAATAAACTTAAGGGAAAAATTACATGTGGGCAGCACCCCCCTTCATGGGCAACCCTTGAGACTCCTTTCAGACCTAAGTATTGTACTATACAGGGAAACTATCTAAGACATATTACCTAAGATAAAGTAAACTAACAAGATTATGGCTTACTAAATCAACATGGATATGGCTTAACTATACCAACAAGAATATGGCTGTTCACCTTAATCCAAGAAGACAATAGGGTCAATGCAGGTAAGAAGGGGATCTGAGGCAAGATGAGGCACCTAGCGTGCATCTCATGCATCACCCACCACACCACCTGACACACCACCTTCCTCACCACTTTCGTCACCAGCACTTTCAACACTTACACTACCTAATGCACTCACTTCGTTCATAAACCCTTCAAAGTCTATTTCTGACACCACAGACATCCCATCATCCTTCTGATCCTCCTCATGATATGGCTCATCTGATGTAAAAGGAAGTGATTCCTCACTTTCTTCAAGCCAAAGGTAACGGATGATGAGGGTTTGCCTCTGTCTGTTTACTTCCTGGTTGTGCTTGTCTGTGTAGTAGCGGAAGGTTCTGTCCAGTGAAATCATCGCCACCACTCACAACTGAGAGCATTTGATGTTTTTGAATTCTTCCTTATTTATCAAGGGCACACAGTACCCGGCTGATCTCCATCATGAACAAATCTTCACTCTCCATTACTGGAGTTGCTGGCTTTTCTGCTGCAATCTCCTGCTCTGCGTCGGCCTCGTCCACTCGCTGCACGACTTCATGGGGTTCCTGCTCCACTGCTGCCGAATGTAAGCTCCTGATCTCCTCCAGCCTGACGGCCTGAAACCCCGGCACAGCTTGTGCAGTTGTGAGAGTGGCTGCCTCGGCAGCGGCCAAGAACTGAAAGTTGCTTCCCGGTGCAATTTTACACAGGTGTGGTACAAGGAGGCGCCAGGCATGGTTAATTGTTGCAGCGGTTATATCTGCCCAAGAGGACAACAGGAACGTGATGGCATCCTTGAGGTTGAATGACCGCCAAAAAGCCATAAGTCTTACCAGGAGTTGAAGCTGGTGTTGCGGGTGCTATGCGTGGAGCGGGAGAAGCGGGTGGCAAGTTCAAACCATCCTCGGCGTCCATGACATCACCTCCAGCTGTGTCCAAGTCAAGAATTGCCTGCAGTTCCTCATAGCTGTCAGTCTTGCTGCAGTGATGATTGTAGAGGCGTTGGTGGTATAGCTGCTTTACCGTTGCAATTAACTCCTAGTCTAGTGGTTGGATGAGATAGGGCGTTCGGGGTGGCAAAAAAAAACAATCTTGCATTCCTTGCTGAGGTCTGCTAGCCAGGTTGGATGACTTGGGACATTGTCGAGGATGAGGAGCACCTTGAAGGCAATGTCAAGTTCCTGGGATTTAGCCTTGGCGTAAGGGATGAAGTGTTGCAGCAGCCACTCGGAAATGATGCTGCTCGTCATCCAGCCATTGGAGTTGCTGTACCAGTACACCCCACTATCATCCATGCAGCGAAGATTCTTGTGACATCTGGGGTGTGCTGCGGTATGAACCACAACAGGTTGCATCTTGTGTGAGCCTGATAAGTTCACGGCAAATATGACCATTATCCTGCTCTTGTCCATTTTTCTTCCCCGGCCCTGGCGCTGCTGCTTACTGATATAAGTAGACTTCGGCATAGCCTTGTAGTATAGGGCCGTTTCATCTATGTTGTAAATTTGGTGCTTGCTGTAGCCACCCTCGTCGATTATCCCCTTCAGGATGGCAGGATAGTCCCTAGCTGCCATTTCATCCACAGATGCATGCTCGCCGGTGAGGCGAATGTGACATAGCTCCTCCTTCTTCAAGAACTGGCATAACCATCCCACAGAGGTTTTAAAGAGTTTCATGACACCAAGCTTCACAGACGCAGCTTGTAGAAAATCTTGGCCTGGTTCCTGATGTAGTGTCCGTTCAGGGGAACTCCTTCCTTCTCCCTCCTCAGGATGCATACTGCCAGGTACCGCTCCATGAGAATTATTGCCCAGTTGGTTAGCCTGCTTCTCCCATCCAGTGCTGCTGTCCCATACATCTTAACAGTCTTCTTTATGGCCTCTCCGTTCGCCCATATTGTTAGCACCATCCATTCCGCCAAGTTCCTTCCCAATAGCAGTGTTACCCTTCCCACTCTCTTTCTTCCAAATGACTTCCATCTTCATGGCATGGCTGATGCACTTCTTCCTTCTTGAGGACAGGGCAGACATCCTGGCTCACAAAACAATATCCTCGAGTAGACGAGAATGTTGCTAGAACAGCGAGTGTACCTTCTGTGCGCGTGTGTTTCCTCTGCTGAGCCTCTCTCACCACCCTCCAAGCGGCGCATTTGGGTATCACATGACGAGTGCGCAACATCGACGTCACAAGGTGGGCGGAACGTAGGCAACCGTTTTTTGTTTCTTGGGGTGGCAATGTTGCATACTCGGGGTAACCTCGGAGTTGGGCCACTCTTCACTGCCCGTCTCCCTTACAACAAGGTTAATTCGCGTACTATTAAAAAATACACTAAAATTAGAAAAAAATAGGTCCTCGTGTACAATGAGGATCGTGTACTCTGAACTCGCGTACTAGGGGGATGTACTGTATTTTGATGTTAACTAAACTAACATAATTTTTTTAAGTACCTGCGTTATGAGGAACACACTGAGGTGGTTTGGCCATATGGAGAGGATGGAAGGTGAAAGACTGACGAAGAGAGTGTAAGTGAGTGTGGTGGAGTGGGGAAGAGGGAGGGGGAGGCCGAGGATGAGATGCAGGGATGGGGTGGAGAGGTATATGAGAGAGGGGAGTGTGAGTTGGAAGCAGAGCAGTAAAATGGCAGGGGACAGAGCAACGTGGAGGCGATTTGTTTGTGGCCACCCCAAACGGGATTGAGGCGTCTGGCAATATGTAGATAGATACTGTAGATAGATTTTTTCACGGTTGCTAAACAAAATTACGCTTTGGAAGTCCATCTATCTGTCTATCTATTGGCAAACGCCTTAATCTCGTAAGGGGTGGCCACAAACAAATACCCTCCATGTCACCATGTCCCCAACCATTTCACTGCTCTGCTCCCTGCTCATACACCCCTCTCTCATAAACCTCTCCACACCATCCCTCCATCTCATCTTTGGCCTCCCCCTCCCTCTCCCCCTCACTCACATACACTATCCTCGTCAGTCTCTCGCTCTCCATCCTCTCCATATGGCCAAACCATCTCAATGTATTTCTCCTAACACCTTCTATCACATCCACATCCACACCACAACGCTTCATCACTTCCTCATTTGCCAGTCTGTCTCTCCATGTGACTCCACATGCTCCTCTCAAATAACTCATTTCCACTGCTCTCACTCTTGCCTGGTATCCCTCCAACAAAGTCCAAGCTTCACTTCCATACATTAGGGTTGGTATCACAATGCTGTACGGTCATGCAGTGACTTTTTTACTTCCAAGCTCACTTCCTTGTTTCTTATCACTGCTTTCAAAGAACCAGCAACCTTTTTTCCCTCTTGACCCCTTTCAAGCACTTCACCCTCTAAACTTCCATCCTTACATTACCAAAGTGCTTAACCCCTTGACCGCGGAGCGTCACTTTCGTGACGCTTGGGAGCAAGGGATCATACCGCGGGGCGTCGCTTTTGTGATTCTGTGTTATTTTGAATTCACCAGGGCTTCCAAGTGGGGGCTTGTATCATCTATCGGTACTGCCAATGTCCAACACTAGTCAGCACTCCTAATCTCATCTGTACTCCCATCCATTGTTGACAATTTAGCCATTTCTCCCCGTTCTTGACTCCCCTCCCTACCCCCCCTCCATTACCCTATCCTCTCGCCTGCCCGGCCGTGCTACGCTAAGTAAATCTTCCCTGGAATTTTTCACTGATTTCATCCATTGAAATAAGCCCTATGTCCTATTCTTATACCAAATAATATATACAAGAAAGAAATAAGGTAAGTGAGAGTGCCATACACCTGGAATTGGCTAATTATCACCTGACAACACCTCACGTGCACTCGTTCGCTAATTTTCGCTGTTTTTTTCCCCTTGAAATATGCCCTATAATCTATTTTCGTAATAAATATACATGTAAGGAGGGAAGGGAGAACCCTAAGTGATATTTACATTCACCTGGAACTACCTAATTTATAATGTATTGTCTAGATTTCCTGCCAATCATATCAGTGCTAGACAAAGCTGTTTCAAGATATAACATTGGTAGCTCTGAATATATATATCTCCTAAGTAGGCCTCTAATCTATTTTCGTAATAAATATACATGTAAGGAGGGAGGGGAGCAACCTAAGTGATATTTACATTCACCTGGAACTACCAAATTTATAATGTATTGTCTAGATTTCCTGCCAATCATATCAGTGCTAGACTTAGCTGTTTCAAGAAGTAATATTGGTAACTCTGAATAACCCCTAGCAGGCCTCTACGCTGGTGGTCCTCCGTTATCACTCAGTTCTCTCTCAACTTCCGAAGCGAGAGTACGTATGTTTCTTCTTGCTGACTTCAAGGCCTTTTTTCACCCCCATGCAAATGGCCCTGTGACCTTTACCCCCTACTAAACCTCGTGTGGAAAGAGGTAAAGGGCTGATAATTGATAAAAGAGTGACTATGATCTTTCTATTGAGTAAAACAGTGCAAGTGGAATTGTAAATAATGTGTAAATAATGTGTAAACAGCAAGTGAAAGTAATGAATGTAAATATACGTGAACAATGGAAAATAGTTTTATAAGTTATTTCAAGCGACAGTGCACAACACAGTGTAAATAAAATAGAAATGTAAATAACGTAAATAAAATAGAGAACGTAAATAGAAATGTAAATGAGTAGTATTATAAGAATACGAGTATATACCCTAGGAGTAATGAAAGTGAAAGTTTCACTCTAGCATGTCTGAATGCTATGAGTTATGAGAGTGAAGATGAAAGTGACATTCACTCTCAATGCCAGTATACAGGACGAGAAGGTGAATGCTACGTATTTTACTGAAAGAAATTGAATCCCTACAGTGACAATAAACTAATACTACTGAAGGAAACTTATGGATAAAGACTATAGATATATATAAGTGTTATATAGTAATAGAAATATAAAGTGTGAGGGGTTTTATGAATAATAAATGACAGACTACCAAGAGCGAACTAGTGCCAGTGCGACGATCAGACGCGCTCTTAATTTCCATTGCTTTTACAGTTTTTTTTTTTTTAGTATGGATCCCAAACTACTTGAAAATTGTAGAATAGTGTTTATAGTGTTTGTATCTGGCTGTGGTAATCATATTACGGGTTGTCGGGAAGTGTAAAGTGGAGACTTCGTTACCCTACTTCAGAGGTCTCCACAAGTCCTACGGTAACCGACGAAGGCTCAACAATCATTCCAGGAGAAAGCTGAAGGTATGTGCCATAAGCATATATAATTTTATTATTCTAGGACTAATAACTGATTTTTGGCAAATATTTTTTGAGAGTCTGTCGGAGCCCAAATAACCCCGCGGCACACGCAAGTTATTGGTAAACAAGCCCGCGGTGTAGGGGTTAATCGCACTCACATTTTCCATTTCCTCCTCATCCAACCTCACTGTACATTCAGTGACTTCATTTCCCTCGAAGACCATAACTTTACTCTTCCCTACATTCACCTTTAGATTCTGTTTCTTACACACTCTCCCAAACCCATTCACCAAGCCTTGCAGCTCCCCTTCATCTTCACTTAAGAACACAGTATCATCTGCAAACAACAGCAGAGGGAGTTTCCAAACACTGCCCTCACTCATTATGGCCACTCCAACATCCACTGCCCTACCCTATATCTCTTTTATAACCCCATCCATATACAGATTAAACAATCATGGAGATATGACTCAGCCCTGTTTCAATCCAACCTTCAAAAAGAAAAATTCACTTAGTTCGTTGCTCACACATACTGCAGCCGTAGTACCTTCATTCATACTCTTCACGGCATTCAGCAACTTCCCATTTACTCCATATACAGTAATCCCTCATTTATCCAGACATGCAGCATCTGGGCCTGCTCAGTATCCAGATACTGGACCTTGGCTCTATTAAACCATTATTCGAATTTACTTGCTATTATCCAGACATAAAAGTTCCCGAGAACTTCGACTGGCCAGCCAACATGTTCAAATATTCGGTATCGTGGCCACTGGACTTGAGCAGTGAGTGGGAAATAGGCCATAACCCACAACCAGAGCTGAAATGTCTGCCTGCCCCTGTACTGAATGGTCAAAGTTGCGCACTGGTCTGATCTCTCCCAGCTAACCTCCAGCACCCGAGTACAGTACATCCTTGAAAAATGCACATTTGAATTGTGTGATTCACCAATTATACAGGCGCCATCTCCCAAAATATGATTAAATAATCTTCGTATTGTGCGCGTACCGGTATATTTAAAATGTGCAGGCACGTCTGGGAAGATCGAGCCATTCCAACTACATTCCGTACTCCTTTACGAGGCGGATGGAATGCACAAGGTGACCAAACAGTTCGGTATTTCATTTTGTTTGGATTATTCATAATTTTACTAATTTATCATAATTTCATAAAAGAAGGTAATGTTATAACTAATGTAACAGCAATTTTCTAAAAGCGGGAAATTTAAGATAATATGCACAAAAAGCGGGACATATGTCACACTCCAAAAAGCAGGACAGACTTTAAAAAAGCGGGACTGTCCCACCAAAAAGCGGGATCAGGTCACATTATTCTTGGCGTCCCGACTCCCACTCAGTATTCAAACGGTCTCGCATTGTTCAGGTCTACCAGGCATAATTCACGTGTTATACATTGTATTCACTGAATTGTGAATTCTCACCATGGCACTGCCACCTGCCAAGAAGAACAAGAAGATTCACTTAGAAACTAAACTGAAGGTTACTGAAACGACAAAAACATGAAAAATAAACTGCGATATCAGTTGGGAGTTTGGCTTGGGTGAGTCAACCATAAGGCTGATTTTAAAGAATGCTGATAAACTCAAGCTAGCAGTCAACACTTATGGAGGTGCTCAATTTGACGGTCACAATCATTTCACCAACACAGTGCTTATTCATATGGAATGCTAGCTAGCTCATTACATCAACAGAAAGGAGAAGGAAGGAGTGCCGCTGGATTGGCGCCATATTCATGAACAAGCAAAGGTGTTTTATTCCCCACGTCTTAAGAGAGTAAAGAACCCTCCTGCAACACCTTTTGAAGCATCAAATGGTTGGCAGATGAATTTTTTACGACACAAGGGGTTCAAAAATGTGAAATTAAGAGGTGAACGTGGCAGTGCAGATACCGATGCTGTTGACTCATTCCCTAACATTCTAAAAGGGATAATAGAAGAAGGGGGCTACACAACTGACTTTTTTTTTTTTCTTTTTGTCTTATTTACTACGGTTAACTTTTTGTAACATATATACTACTATACGAGTCTGTAAAATGTGTATGTGTGTATAAAAAGATGAGTAAAATGCAATGAAAATGTGCCAACTGGGGAGGATATCGACCATATTCTATTTATTGCACTGTTTATAGGATCTCAATTATGCGCTTTTTCAAAAATGCGATGCGCACTGTCGACCATATTTGCACATAATTGAAGGTCCGAGTGTGCTACGACTGTAACCCACAAGCGGTGCCAAACATCCGTACGCATCCTCACCGAATGTCCAAAGTCGAGCGGTCACCAGGCTAAGTCTTTCCCAACTGGCACCACGTATCGAACACAGACCACAAGCCACGAGTACACATTCAGTGACAGCGGCTGTCCGCCTCTCTCCTGAACATCCAAAGCCGCCCTGTGAACAGGAGTTTTATTTACAAATGGCCATCAAGCATCTAACACACCACAAACCATAAGTAAATGTATGGTAAAAGTGCCTGTCTGCCTCGTGACAGAAGGGTGAAAGTCCTGCCCACAGTCTTGTTTCTCCCTCCCCCCTCCCATCCCTCCTCCATACCCTCCCAGCTCCCCTCTCACTCCCTAAGTCCCTCCCCTCCTTCACGCTGATAGCACCAACTCATGAGTGTTTAAATTTTTTTGCGATTTATTCAAATACAATTGGTCGTAACGAAATTCCAAAGCAACCACGAGAAAGCTCATGAAATTCTACATGTAGATATGTGCTTAACTCTTGGAAGGTGTTGGCAAAATTTTGCACTAAGATGCAGTTTGGGTTTATGCCAGGTAGGGGGACCACTGATGCCATATTCATTGCTCGACAGCTTCAGGAAAAATATATTGGTAGGAGAAGGGATCTTTATTTTTTTGTTGTTGATTTGGAAGAGGCCTTTGACAGAGTCCCTAGAGAGGTGGTGAAGTGGGCAATGAGAAAGCTTGGCTTGGAGGAGTGGCTGGTTAGGGTGGTTATGGCTATGTATGTGGGTGCTCACACCCGGGTAAGAATGAATGGAGATTTGAGTGATGGGTTTTCCGTGAACGTGGGTGTGTATCAGGGGTCAGTTTTGAGTTCCATGTTGTTTATCATGGTACAGTACTTGAAGCCCTTTCACGTGACTTTAGAAACGGACTCCCGTGAGAGTTGTTGTATGATGATGATTTGGTGTTGATTGCAGAGAACGAAAGGGAGGCGGAGGAAAGGTTTAAGAAGTGGAGAGATGGTATGGGGCACAAGGGCTTAAGGGTAAATGCAGATAAAACAAAAGTGATGATATCTAGGGTTGGTGGCGGTACTGTCAAAGACGAGGGAGAGTGGCCATGTGCAGTTTGCCACAAGGGCGTGGGAAGTAATTCCATCTTGTGCGGTGTTTGTGAAAAATGGGCGCAAAAGAGATGTAGTTGTACCAGAGGTAGACTGCGAGGTAATGCTGATTTTATGTGTACGGTGTGTCGGGGAGAGCAGGTGGAGATCGTCAGACGTGAAAGGATTGAACTTGCTGGTGAATCTCTTGAGTGTGTGGAAGAGTTTTGTTATTTGGGAGACATGTTGTGTGCTGGAGGTGGGGCTGGAGTTAGCTCTGTGGCTAGGGTGAGAAGTGGTTGGAAGAAGTTCAGGGAGCTTTTGCCTCTCCTGACATTGAGAAGACTCTCCCAACGTGCTAAGGGGTCTTTGTATGCAGCATGTGTTAGGAGTGTAATGCTGTATGGTAGTGAGACCTGGGCAGCGAAAGAGGAAGATATTCGCCGGCTCAGACGTACAGAAATGACAATGATTAGGTGGATGTGTATTGCGTCCCTGCGTCCAAGGTCTGGGGGGGCTGGGTTCACGATGGAAGAGTTGAGAGGTAGGATAAGACTGGAGTGTATTGGTGTTGTGATGAGGAGAGGTAGATTGAGATGGTTTGGACATGTGGAGAGGATGGGGGATGATAATTGGGTGAGGAAGGTGAGAAGTGTTAATATTGGGGGTGGGGTTACGAGGGGTAGACCGAGAAAGACATGGGACGAGGTCATTAAGTGTGACCTCAGGGTTAAGGGACTGAACAGGGAGGCTGCAATGGATTGTGCAGCATGGAGAGCCGCCATTAGGTGACCAAGGCCGACGCATGCAAGCATGTTGGAGCCTTTAAAAACGAACGAATGATGGTGGGAAGTTATATGGAGGTAAGTTTTACAGAACACTATTTAGTCTCACTGCATTTCTGTACTTTTACTGATCAGTTACCTGTGTTTTTATTAGCTTATCTAGGTTATCTTATAGTATACACCAGTGAAGATGATGGTATCCTAGTTATACCAATTTAACTAATTTCCGGTGGTATATTTGGCTGTGGAATTTTTCTGTGGCCTTCTAGCAGTTATCACTGGTGTCAGAAAACTGATTTTCCAACCGTCCTGAGTTTTTTTGTGGATGTTTGTTGTTTTTGCATTGTTTCCTTGGTGTTTAGTATTAATATATATAATCCTGTCTAAATATGGCAAACTGACCTGAAAACAATGCCAAACTTAGAAGGTTTGCACATACACAAGTGTATGAGTAGGGTGTTTTTTGGTTTTCAATGTTTTTTTCATGGTTTTCTTGGTGTTTCTATCTATTGCCAGACACCTCAATCCCGTTTGGGGTGGCCACAAACAAATCGCCTCCAAGTCGCCTTGTCCCCCGCCATTTCACTGACCTGCTCCCAACTCACACCCCCCTCTCTCATATACCTCTCCACCACATCCCTCCATCTCATCCTCGGCCTCTCCCTCCCTCTTCCCCCCTCCACCTCACTCACATACACTCTCTTCGTCAGTCTTTCACCCTCCATCCTCTCCACATGGCCAAACCACCTCAGTGTGTTCCTCATAACGCTTCCTATCATATCCACATCCACACCACAACGCTCCTTTATATCCTCATTCGTCAGCCTGTCTCTCCATGTGACTCCACAGGCTCCTCTTAAATAACTCATTTTCACTGCTCTCACTCTTGACTTGTGTCCTTCCAACAACGTCCAAGCTTCACTTCCGTACGTTAGAGTTGGTATCACAATACTGTCATGTAGTAACTTTTTCACTTCCATGCTCACTTCCCTGTTTCTTATCACTGCTTTCAAAGAACCAGCAACCTTTCTTCCCTGCTGTACCCTTTCAAGCACTTCACCCTCCAAACCTCCATCCTTACTCATCACACTACCCAAGTACTTAAACGTACTCACATTTTCCAATTCCTCACCATCCAACCTCACTGTACATTCACTGACTTCACCTCTCTCAAAGACCATCACTTTACTCTTCCCTACAATCACCTTTAGATTCCATTTCTTACACACTCTCTCAAACTCATCCACCAAGCCTTGCAGCTTCCCTTCGTCTTCACTCAACAACACAGTATTATCTGCAAACAACAGTACAAGGAGTTTTCAAACACTATCCTCTCTCACCAGGGCCACTCCAACATCCACTACCCTACCTTGTACCTCTTTTATTACCCCACCCATGTACAGATTGAACAACCATGGAGACATGACACATCCCTGTTTCAAACCAACCTTCAAAGAGAAAAATTCACTTAGTTCACCATCCACACGCACTGCAGCCTTCGCACCATCGTACATACTCTTCACAGCATTCAACAACTTCCCATCTACTCCATATATTCTTAACACTTTCCACAATCCTTGTCTATCCACCCTGTCATATGCTTTCTCCAAATCCATGAAAGACGCATGCAACTTCTTTCCCTTCTCTGGAAACTTTTCCACTAAAGATCTAAGAATGAATATCTGATCTACACAACCTCTTCCCTTCCTAAAGCCTCCCTGTTCTTCTCCAACTAATTTCTCTGTTCTTTCTCTAACTCTGTCAATAAGTATCCTACCTTACACTTTTCCTATTATACTAAGAAGACAAACGTCCCTATGATTACCACACACTTCTTTTTCCCCTTTTCCTTTGTACAAGGGAATAATTATACCTGACTTCCAATCCTCCGGGACTCTACCTTCCTCCCAGGCCAATCTGCACATCTTCCACATCCATTCTACTACTATCTCTCCCCCATGCTTCAGCATTTCACCACACACTCCATCAATTCCTGGGGCTTTCCCCGATTTAACTTTCTTCATTGCTTCCACAACTTCTATCCTACTGATTTCTTCCTGTCTTCTCACCTCCCTCCTTCTCCCAGCCATTCCTCAGGCACTTATACTCGCATTACTTCCATCCTGTATGTTCAACAATTCCTTAAAGTGTTCTCTCCATCAGCTCACTTTTTCTCCCTTCTCCACTAGTAATCTACCATTTTTATCTTTCACTCCCCTGCTAACTTCACTTCCACCCTGTCTTACTCTTTTCACCTCTTTCCAGAACATTTTCTTACAGTCCCTCCACTTTACACTCAAATTCCTCATCCACTCTCTTCTTACTCTCTCTTACCAATCTTTTCACCTTGTCTTAAAAGACTTTGTAGTTACTTGTAGAGAAGTTATATATTAGACTTGTGGACAAGTGGTTGTTATACTTGAGTTGTTTGTAAGTTGATAATCTTGGTTCCCATTTGTCATGCAATGACAGGAAAGGTAAAGAATAGTATGGGACTATTTTTATTTGTCTTGGAAATATTAACAAAATCTCTCACACACGAGTGAAGTATAAGCAGAGTCCCGCTAGCTACCTCCCTGTCTCGCTCTCTCTCTCTCTCTTCCAAGTTGCTAAGCCTTTCTCTCTACTACCTGCCGATTCTATGGCCTCTCTCCTTCTGAGCACTCTTTCCTAAATTCTGGTGAAACAGGGGTCGTGTCACGTGTGTTACACTGTGGTTGGAAAGTTCCAGAAACCTGTGTGTGAGTATGTGTGTGTCACTAGGCTTTGTTCTTCTGCTATTTCGCTGACAAATTACCTGCATCATCTCCTGACATTGCTACTTCCTAATCTGTCATCAGCTTTTCCTAAGTTTAACTTGCAAGATCATTTCCCATCCCCAGGCTCGCACAGAACTGTATCTGTCTATTTATCTATCTATCTATTATGATTTGTAAATATAATATGGACTCATAACAATGCTTGGCCCACGCCACTGACGGTCCTCAGCAATTACCACTGACATATGCTAATCTATTAGTACATAATATTGATTATAATATTGTATACATATAACATTCATAGTAAATAACAATTATCCTGTAATTATTCAGCCTCGGATACAACCGAACAGGCGAACGTACCTCAAGAAACCAAGCAAGAAAACAACAATGATTACAAAAAGAAATTAAGGTCATATACCAAACAATCGAACATAGGTGCAACTGTTCCAATAAAATCTACAGTACATCATTTACGAGAATTAAATATCGATTTAAACTCCTTCTATAAATGAAATAAGAATCAACCGTAACGCACATCATCACTATCATCGACCACAGCATGACCATATTAGGAAATTAATAGATTTTTTTTTTCGGTAGGTTACGATGAAGGAACTTATGCTATAGATTCTCCTCTACATAGCAAGAGGATATGCACACTTAGACCCCCCAACACATAGTACGGCAAGGATGCCTCATAACAACCTCTCTCTTTCTTTCTACATATAACTCTCTCTTCCGCCTCTCAACTTCTTCCACGCCCCTATTTCTCATCCATTCATTGTATGCTTTCTTCTTTTGTGCCACAGCCTGTTTCACCTCTTCAGTCCACCACGCTGTTCCTTGCACCCCCCTCCGTCTTCTCTTCCTTCCACACACCACATCACATGCTGCACATATTTCTTCTGTAAAGATCCTACACACACCTTCCACGTCTCCCATCTGCTCCAATTCATATTTGCCCAATCGTTCCTCCACTTCTCTCTTATACTCTGCCTTTTTCCCATCCTCTTGTAACCTTTCCACTCTCCTTGCAACTACTCCTTCCTCTTGTCTTTCCCTTCTTCTATTCCTCCATCTTACTTGAATTTTAATTCTGGCCACCACCAAGTAGTGGTCAGAAAGTCCACTCCCCCAACCTCTATAAACTCTTGCATCCATTACACATCTTCGCATCCTTTCATCCACACACACATAATCAATCATTGCCTTCCTTTCATGCAGTTCACCACCCACCCTTCTCATCACTCACCATGTATACCTGTGGATCATTTTATGCCTGAAGAGAGTATTGGCTATCACCAACCCCCTCCCAGCACAAATGTCCACTAATGCACTCCCATTCTCATCTATCTCAGCAGGCACACCCCACTCACCAACTATTCCATCCACCTTCACATTCCCAACTTTACCATTCATATCACCAATCAAAAACACTCTCTCATTCCTTCCAAACTTTTCCATGCACACTTCTACATTTGTCCAGAACTCTTCTCTCACTCTTCTAGCACGATCTTGCGTTGGCGCATACACACACACAATCGCCCACATTTGTATTCCAACTTTCAACTTTACCCACACAATCCTTGACCCAACTGATCCATACTATCTTATGCTCTTCTCCCATCTTTTACTCACAACTATACATACTCCTTCCTTTGCCCTCTCATTCTCACCTACTCCTGCACATATACCCCATCCATACTCCCATTCACTCACACTTTCTCCTCTCCATTTTGTTTCAGTTATTCCACATACATCCACTTTCGCACCCTCAAGCACCTGGACAATCTCTCTCTCTCTTTCACCTCATCATTCGCTCCCCTTACATTCCAAGTTCCAATTACCACATCCTTTGTCCGGTCCTTGGTCGTCATCATTTGGTCAGTCCTTGTCCGAGGCTTGTTGTTTGTTTTTTTAGTTAGTTGTTTTCCGGGGAGGGGCACTAACCCTCCGCCAACCCTTTTAGTCGCCTTTTACGACAAGCAGGGATACTGGGGGAGTATTCTTGAAAAAAAAACCCTACCCCCAGGATAATCCCATGTGTGTATTGATGTCTAAATATTGCAGATTGACTCGAAAACAGTGCCATAAGTAGGGGGTCACCATACATACAGTAGTGTATAGCAGGGTGTTTTTTGGTTTTCATTTTTTTTTTTTTTTTGCATGGTTTTCTTGGCGTTTAGGATTACTTTGGATATTCTTACATGTGTTTTGATGTCTAAATATGTAATGACCAGAAAACACTGCCAAAGTAAGCAGAGGTACTCTACAAATAGGTTAGGTACAGGTTGGAGGTTGGGTATAGTTGGGGGATATCGTTCATTATCTGGACACTGTTCATTATCCGCACATTGCCACTACCCTAACATGCCTTTGGCTCTATTACGTCGGATAATGCAGGGATTACTGCGTTCTTAATATTTTCCACATTCCTTGTCTATCCACCCTATCATATGCTTTCACCAAATACATGAAGGCACATATAACTTCTTTCCCTTCTTTACAAACTTTTCCACTAAGACCTATCTATCTATTTATCTATTGCCAGATGCATTAATCCCGTAAGGGGTGGCCACAAACAAATTGCCTCAATGTCACCCTGTCCCTGCCATTTCACTACCCTGCTCCCAGCTCACACCCCCCTCTCTCTCATATACCTCTCCAATCCATCCCTCCATCTCATCCTTGGCCTCCTCCCTCCCTCTCCCCTCCTCCACCTCATTCACATACACTCTCATCAGTCTCTCCTCTCCATTTGGCCAAACCACCTCAATGTATTTCTCCTAACATTAAGAATGAATATCTGATCTGGACAACCTCTTCCCTTCCTAAAACCTCCCTGTTCTTCTCCAACTAACTCCTCTGTTAGTTATCTGAATTTAGCATAAAATTCCTTGAAATCAAAGAAAGGCATTGATTATTAAGTAGCGTATACACAGTATTATTTAATTATACGTGGGGACACTCACCATCCACTCATTCGATGTAATACTGCTCTCAGGTGTCTGCCCATTCCTCTCCTCCTTCCTTCCTCTTCTGTCTTTCTTTACTCCATTCTTTCCTTTTCTTTCTGCCTACGGGTGACTTTACACTCCCTCTTCTGTCTTTTTTCCTTCATTCTTTCCTCTTCCTTCTGCCTATGGGTGACTCTACACTAAGTGACAAGCCAAATGGTTTCCTGTACACCAGGAAACCATTTACTACACTGGGTGGTAACCATATAACCAAATTATGGCACCTGGTGGTTTGGTGGGCAAATACGGCACTCCAATCAGATTGAGCCGGTGAACATTTATATCCAAGGGGTGGTTGGGGTTTACTGCTCATGTAATGCCACTCAGGAATGAGTGAGGCTGGTCACTCTCATCTTAAATGTCAGGACCAACTTGCCTTGCCCCGGGCTCCTACGCTCCTCATAGGGCAACGTAGGATTAGATGAGGGATGGATGGAAGAATGGATTACTGAATATTAATAAACAGCTCTTGTATCATCAAAATTCAATATTAAGCCTGTCATACCATTGATGGAAAACAGCCAGTGTATGTGTGTGTGCCGCTTGACTCACAGGTTGCTGCCTATTTGCCACAGCTCCACGACAGAAGACTGCTGTCTAGATATTTGTGTTGAGTTTCATATTAACCACACTGATACCATGTAGTGATAGGTGGTGGCAACCATCATCCACTCACACGAGGTAGTGCTGCCTACTTCTTCCTTAGCCTTTGTCATTCTTTTTCTGTGCCTACCCTCCTCTCTTCCCATTTCTCCCATCTTTCCTGTCACTTCTTATTGCTTTTCCTTCCCCTACAGGTGGCTTTACATTGAGTGACAAGCCAAATGGTTTCCTGTAAGCCAAGAAACCATTTACAACACTGGGTGGTAACCATATAACCAACCCATACGTGCTCCCTACGTGTCAGAAACTGGGTTGGTGGAGGGTTAGTGCCCCTCCCCATGAAACAAATAACTCAAGAGTCAAATGGCCACCCCTTACAGGATTATGGCATCTGGCAATAGATAGATAGATAGATAGATACCATGTTATGGTCTAAATGTTCTGTATGTTTTTGTTCAGGCATTTTACCATTTAAGACAGTCAACAGAATATGGGATAAGACTGTATCTTCTGAAAATAATCATCATTATAGGAATAGTTTACACCTTAAATGGTGGAGAAATAAGTGCTAGGGCCATTGGGTAAAACAAACATTTATTTATTTTGCATCGTTACTCAGCCAATTTCAATATTTTGCTTGCCGATTCACAGCACTACAAATGGGTACATAACATATGTAGTGGCATTAGAGGTAGACTGTGAGATTATGCTGATTTCATGTGTGTGGTGTGTCGGGAAGAGTATATGGAGATTGTCAAGCATGAAAGGACTGATCATGCTGGTGAGTCTCTCAAGTGTATGGAAGAGTTTTATTACTTGGGAGACATGTTATGTGCTACAGGTGGGATTGGAGCAAGCTCTGTGGCTAAAGTTAGGAGTGACTGGAAGACGTTCAGGGTGCTGTTGCCTCTTCTGACACTGAGAGGGCTCTTCTTCTGTGCTAAGGCATGTGCTAGGAGTGTAATGTTGTTGTGGTAATGAGACCTGGGCAGTAAGAGAAGAGGATATCTGCAGACTCAAATGTACAGAAAGCCTATGACAATGATTAGGGGGATGTGCAGTGCACCTTTGAATGCGAACCCTATGGGGGCTTGGTTTATGATGGAAGAGTTAAGAGGAAGGATGGAACTGGGGTGTACTGGTGTTGTGATTAGGAGAGGTACAATGAGATGGTCTGGGCATGTGGAGAGGCTGGAGGATGACAACTGGGTGCAGAAAGTGAGTAGTATTAATGTTGGGGGTAAGGTTGCGAGAGGCAAACCGAAAAGACCTGGGATGAGGTAGGCTAACAGAGGGATAAGGGACTGAATAGGGAGGCTGCCCGAGATCAAGCAGCATGGAGGGCTCCCATTAGGTGACTAAAGCCAACACATGCAAGCGTGTTAGAGCCTTTATAAATGAACTGAATATGCCATTGTATTAATTTATTTCCAAACATGTACTGGAACTCCCACTTCTGCAGGGAACCACTCGACAATGGACTAGATATCAGCTTTATTGGATAAGTCTTTGCCCCAGTTAGTTCATTATCATGAGGGTCTTCTGTATTCAGAGGTCACAACCGCAATTCATGTCTCACCATATATTAACGGTATTTTTATTTCTTTCTTTGGCTCATTGGGGTAGATGGTTTTTCTAGTGTTCTATGACATTTTCTCAACAAATCAGGGGGGAACTTCTCTATGGCAATTTCTTAAGAAATAATTTATGTCTTATGGGGGTTTTATGATTCTCTTGAAAATTCCTTCCCATAAACATGTCAAAGAGATCTGGAGTTTGCAAGAGCTACTTTAGAGGGATTTTCAGATTATGATGCCCTCTACCAGTCTTCTTGGTCATTATTTCATAGTGTGCTGTCGCTTCTTTGAATATGCCAATTGAGTAGCTCGAGAGGAGCATGACGAAGCCCAAGCTTCGCACTTAGCCAATCAGCCATCACCTTGACACGTTTTGGACGTGACTCTGCTTGCCTGCAATGGCAAGTAGTCTTGATATTCCCTGGTTCTGATGGTTTTTCAAATGCTTTGATCAATTTTTGATGGTCAGTTTTGTCGGAAATGTCTTAACCCTTTGAGATTTTCAGCCCTCCGCCAACTGTGTCTGTGCCAGATTCGGCCAGACGCACAGAGAGTGTGCCATCATGCAACGATATTTGTACATAATCAGCCACTGTTCACTAACTTTTTATGGTAGACTAACGAATGTACCATTTTAAAGCTGAATAGTTGCTTTTTATCACAGTGTGGCTGAAAAAGGTAAATATAATAGCTAAAAGGCCTGTAGGATGAGTAGAAGTTAGCCAAAAAGGAAAAATCGCATACCCTTCCGTAAAAGAAAAAAAAAAAAAAAGCATTAGGGTTATGTGAAATTTGATAGAATCATGTCAATCTACTGTAAATTCCCTTTCAATTGATATATAGGTTATGGCTATTTATTTTAGTTTTCACAAAGAAAAGTGAAAGCTCTCACTGTCACACTGGAAAATATCCATGCTGGTAATACCAATATTATTCAGGGTAAAAACCTATTTATTATGCATATCTACCTGATGTACTCGTCACTGTAAAAACAAATAGCTGGAAAAGGATAAACAGGAAAGTGTATGTGGAACATGGCCAGATAGGAGATGGAAAACATGCAAAAAAGAAAATATATTGTTTCATATGACTTGAATTCAAGTCACAAGAATTTCAACAGATGGATTTATGACGACGCAAAATCGTGTTGTCGGAATCTCAAAGGGTTAATTTACCATGGGTGGGGGTGCGAAATGTCAAATAAGACATTTCCAATAAAAAATGTCATTAGTATTTGAAGCATATGAAAATCCTTCATATAAACTGGAAATAAGAATATGGATAAACTGCAGGAAAGCTCCAATTAACAAATGATGAAAACTGTATGACTGATTATCTTTCATTATTGTAAAGTATAATTCATCTACCCTGATTGCAGAAATAACATTTACCAGTATGTTACCAAGTCAGGCTTGCTGACATTGGCAGCACTGTCCAACAGAGGGCAATGGGTTAACTTGGACCTGAAACTCATTTGTCTCCTAATTTGGGTTGGTCTGGCTGGGTTATGTTAGGTTAGTAGGGACAAACAATTAGCGATGGGCCGACTTTGGAGCTGAATCAACCTGAAAGTCCAACATAGTGGGTACCGGTAGCCACTTTTAACGGTTTGTATGCAAAACTACTGCATATGTAAAGATCAATCTATCTATTGTATCTACAGCCAGATGCCATTATCCTGTTACAGGTGGCTGTTTGACTTTGAGTTGTTTCACAAGGAGGGCACTAATCTCCGCCAACCCACTTGTTGACACGTACGGAACACGTGTGGGTTGGTTATATGGTTACCACCAGCAATGTAAATGGTTTCCTGGCTTACAAGAAACCATTTGGCTTGTCACTCAATGTAAAGCTACCTGAAAAGGAATGGAAAGTGATAAAAAGTGACAGGAAAGATGGTAGATACAGGAAGAGAGGAGGGCAGACACACAAAAAGAATGATAAAGGTTAAGGAAGCAGTAGGCAGTACAGTACTACATCAAGTGAGTGGATGATAGTTGCCACCTCCTACCACCCTTTTTGTAAAGCTGATGAGGACACTCACCATCCACTCACTCAATGTAATGCTGCTCTTGGGTGGCTGCCCTTTCCTCTCTTCCTTCCTTCTGTCCTTCTTTCTTTCTTTCTTTCCTCAATCCTTCTGTCTACGGGTGACTCTACAATAAGTGACAAGCCAATTCGATTCCTGTGCACCAGGAAACCATTTACTATGTTGGGTGGTAACCATATAACCAAACTATGGCACCTGGTGGTTTAGTGGGTAATTAGGGTGCTCCAACCGGATTGAGCCTGTGTCGGTTTATATCCCAGGGGTGGTTGGCGTTTATTATTCACGTAATGGCATTCAGGGATGAGTGAGGCTGGTCACTCTCATCTTAAATGTCAGGACTAACCTGCCTAGCCCCAAGCTCCTCCGCTCCTCATGGGGCAACACAGGATTAGACAATGATAATGATGATAATGATAATGATGATATCTTCAAATTACCCACTTCTGCAACTTTTAAAATCTCCTACAGTGATAGTTACTCTAAATCCCAACCTAAGCTGGACAGCCTATGTTAGATCCCTTGCTAAAAATGCTTCTAAAAAACTGGGACTTATGTACAGAGTTCGTGAGTTCTTCACTGACGAGCAGACGGCCACAATATACAATAGTCATGTGCGTTCTCAGATCGAATACTGTTCACCACTGTGGAGTGGATGTGGAGCGACTGCATTGAGGCAGTTGAACAAAATTCAAAATAAAGCCATTAGGGTAGTGGATGTTGGAGTGGCCCTAGTGAGAGAGGGTAGTGTTTGGAAACTCCCTGTACTGTTGTTTGCAGATGATACTATGCTGTTGAGTGAAGACGAAGGAGAGCTGTGATGAGTTTGGGAGAGTGTGTAAGAAATGGAATCTAAAGGTGAATGTAGGGAAGAGTAAAGTGATGGTCTTTATCAGTGAATGTACAGCGAGGTTGGATGGTGAGGAACTGGAAAATCTGAGTACGTTTAAGTACTTGGGTAATGTGATGAGAAAGGATGGAGATTTGGAGGGTGAAGTGCTTGAAAGGGTTCAGCAGGGAAGAATGGTTGCTGGTTCCTTGAACGCAGTAATAAGAAGCAGGGAAGTGAGCATTGAAGTGAAAAAGTTACTACATGACAGTATTGTGATACCAACTCTAACGTATGGAAGCGAAGCTTGGACGTTGTTGGAAGGACAAAAGTCAAAAGTGAGAGCAGTGGAAATGAGTTATTTCAGAGGAGCCTGTGGAGTCACATGGAGAGACAGGCTGACATGTGAGGATATAAAGGAGCGTTGTGGTGTGGATGTGGACGTGATAGGAAGCATTAGGAGGAATACACTGAGGTGGTTTGGCCATGTGGAGAGGATGGAGGGTGAAAGACTGACAAAGAGAATGTATGTGAGTGAGGTGGAGGGGGGCAGAGGGAGGGGGAGGCCGAGGATGAGATGGAGGGATGGGGTGGAGAGATAGGCCTATATGAGAGAGGTGGGTGTGAGTTGGGAGCGGGGCAGCGAAATGGCGGGGGACAGGGCGACGTGGAGGCGATTTGTTTGTGGCCACCCCGAACGGGATTGAGGCGTCTGGTAATAGATAGATAGATAGATTAATCAATAATCCTGCCATAAAGCAGGACCTTCCTCCGTTATCAGTATGTACAGATGTTGCTTCCTAAGCACTATTTTATCGATATTTTTACCGTAAGTGCTCTAACGAACTGGCTTCAATTGTGCCTCCCCTTCACATTTTCTCCCAAAATACTCGGGCAGCTGGGAGCGCCCATGAACTCACACTCTCTCCTCCACAATGCAGAACCTCTGCTTATCAAAATTCATTTATCCCCAGAACTACTACTCTCTGGAATTCACTTCCTGGGAGTTGCTTCCCACATACATTAAATCCTCTCAATTTTAAATCCAATTGTTATAAGATTTTATGAATGGAGGATGCCTTTAGGCACATGGACTTATTTTTTTTCCTTTGTTTTTCCTTCCTCCATTCATTATAAAAAAAAAAAAATTGCCTAAATTAATTTAACCTAAACCTAAACTAACCTTCACTTTACCTTATCCTACATCAACTTACCCTTAAAAAACCTAAACTAAACTAACCTTAATTCCTGAAATGACTGATTTTACAATCTGCCTGTAACATACATACCTGTATATATATTTATTCATATATATCTAGCTATAAATCGACCTATAGGTCGATTAGACATCCAACTATCTCTCTGACACATGTATTTCATAAAATGTTGTTGAAAAATGACACAACACTTGAGATAACATGCAGATACTTTCAGCACAGCAGCTAAAAGGGCACTCGGCGCATGCACACTGAGTGGAACGGTAACTTCCAGCATGTCATTCCATGCATATGACACTGGGTTACACCTCATCACGCCCAGCAACCTCCAATTCCATTGCGGCTCAGCTGGAGTATGTGCAACAAAGTGAAGGGTGGTGGTGACACCATGGCCATGCCTCAGAATAAACAAAATATCAACACCTGCTTGAGGCTGAAGTGCTTCAAGGTAAATGAAAGGTACCGTAAATGGAGTGTATTGGTGTTGTGATGAGGTGAGGTACATTGAGATGGTTAAGGCATGTGGTGAGGATGAGGGATGATAATTTGGTGCAGAAAGTGAGAAGTGTTAATGTTGGGGGTAGGTAGAGAGATAGACCGAAAGACGTGAGGTGAGGTTGTTGTGACCTCAGGGTTAAGGGAGTAAATAGGGCCGCTGCCAGAGATCGAGCAGCATGGACAGCCGCTTTTAGGTGACCAAGGCCGACTCATGAAAGCATGTTGGAGCCTTGAAAAACGACACAAAACGAAGCACAAATTCACTCACCAACAGCAAAGTACACTGTAACTTAACGATACATCACGGGGTATAGGCTACATGCTAACCACTTACCCTAAAAATATGAAGAGAACTGGTGTCTTTTCTTCTTGCAGCATCAGCAGAAGCCTCTAGTCAACAAGCATAAAGTAATGGTATTTGTCAAAGGTAAGTAGGCCTACTGTGGTAATTACCTCAAAGTATAAATTGAACACTGCTTTTAAATCACCACTTCCATCAACTTCTCAAAGTCAAGTAGCGATTTCGGGAGATACCTTTGATTCGGCTCCCTTTTTATTTATTTATTTACTTTTTTCTTTTTCGCATTTGTGGAGAGTATGCTGGCTGTGCCTGTGCGATTACAGTATTTGTTTTCTTTTCGTCCATAGCTGTTTAAGTATTCTTTTTCTATCCGTTATTATCCGTTATTTTTTCCGCGTCTTGATTTTTATTGTATCTCCTACATAGGGCTGTTGTAAAGGCCCTCTCCCACTTCGGCGTAAATAGGCACGATGAAGCCACGATGAATATCGTGGCTGAAGTCGGTGATGTGTCGACGATTCTGACCAAGAATCGTGGTGTCGGCGTAATACCGGCGACACCAGTACGACAAAACGCCGAAACCTCGGCGGAGTATACGATATAACTGGCGACTAGTAGCCGACATATCGCTGATATGTCGGCGTAATGCACAAGCATTATTCTAAATTCAAATTTTAACGGTTTTTTTATGGCGACTCAATGGCGATAAAGGTACAACGGCGGCGTGCTGTCGACGATGTATCGTCGATGTGTCGGCGAATGCATCGCACGCACCTCGCAGACAAAACGCCGAGGCCATCGCAGGTGCCTCGCCGTCATCGGCGTATTTAAGGCGATTAATCGACGGTTCATCTGCGAAATGTCGACGATATATCACCGACATTCATAAGATGAAATATTACTGTTGCACAACCCGGTACATATCGTACGGTTTACGTAGGCTATGTCGTATTAACCTCACCGATGCATCGCCGATACATTGCCGACGCTTCGCCGTAAGACCGTATGACATCTCAACGTTTTTTTTCACCGCCGATGCCTCGCCGATGTCGGCGATCATACGCGGTTTATACGCAGGGTAATCGCCAACGTCGTCGAGGCGTCGACTTGTTGTTTACGACTAATCAGCGAAATTTTACAAAATCGTGGAGGGCCACGACGTTTTCATGCATGCAGCATGAAAACGTCGTGGTCCCCCACGACAAATTTCCACCTCGTGCGACGTATCGGTGCCATGCCACGAATGGACAAGATTTTGATGACAAATACCCACGATTAGGGATTTTTGACACATCGTGACTTCATCTTCCACACTTTCGCCGAAGTGGGAGAGGGCCTTTAAAATGTGTGTTTGTTACATATGTTGCCGTAATCGCTGCAAAATAGTTGAAAGTGTTCGAGAGTTTCAATATCATGTCCACACACCGGGCAGGTTGATTCCTGTCCTTGAAGCCCCTTCCTCGAGTTTAGGCCTAAAGTGTTGGTCCTTCCCCTCATCATTATGACTCGTCGGTGTTGTCATACCATGTCACTTCTATTTGGCTCTTGTTTTGACTGTACAGCGTGTGTCTACGTTCCGGGACAATTCGTCGTCATTTCGACGTCAAAACATGGACGATTCCTCGTCAGGACAATTCGCATCCACGACGATTCCCCGAAATTCTATAAATATAATATTAATTAATTTGATGAATGCAGATTATGCAGTACTACTGTTATGCTACGTGTTCTAGCGTCAACTTCTTGTCCTCTGAACTCGAGATGTTGATACGGGGTTCTCTTTCAAGACCGGGTCTAGAGTATACAACTAGAGGAACAGGGCATAAAAACTCGGGAAGACCAACCTAAAATGCGGTATAGTATCACCGAGAGCAACCCAACAGCCCCAGAAGGAGCCCACAGAGGAGCAAGTACAGCGCGATTGGACTCTGAGCGCCGGGGACATAAGTCCGCCCAGGCCGCGCGCCCCTATGACCTGGAGCTCTTCCGCCAGCCCCATAGCAGGAAAGCGAGACTACTTTCCGGGCAAGCCGACCAACAACAACCACGGGGTGGAGCTGTTACTCCAGCTCCAGTCAGCACCCCTGAGATGGCCGGTTGCCGCTCAACCCTCCCACAGGAGATGGCCTGCAGCTGCTCTGGAGGTAACCAGGAGACGGCCAGTAGCCGCTCCCACCTTCGTCAGGAGATGGCCGGAAGCTGCTCTGAAGGTGCCCCTAATGAGACGGCCGGTAGCCACTCGACCCTCCAACAGGAGACAGCCTGCAGCCGCTCCCGAGGTAACCAGGAGACGGCTGGTAGCCGCTCCCATCTTCATCAGGAGGCGGCCAGTAGCCGCTCTGAAGGTGCCCCTCGAGAGATGGCCTGTAGCCACTTGACCCTCCTACAGGAGATGGCCTGCAGCTGCTCCGAAGGTAACCAGGAGATGGCCGGTAGCCGCTCCGAAGGTGCCCCTGAGTCGGCCTGTAGCCACTGCCTCCCACAGGCCACGGCCAGTAGCCGGGCCTTAGTGACAGCTGGTAGCCGTGCACCTAGAAGGCCACGGCCAGTAGCCGGGTCCTATGGTAGGAGACTGCTGGTAGCCGCTCCTCCGTCAGGTGCTGACTCCTGCCCACCAACCTACGACTCAGAGGGAGCCCCCAGCCTGGAGGAGTACTGGAGAGGCCCCGTGACTACCACTGGGCTCTTCTTCCTGCAGCCAGTTCCTGAGAGAACTCTCCTGATGGACCCCGATGTAGGCCGATGCTGCAGCCCTCTCCTGACGGCGTCCCTGACTGCCGGGGAACGCAGCCTTTGGGATTTCCAGACTGTCCCCAGGACCCCCGGGCAGGACGTCCCTACACCCCGACGCCAGAGATCTTTGTCCTCCATCAGGCACCTGAGCGAGAAGTTCAGGCAGCTATTTGGCCCCAGCCCTGAGGGCCAGACTCCCACCCCAAGCCCCGAAAGTGCAGGACCTTTCACCACCAGCAGCCCCGGACGAGAGAAGATGCCCCTACACGTGATCCTGTGGCCCCTGAACAAAGAGGCCCCTGGCGGAACAGGCTGAGTCACCTCCGCCGCCCTTGTACCTGACCGCCACGACACCCAGACCCGAAAATGAGTGAGTGACAGTGAAAGCACAGTGTCTGTGACATGGGGAAGTAAAGGCAGAACAGTGAGTTAATAGAATAAAGGAAGTAGTGAGAAAAGCATCAGTAACATGATAAAAGAGTGGTGGAATGAGCAAGGTAACAGTGAATCAGTGAACACGGCAAGGCAGTGAAATATTGGTCTATCACAGTGAACACGCTACCATATAATGACGCCGCACCACACTAAGATCATACATAGGCCCCAGTGTTAAAGAAACAATTACCCATAGTGAAATAGTGCCACCAATTCCACCAATATACAGAAACTTGACTTCCTGCAATAATAGTGCATAACCTCTCTGCCCTAAGTGCTATTCACCTTCCTGACCTTGTCCTGAGTAGTATCCTGCGCGATACTAACACCCCATATCTAGGCCTAAAGAATTATAATTGTCCAGTATACCTGTATTTGTGACATATGCCCGTTCCACTGTAGAATTTTTTAATACACATGTAAGGTTATTGCCTTGAGTTTTTGTGTCCTGCCTCTCTCTTATTTGTCTAAGCTCCAGTCTCAGAACCCAGCTACACACTAGGCGTTAAAGGGACGGGAAGCTGACCCTAAAACACCTAGCATTACACAACCTTACACGTATATTACCATAGTTACAACTAGAGACAGAATATAATATTAATACACTGAATAGGTATAGGACACAATAGGACAGGTGGACTCTGGTCCAGGCTGCTGTGGTCTTGGGCTGCTCACAGGTGTCATCTGGGTGTGGGAGGGATCTCGTCAGGTGTGCCCTCCCGCAGGAGGCACGGTACTACTGCCGGGGGCTCGGGCGTCTGGAGTGGACTACTGGGCGGCATGGAGGGAGGCCCTTCCCTAATGGGGCTTCGGTGGGGATGGTGGCCCTCTGGGCTGGGGCCGAACAGGGCAAGCAGGCGGGCTTGCCTGTGTCCATTCCTGAAGGAGGGCTGCTTGGTGATGGGGGTGAAGAGGTCATGCCCCAGAGTCCTGCGGGTGCCCCTGGGCACGTGGGGGCTGAGGTCTCGCCCTGGTCAAGCAGCTGTCAGAAGTTGCCTGCAGCATCCCTTCCCCATGGAGTCCGACAGCAAGGGGCGTCACCAGGGTGCGGCTGCTTGGCACGGACTCCCAGATTCACTACAGGGCCTCGCCAGATCTCCTCCAGCTGCAACTCCGCCTGGGAACTGCTTCTGTGGGGAGAGTGCGAGAAGGGTGTCCCACTCATCCTCTGGGTGAGTGGTGAGGCAAACAAGGGATGTCCTCCGTGAGGGTAGTCGCAAGGGAAGTGGATGAGGGACGTACAGTGGCCGTTTCCTCCCCAACACGGACAATGGCTGTCGTTGCGGTTCCATGTGCCCCTGGGAGAGCAGGTGAAGGGCGTACAGTGGTCGTCCCTTCCCCGGTGCAGACAGTGGCCATTACCGCGGTCCTGCTTCCTGAGGAGGTGGCAGATGAAGGGCGTACAGTGGCCATTCTCTCCCCAGTGTGGACAGTGGCCATCACCACAGTGCTGTTCCCAGGAGTGGCTGCAGGTGAAAGGCATACAGTGGTCTTCCTTTCCCCAGTGCGGACAGTGGCCATCATCGCAGTCCTGCAGGGGGTAGCAGCTGAAGAACATACAGTGGCCATCTCTTCCCTGATGTGGACAGTGGCTGTCGTCATAGTGCTGCCTGGGAATGTATCTCTACGAGTCCCACCCCGATCCTGGGGAGGGCTGGCCCGGCTGGAGAGTAGTCTGCTGGAGTGGCGTTCCTGTTTCTGGCTCCATTGAGAAGAAGAGGGGCACAAGGCAGTAGGGGACATAGGCCCGTTTTGAGGGGGGCTTACACGAGCCCTATGCACCTCCCTGTGGTCTCCTTTGGGGTGGGTGTTTCGACACCTAGTCCGTGGCTCCTCCATGTACTTGCAGATAAGGACAAGAACTTGGTAGACTAGTTTAGAGTGTTGCAGATGTCTGTGAGTGCCATTCCTTGAGAGTAAATGTAAAAAGGAGTAAAGTGATGGTTATTGGGAGAGGTGACTCCCAGTGTGATGTTACAATGAATGGAGAAAGACTCAAGAATGGGTGAGAGAGTTCAAATACCTGGGTACAGTGATTAAAAGAGAGAGAGAGAGAAAGAGAGAGAGAGAGAGAGAGAGAGAGAGGAAAATGTGAAAAGAAGTGGAAAGCAGAGTGTCACGAGGAAGGAAAGTAGCTGGTGCGACGAGGGCATTGATAAGAAACAGGCTTGAGTGTTACAGCTGCACAAGGCTTACATGAAGAAGTGTTAGTGCCAGCTTTAACATATGGATGTGAGACTATGGTGTGGCATGAAAATGAAAAGTCAGGAGTGAAAGCAGTGGAGTTGGGACTGCTGAGAAATGTATGTGGAGTACAGAGAGTGGATAGGATGCAAAATGTGATTCGTGAAAGATTTTGAGTGAGGAAGTCTGTGGACACCAGAATCGAAGAGAGTGTACTGGGATGGTATGGTCATGTGGAGAGAATGGATAACAATAGAGTGGTGAAAAAGGTACATCTGAGCAAATTTGAAGGAGGGAGGAGGGGAGGTAGGCCAAAGAGAAGGTGGAGGGATATGGTGGATGAGTTTGTGAGGAAGAGAGGCTACCGGCCATCTCCTGGTTACCTCCAGAGTGGCTACTGGCCGTCTCCTGGTTACCTCTGGAGTGGCTACTGGTCATCTCCTGCAGGAGGATCGAGTGGCTACAGGCCATCTCTGTTAGGGCATCTTTGGAGCAGCTAACAGCTGCCTCCTTATTACCTCCAGAGTAGCTACGGCCATCTCCTGTAGAAGGGTCGAGTGGCTACTGGCTGTCTCTGTTAGGGCACCTTTGGAGTGGCTACTGGCCGTCTCCTGTAGGAGGGTCGAGCGGCTACAGGCCGTCTCTTTAAGGGCACCTTCAGAGCGGCTTCTGGCTGTCTCCTGACAAAGGCGGGAGTGGCTACCAGCCATCTCCTTATTACCTCCAGAGCGACTGCAGGCCGTCTCCTGTAGGAGGGATGAGCGGCTACCAGACGTCTCAGGGGTACTGACCGGAGCTAGAGTAATAGCCCCACCCCATGGTTGTTGGTGGTCAGCTCGCCCAAAAGGTAGTCTCGCTTTCCTGCTATGGTGGCGGCGGGTGAGCTCCGGGTCATAGGGGGGCGCAGCCCGGGCGGACATGTCCCTGTCGTCTGGAGTCAGGTTGCACTCTATTTGCCCCTCCGTAGGCTCCTTCTGGGGGTGTTGGGCTGTCCTCCGTGAGACTATACTGCATTTTAGTTATAAATATTTTTGAATGGAGGATGCCTTTAGGTACATAGATTGTTTTTTTTATTTCCTTTGTTTTTCTTCATTCATTGTCTCTTAAAAAAAAAAAAACTCTGACAACAGCTTGTCACGTTAGACTCTCTGGTCCCATTGATGCCCTTGTGTGGTACAACGCCCAACTCCGAGGCCAGTGGCACGAGGGAATCCTATTAGAGGGTGGTTATAGGAAGCACCAGGGCAGGTTCTTAAAACATAGGGACAGGAAACCTTGGCGGTCTCTTTGGTCAGACAAGTTGGCCACCCCCTTTAGAAGGGTGGAGACGAGTTTAGAGAGCCAGAGTTGCTAGGTAGGTGGTACCTTTAGATTTTTTTTTTTTTCATGAATGGACAGGAGAGCTGGGAACCCTTCTCTCTCTATCATGTTACATCATGGATCTAGGACAAAAACCAGTAGAAGTGGAACCAGTCCCAAGCACCTCAGAGGCAAATGAAGAAATATGGACGGAGGTAAGATCAAAGAAAATGGCAAGGATTATAAGGAAGGAAAGCAAAGGAAAAATCATTATTGGACAGGAGGACAGTACAACGCTGGAACCCATAGGATTAAAAGAATTCAAACTAGTACCAAATGATGACTTCCCACTGGTTTTCACATTTTGGAAGCCTTCGTAGAGGAGCACGGACACCTAAAGATCAATCCCAGACCTAACAGCAAGAGGGAAGTATTGTACGGTATCTGAGCTTAATGAAGAATCAGCAGAGACCCTGAAGGCACATAAAGAACTCAAGGGAAAGCCAGCCACCATCTCAGAACTGCTACCAGAGGACAGAGAATGGAAGGCCATAGTCATGACATACCCTCTGCCTACGACACCGGCCGACTGCTGAAATACCAACAGATAACATCAGCCATCAGAAGTGAAGTGAATGAACGCGATGAAGCTAATCTAAAAATCAAGGTACCGACAAGACAGGTACTTGTCACAGCTCGAGAACTCCTCACTAATGATTTTTTTTTTTTTATGTGACCGACTCTGGGCATAGGCATCACAGCCTGCTTTCAGGGCCCAGTAGTTGACCTGGGTTTATTTGGAAAATTCAAGGTGAGGCCTTACACCCCTGAGCCACTACGCTGTTTGTGCTGTCAAAAGTACGGACACCACTCCAGCAGCTGCAAGAGACCTCACATCCGTGGGGTATGCTCAGGGCCACACCAGACTGAGAAATGTCTGGAAAAGTAGAGGAACAAAAAAAGGACAGAGGCAAAATGTCTCAACTGCTCAGGACTGAGCCATGCTTGGAATCTCCGGTGCCATAAAAAAGAAGAGAAAAGGCAAAAGAAATAGTGGACAGGCAGTACTGGGCAACAACGCTGTTGGCTCCATCGAGACAAACCCATACCTTTAGCTGGGTAGTTAGACCAGACAGATCCAAGGAAACCAGCTCTAACTATGATGAGAACTTCCCGACCCTGCCAAATCAAGCAAAAAACTCAGCAGAAAAAGAAAAACCTACAAGGACACCCAACTTATCAAACAAAGAAAATCAAAACAACTCGAACACAAACAACAAAGACAAGCAAAGCAGTGGAGGAAGAGGTAAAGAGCAAGGATGCCTCCAGTCACCTAATTACCCTACACACTGGAGTCCTAAAGGCCATCCTGCTGGGCACTGGTCATGGAAAATAATAAAGGAAGCCTTGAAAGCCAGCTGGACAAGCTCCTAGAGGCCGTCACATCAAACATAGGCACAAAATACAGCAAGAGAGGATATCACGCACAACACAAGCCAACCAGACAACATCAGACACACAAACATACATAGTAGCACAAACACAAAACACAACATGGCATACAGGAAAAACAAGCAACAATACAGGATCACAACTCACTAACACAGCGAGAGATTCAACACCAGGAACACAAAACAGCGCGACACACAGAGAAGACAAGCAAACTCCCAGACCAACACAGTGAGAGGAGATCCGACACCACAAACACAAACCACAACACGACAAACAGATAAGACCAGCAAACTCCCAGGACATCGGAATACCAACATGGCGGCAAAACCAACACCAGAAACAGTTAAGATTGACAGAGTGGAAGCCAAGCTGAACAAAACAAATGCCAGTCCCACTCAACAAGACGGACCTATGGCCAGGAGCAAACAAGCGGAAGTACGAAGATCCTCGGCACCAGACCCCAGTCTAAATACCTCTAATGATTACAGCACTGACTCTAATTGTTCTGTGAACGTGGAGGACTCAGAAAATGAATCTGAATCAGACGAGGACACAGGAATGCACCCAGCTAGGGAAAGGAACGAACAACGAAACAAAAATGGACAATAATCGACATATTGGTATTCTTCAATGGATCATCTCGGGAGCCAGGGCAAATTTCCATCATCTACAGACAGCTGCATCAGTGAAAGAAATAGACATCTTTCCCATACAAGAATCCCTAGTACCCAAACACTCAAACTTCAGCATCACGGGATACACCACATACATGCTGCCAAGAAACGAAAACAACCGCGGATTGCTTATCCTGGTAAGCCAGAGACTAACTTCGCAGCTGGTACATAATCCAGTTCACTGTGGAGAAGGAGTCGAGGTACTAGCAGTATCTGTACAGCTCGAACAATCCGACCTATACATAAACAACATATACAAGACACAAGAATTGGAACTTGATATCGGAGCACTACTCCACACAACAACACCCGACCATTTACTGATAGGAGGGGACTTCAACACGCATCACCCATCCCTCAACCCAAGGTAAACTAGGAGAAATCGGGATGGAAGACATCTCGTCGATGCTCTGGACACAACACCTGAGGTCTCACTCCTGAACACTGGAGAGGCAAACCACATTCACTGTGGAGCACTGGATATCACAATAATATCGACCGACCTAGTTCCTCAGACAAGGTGGAGCATACAGTACACCCCACCTTAACCAGTGACCATTGTGCCACCAAAACACAGATGGCAGTCCCCCCTCAGCAACCCCCATCCCCACCCCCATCACCTAAGCGAGACATTAAAAAAATTGGACTGGGCGAGGTTCCAAAGTGTCGTTGACGAATGGGCCGAGTCGTACGACCCACCAGAGGACCTTAATGAGATGGAAGCAAACCTTGTCAGTGCAATACACAGGGCTGCAGATGTAGCATGCCCTCAGACAAGACATGAAAACAAGACATACAAAGACCACTGGTACTACGATGTGAAGGTTCGTGGACAATATGCTAGAGTAAATGCAACACGGAAGCTATATTGAAACAACAAAACAGAAGACAATAGGGTCCTGCTGCAAGCAATCGTCAAAATCACAAACAAAAAACCCAAAGGAATTAGGAGGAGGAAATGGCTGGAGTGGTGTACTGCGCTACATGAACACACCACTCTTGCAGCACTGTGGAATCAACTGAGAAAGGCAACGGGAAGAAAACGGCAGGCACAACCAACACACTCAAGGCCACAGGAAGAGGCAGCAAGACTTGTGGACCTTTTCACAGACATAGCTGCCACACGTACAAGTGCCAAGACAAATACAACAAATGCAATTGGGATTCACTGAGGAAAGGTCCAGAGAAATTCAGCAAACCTGTGAAACACCCAATAACTACGATGTCCCATTCACTCTGGAGGAACTTCAAAGAGTTGGGAAAACTAGAAGGGACACTGCATCTGGGTCAGATAAAATAACATACACTATGATAGCCAGATGTGGCCTGGGAGGGCAAAGAGCACTGCTTGCAGTGATCAATTCCTCTTGGGCTAAAGGACAACTACCATCTGCTTGCAAACATGCCGACATCCAACCCATTCCAAATCTCAAGGACCTAAGAATTCCCAGACCCATAACCTCCTGAGTTGCCTGAACAAAACAGCTGAAAAAATGGTCTGGGCAAGAATATTGCACCAGATTGGTCCATTACACCAGCACCTATTGGCCTACACAGAGGAAACTGGCACAACCGACAACATAGCAGCAATCCTCGGCAGAATGGCCAATCACGAGATCATAGCATTCTTCCTAGACCTAGAAAAAGCATTTGAGCTGGCGAATCCATTAGCCATACTGCAGTCCCTGGTTAGGAAAGGGCTGCGAGGCAAACTTATGAGGGTGGGTCAGAGACAACCTTATAGGACGGAAGGTACTCGTACGAGTAAGATTGCAGGGGCAATGCTCTGCTTATAAAACCCTTGAGAATGGGACACTGCAGGGGGCCATCCTTAGCCCACTACTCTTCAATATGCTCATCAAGAACCTCGTAAGATTGGAATCCAGACCAGGAACTAGACTGTTCTGCTAGGCAGACGACCTCTAGCTGATAGTACTAGGCCCCAACCGAGTTCGACACTCACAACAAGCACTACAGCTAATTGAGACAGTGTGTACGACCTTGGGTCGTAAAATAAGTGGCAGAAAACAAAAGCCATGGCCACCAAAATGCCAAACTCCAAATATCAACCTAATAACCCAAGGTACAAACATCAAATGGGTTAGGGAACACATGTGCCTTCGGAATATAGTTTGGCGACAAGCTGACCTTCTACAGACAGGTTGAACCCCTAAAAACAAGCATACGTAGCAGGACAAATGTGATGAGGAAAATAACCAGTCTACATGCAGGGGCAGATTTCGAGGTGCTGTGACTCTACTACACCCATGCAGTGAGATCTCTTGTAGACTATGTCTCACCTGCGCTCATCACACTAAATGAAAATCAGATTCAAAAACTACAAGTCGTCCAAAACTAGGCCTTGAGGGTGATACTTGGAGCTCCTATGTGGACGAGGATATCCAGTCTACAGATGGGAGCCAGTATATCCCCCATACAGACCCAGACAGCTAAGAATGTTGCCTGTCTAGTTGCAAAGATCTTCACTAGAAGCAGACTGGACATCACCTTGCAAAGAATATCATCAGCACAACGACATGATCCCGACCTTTTTCAGGGCAACTCCTAGAGAGAAGAGTTGCAGATACAGTCAGTAAATTTGGGATCTTGACACAAATCTCCTACAGCAGCGACCTCCCCCACCTTGACTACGACCCACTTCCCCCCTGGGAACCAGACACTTTCACTGCATCGTTCACTCCACTGTACAGAGAGTTGAGGCAGAGCTCAGTATGGCCAGAATTGAGCACAGAGCTGCCGATGTATATTTCACAGATGGCTCAGTAAAAATGGAGACTGAAAAGTGTAGGGTAGCTTTTTACCACGATGAAATTGTACATTCCTGGAGACCATCTGATGGCTGATCCTCCCTACAGACAGAATTGGCCGCAATACGTCAGGCAGCGAGACATGCAGCCACGAGTGACAAAAGGAAGATAGTCATCTACTCTGACTCTGAAAGTGCGCTGCAAACACTACAAAACAAGAGGATCACAGACAACACTTGCCTGACAACAACAACCCTCACCGCCTTAACCCGCCCCGTCTCGTCGACGTATGGGTATGTTGCAACATTTTGCATTTGCCAGTCCCAGCGACGTACTGGTACGTCGTGCAATTGCAAGGTCCCTAATTTGCACAATTTTCAATTTTTGCGCGTGATTTTTCGTACGTATACACGGGACACCTTCCTCTATTCCTCTACAAGATGCCAAGCAGGGACAATGCCTTACAACACATAACCTCCCCCCCTCCCCCCCTCACGCCATTGTCTCGGCAATTCACCTGTTACCAGTGACCTGGCCAGTAAAGATATTCAGGGCCAGAATGATTCCCCAATCGATGACAATGTGGAGTACAAAGTTTACATAGCATTAGAAGAAACAGTCAGAAATAATGATCAGGTAATGTGGCAAAAAAAGGTCAGGTATGGTGATTAGCTAGTGAGTGAAACAATGCTTATAATGCCTATATTACTGCTTGAAAACCAATATACTCTCGTACTACATATAAATTCGTCCCACATAAATAAATAAATACCGTTAATGAGTTGTGTGAAATAGTTACCCTCCCATAGAACTCGTTTTCTTTGGTGCCATCATGTTAGAAAACCCAGTCAGGTAAGGAGGAACTCCTACCTGGATCGAGTATTTTAAACCTCAGGTGAGCGATTTCTCTATGAATTTTCGATGTTTCTCACCAAAAGCGGAGGTTTTAGCCAAAAAAAAAAAAAATCGATAATACCTCGGGATTGGGGGATGTCGGAGGTGCAGGAAACCTCGGGACGTGACGGGTTAAAAGACCTAGGCACACAAGGAAAAACGGTCCACCTCCACTGGATCCCCAGCCATGTAGGAATACAAGGGAATGAGGCAGCAGATGAAGGGGCTTGGCTTGCCACTAACCTCCCAAATACCACCCTTACCATCAGGACATCGCTGTCCATTATCAGGAGCCACACCAAGATGAAATAAAAACAACTGACAACTGAACTGAACAGGGCACTGGTCAGTGAAGGCTCTTTCTCCTGCAGCTGGTACAAGACAGCAACCAACTACCAACCAATAATGCTCCCCAGAGGAACACCCAGGGAAGTCAGTCAATATGCACCGCCTGAGGCTTGGCTACAAATGCTGCTGGGAACTCAAAGAACCCATCAACAGAGCCTCCTCAAACCGTAATCAGGAAACCATTGCACCACTTTTACACTTGCTCCTCGAGTGTAGAGAAACACACATACCTCAAACCATCACAGGCCTTCCAAGAATGGACCCAACCACAGATGCTGCTGCAAACGAGGGGGCACACTTGGTCTTCAAACATGTGAAGAGCACTTAGCGGAGCTCACAAAGATCCTCCGGGATTTCCCCTTTCCCAGATGAAAAATAGTGCCTAGCATAGCCTTGACAAATATACCAGTTACAGCTTGATATTGACAAAGCTGAATAAGCTCTCACTCATATAGATGCCGCTAGTCAGGACCTGCTCAGAGGAAAATATCAAAGATAGATGTGGCCCGTCACAAGACAAGGGGCCGGTTCCAGAACTGTCTCTCGAATGAATTAAAAAAAAAAAAAAGTGAAAAAGTTCATTCGTCTGAAGAACCCTCTGTGCGACACTAGTCAGGAATAAACTTCTGTCTCAGACTCGAGTTTCTCTACACCACTCATTTGTTATTATCGTCAGAAAAAGACTTCAAACTGGAAAAATTGCCTTTACCAACCCGTCAACATCTATGGCAGTTTTAAGGCGACCAAAATAATCTACACTCCTTTACTCTAACTCGGCCTAAAATTGACGACCATCCTCTTTGAATACCGAGTTGTAGCAAGATATTAACACTGGGATATGTTGATCACGAAGAAGTGCTGTGGAAAGGATGAAGGGCCACTCTACCATCGAGCTTCGTGAAATAATATGCAAACTGATGAAATTTTGGGACAAGTTAGTGTGAAAAGAGAACAGTAGCAGCAGAGAAAGTCCATTGTCAGTTAAGCATAATATTTAACAGCTTGAATCATTTTTTTTTTTCTGCTACGTGCACGCTGATTTCCGTCCTGTGTACATTTTTGCACTCATTCTTTTCCAGGAACGTCTAGGTTAGGTTAGGTTTGTTTTTTCTCATTAGGCTGGGTTAGTTTGTTAATCATTTGGGTTAATTTGTTAGTCAGTTAGGTCAATCTGTTAGGAAAAGCCTTGTACACACCAAGATACAAAGTCTAGAGACAGTGGAGCGACTATGTATCTCGACTGTTGCGAGACAATCGAAATATAGACCGGCGACAGTCCAGAGACACACTGGAGACAAGGCAACTTTGTCTCTGGATTGTCTAGAGACTGTTGCGAGACGGTCGCTAGACATTTCTGCTACTTTGTCGCTTGACTGTTGCTAGACAATTGAGAGACAGTCCAGCGACTTTGTAGCGCGTCCGTGATTGAACCATCCACCTCGTAAATTTTGAAATATCAGTTTACAACCAACATTTGTCACATTAAACTCAAGAAGTGATATTCCAGTCATAGGCAAAATGTACATCTGAAGATATACATTTATGGACGAATATATATATATATATATATATATATATATATATATATATATATATATATATATATATATATATATATATATATATATAAAATATATATATATATATATATAATATATATATATATGTATATATATATATATATATATATATATATATATATATATATATATATGTGTGTGTGTGTGTGTGTGTGTGTGTGTGTGTGTGTTTACCGTATATACCGGTATGTACAGTTCATATCATTCATTTATCACCCAGTTCTACAGTGCCCCATGAGGAGCGTAGGAGCTCGGGGCCAGGAAAGTTGGTCCTGACATTTAAGATGAGAGTGACCAGCCTCACTCATCCCTGAGTGGCATTACGTGAGCAATAAACCCCAACAATCCCTTGGATATAAACCCTCACCGGCTCAATCCGATTGGAGCGCCGTATTTACTCAACCACCAGGCGCCAAAATGTGGTTATATGGTTACCACCTAGCGTAGTAAATGGTTTCCTGGTGTACAGGAAACCTTTTGGCTTGTCACTCAGTGTAGAGTCACCCACAGACAGAAGGAAGAGGAAAGAGTAAAGGAATGAAAGACAGAAGATGGAGTGTAAAGTCACCCGTAGGCAGAAGGACGAGGAAAGAATGAAGGAAACACAGAAGAGGATGGAAGGAAAGAAGAATGGAGGAGAGGAAAGGGCAGACTCCCGAGAGCAGCACTACATCGAGTGAGTGGATGGTGAGCGCCCGCGCTATATATATATATATATATATATATATATATATATATATGTGTGTGTGTGTGTGTGTGTGTGTGTGTGTGAATAATTACCAAAACCAACAGAACCATATACGTACCCATAATTTTTCAACGATGTATGTAAAACGTGTAAATATACCATAATTATTATTAGGACAGACCCGTATACATACAGTGTAATCTTTGAACGATGATGTATAACTTTCATGCAAAATTAAAGTATATAAATATACTCTATAATTATTTAGGATAGAACCATATTGTTATGCTGAGTGTTTTTAGGTCGACTTCGCGTCCTAAGAACACCAGCGGGGTCCTCTTTCCGGACCGGAAGTAAAGCACCCACAAAGGAACAGGACATAAAAAAAAAACAGGCCGTATACTTTAACACATCTATTGCCTTAATTCTACACCGTTACAATATAACACAGAGTGATATTTGATATACAGGAGACAGGGACACAGAGTTAGCCTTTGACACCACAATGCACAGTTACACTTAACACACAGTATAATGCATGTACACTTATATTATTAGTTATATGTAGCGATACCCGTATTTCACCTTTAGGCAGAATATATATTAAATTGGATGCAAGGGTAATGAACAAGATTAAGAGTCCGTGGGGTGAATACTACTATAATTAGACAGGGTGCAGATCGCGACACTTGATGTATTATAGTCACTTAGTCGCGGCGGCACTTAAACACAGACTTTTGATTCGCCCGCGCACCCTAGTCTCCGTTCACAGTTACTGAAAGTTCTTTTATTTAGGACTCACACAATCACTATAAGTTCTCTTACTTAGGGTTCAAGTTATTTTCTGTTCTGCCGGGTATCGGGTTCTTATAGACTAATAGTAACTGTCACTTGCTTTACACTGGACTTCACTTGGTCGCTGTTCACTGTTATTTCCCCTGGTTTGTTCTCGGTACAAGGGGCGTCACTATTTACCCGTGTATCCTGGGTAGAGATCACTCTGAAGTACGGGCGTGAGGAGAAGGCCCTAGGGGGAGCCTGCCTGCAAGGGGCAATACACTGCCCGCAGGGAAGTCACGGCCCTGGTCTTGGTCGTCGGTGAGGTGCAGGGAGGCCCTCCTGTCTGGGGGCCTCGACCTGAGAGGAGGCCCTCGTACTGGAGCCTCGTTGGTGGGGTGCAGGGAGGCCCTCCGGTCTGGGGGCCTCGACCTGGGAGGTGGCCCTCGGGACTGGGGCCAAACAGCTGGAGGAGGAGGGCCTGTCGCCTCTGGCTCCGTGGGGTGAGGGAGCCTGGGTTGCCCTCGTCTGGAGGCTGCTGGTCGGGCCTGGGAGTCCTGGGACAGCGGTCGCCTGTAGGGAACGGCGCCGACAGGGTTGGGCTGTGGCACCGTCTTCGTCTGGTGTCCGACAGGAACAGAGATTTCCCAGGGGTAGGAGGTAGGGCCGGTATCGGGCCTTGCCACCACTCTGGCGACACCTCCGGGGCAACACTTCCGGATAGTGACAAAGGGCTCCCACAGGAGGAAAAGGCAGGAGAAAGGTACACAGAGTCCGTGTCCTCTCCAGTACATACTAAAGCCATAGCCTCAGGTCGCCTTACCCAGGGTACGTACTGCGGCCGTAGCCGTAAGCCTACCCGTCTAACGAGAAGCAACTGAAGGGCGTACAGTGGCCGCTCCTTCCCCATCAAGTACAGTGGCCGTCGACGCGGTGTTGCTCCCGTAGTAGGGAAAAGCAGGAGAGGGGTGAACAGAGGCCGCGCCCTCTCTGGTACGTACTGAGGCCGTAGCCAAGGGCCTGTCTACCCTGGTACGTTTTTGGCCGTAGCCTGTAGCTGATCTTCCCTTAGAGAAGCAACTGAAGGGTGTACAGTGGCCGCTCCTTCCCCGTCACATACAGTGGCCATCGACGCGGTGTTGCTCTCGTAGGAGAGAAAAGCAAGAGAGGGGTGCACAGAGGCCATGTCCTCTCCGGTACACACTAAGGCCATAGCCGAGGGTCCCCTTACCCTGGTGTGTACTTCGGCCGTAGCCATAAGCCTGCCTGCCCTTTGGGAAGCAACTGAAGGGCTTACAGTGGCCGCTCCTTCCCCATCACGTACAGTGGCCGTCGATGCGGTGTTGCTCCCGTAGGAGAGAACAGCAGGAGAGGGATGCACAGAGGCAGCGCCCTCCCCAGTGCACACTAAGGCCGTAGCCGAGGGTCCCCTTACCCTGGTGTACACTTCTGGCCGTAGCCTTGGGCCTCCTGCCCTTGGGCCTCCTGCGCTTTGGGTGGTAACAGTGGCCGTCGACGCAGTGTTACCTGGGACTGAATCCTGTTCAGTCCCACCCCGATTCTGGTGACGGCTGTCCCGCCCGCAAGGTCGTTGCCTTTTTCCGGTCACCTGGTGTTGGAGTAGTTGCGGGGAAAAAGGACTCAGGACAGTAGTGTCCCAGTGACTCTCTTGACCTGGGTCACTAGCCCCACCGTTGTGTCCTCCTGGGGTTGTGGTGTGGTAGCGGCTCGGTGGTGGGGTGGGGGGGTGGCGGGGTGGGTGGTCCGGCGGGGGGTATTTTACATATACATATAATTATTCAATGTATGTACAACTGTTGTGCATAAATAATGTTAAAATATGTGAATACTGACTCCTCAAAGCAGGAGGCATGCATCGTTAAATGCGAACTTAAAAAAAAAAAAAAACTCCGTCATCCGTTGCCAAATCCCTCCGCACCGAGCAACTTGAATCTTGTCTCCCATATCTAGTGGGAGACAAGATACAGCCGAAATCTTATCTCTGGACTGTCGCGCGACTGTCCAGCTACAGATTTAGACTTTCCTGACAGTCGCGTAACAGTCTAGTGACACTGTCGCACGACTTTTGCTGGATAAAGTATCTCGGTGTGTACAGTGAGCAACAGTAGTCGTGTCGCGGTTTTGTCCGAAGATTAAATGTAATTCGTGAAACATTATGGACCGTCCGTATGACAGACGGCAGAATGTTCCAGACGCTTAGCCCGTTAGCTTATGTTTTCACCAAATTTCACGACACGATTATTGTTGCGTACTGTACGTGGCCCAGAGGCAGTGTCCAGCGACTGTTGCGAGACAAATTTAAATTTTTCTGAGACTAATGCGAGACAGTACAGAGACAATGTTGCGCAACTTTGTATCTTGATGTGTACGAGGCTTTAGGTTGGTTTGTTGGTCAGGTTAATTTGTTAGGTTAGTTTGTTAGTCAGTTAGGTTATTCTGTTAAAAGTTGGGATAGGCTAAGTTATCGTTAAAAAAAAAAAAAAAAAACAGAAAATGTAAGGGTGATTATTGTTGGAAAATCAAACTTAGTACGTAGTGCAAAAATGGTACACTAAAAGGAAACCTCTTACTCAGACGATATTGTTAAACTTTGGGAAATCCACTCAATGTAATGCTGCTCTAGGTGTTTACCCTTTCCTCCCCTCCTTCCTTACTTCCTTCCTCTTTTGTCTTTCTTTACTTTATTCTTTCCTCATCCTTATGCCTACGGATGGCTTTACACTCACTCATCTGCCTTTCTTTTCTTCATTCTTTCCTCTTCCTTCTGCTTATGGGTGACTACACTGAATGACAAGTCAAATGGTTTCTTGTACACCAGGAAACCATTTACTATGCTGAGTGGTAACCATATAACCAAATTATGGCGCCTGGTGGTTTAGTGGGTAATTACGGTGCTCCAGTCGGATTGAGCCGGTGAAGGGTTTATGTCCAAGGAATGGTTGGGGTTTATTGCTCATGTTATGCTACTCAGGGATGAGTGAGGCTGGTCACTCTCATCTTAAATGTCAGGACCAACTTGCCTAGCCCCGGGCTCCTACGCTTCTCATGGGGCAATGTAAGATTGGATGATGGACGGATGGATGGGAAAATGCATCCTATTGGTGGACGGATAAATGAAGCCTATATTGAACCTGTTCACTACTAAAAAGCCTCTTCTGATCACAATAAAATCACTTGGAGAAGCAAGAACAAAAAATAAAACAAAATAATGGAAAATAAATTCATCATGGGAGTGATTATGGAGGGGTGTATTGGTTGGGCGAGGAGTAAGAGTAAACGGCTTTGTTGGTACTGTAGTGGTTTTAGATTTTGGAGATTTCGTAGAACCTCTTGTTTAGCGATTATACGTGTTATACTTTTAGTCCAGAGAAGTTAGCACAATTTTTACCAGACCTACCAATAACTGCAGCTAAAAGGAAAACTGTTGGGATATGTTCACCTGCATGACATATCAAAAGTCTTACGGAGTCCATGGAGCGTAACATTATTTTTTAGGTGTGAAGGTAGTTCATGCAGTAACCAAGTATCAATAATAAAGAACTTACAAAAGAGGCATTACTAGGCTATGATGAGACTCAACCCAATTTCCGTGTCAATACCAATGTTTTCACTGTCTACCTTTCACGTGCAAATGTTTTGAAGAAGGTCTGGATATTTCTTATGCTATAATTTGGGGGTACCCTGCCACTAACCCTTCATGATACCACTGAAGTGTGAGTTTTAATTTCAGGTGGAGGATGAAGGCTAACACTCCCCATGGCCTGATGACTCTCCCCCAAGATCATGTGAAGCAATAGAAAGAGGCAGCAAGTTAACAAGTATCAGCTGTAGACATTTTAATATTAGGTGTGGGTTTAAAAGAATGATGAACACTGGCCTAGTATTAAATGCTCTCCCCCTAAAACGGTCGTGCATGAAACCTGTCCTAGTCTGGGATCGGAAAAGCTGCTGGACGATGGCTACATTGGTAGAAAAAGAAACATTCCGTGAACAAGCTAGTTTCAGAAGTGTGAAGTCGCGGAAGAATCAGATTATTGCAACTGGTGAAAAGGTTATGGCCATCATTTAAACAGGGGGGTAGAACAGTAAACTTGACACCATGAGATATCAGCGCTGCCAGGAGCAAGTCATCATCAGAAAGGGCATCCACCTCAACAGGCTGCCACCAACGTATACGGCAACGAAGTGCCTAGTGATATAGTTTGTATATTCCTCATTAATATACTCCAGTACCATTGTTATTTATATTTCTTTGCTACCAACATAGCTTTATTTAATACTATACTACAGAATATAAACGTGTCAGGTACAAAATATATCACCGAAGAAAAGATGCTACGAAATCTCCCAAGGCAACGAAAACATAGCTCCCTTTGTCCGTCCATTAACACCACGGTAAGGCAAAACGCTAAGTCGCTCATTCACTGGACAACGCCAAACGCAAGTCAGATGATCATAGAGTGAAAGAATGCGAAAAATTTAGGGTATGTGCTGCAACATCAACTGAATACAGCGTAGAGGAAGCGGGAGGTTGAGGTAATGGGATGTGAAGTCTGTCATTCCAAATTCATCGCTCGACTCCACTGGCTGCCCGATTAGGTGGCCGAGATACACGAACGCAGTTACGATCGATATTCTGTCGTAACGTGCTTTGAATTGCAGGAAGGAAAAGAGACATTGGAAGGTCCTGCTCATGCATTTCCCTGCAAAATAAGGAAATAAGTAAATACATAAATCAGCAAGTAACTAAAAGAAAAGAAATTGGAAGTTTCTGCTGACGCCTTTCTCTGCCCTTCCTTCAAAATAAATAAATAAAAGAGCAAACAAGCCAGAAAAAAAAAAAAACAATAAATCGATAAAATAACTAACTTTGATTTTGGAAATAGAATGTCACGGGAATATTTTTATAATGCCGGCTGTGGCAACTCAGGCCGCCACCACACCCCCAGGAGGAGGACACGGAGGGCTAGACGGCGCGCGGAACGTGTCCTGGCAATATGGACGTAAGTTCACCCGGGCCACGTGCCCCTATTCCCCGGAGCTCACCCGCCGCTACCACCTTAGTCAAAGTATACTACCTCCCGGGCGAGCTGACCAGCGACAGGATCGGGGTGGAACTGGCCTAACAGTTCCAAGCAGCACCCCAGCAACAGCTTATAGCCGTGCAATACCTGAGACGGCCTGTGGCTGCTCTGATTTAAGAGCCACGGCCTGTAGCTGGGCACCAGTGAAGGCGGTAGCCGCACACAAAAAGGCCACGGCCTGTAGCCAGACCGCCAATTAGGAGATGGCCTGTAGCTGCTCCAACCAGTGCTGCTAACGCCCCCTGCAGAAACCAGCGACGGCCTGTAGCCATGCTGGGGAGAAACCTATACTTCCTCTCTCCTTCTGTAGTTATCTCAGAGGGCACGACACCGGTGACAGCCTGTAGCCACACCAGTGGGCAGGAGACGGCGTGTAGCCGATTCTCGCTTGCACATTGACCTCCTTGAGGGACTTCAGGATGGCCTGTAGCCGTGCCGACAGGCAAATGATGGCCTGTAGCCGTGCTTCATCTGTGTTCCCATCAGGGAGTCAGGCCTCGACGATGGCCTGTAGCCACCCTCCGGAACCCAGCGACGGCCTGTAACCGTGCCAGGGAGAGACACCAAAATTTCTCGCCCCCTGTGACTCCACAACGAGGAGGTGAGCTGCGCTCTGTCCTGCCCTCCGGCAGGAGCGCAGATTGCTCTTCTGTCCACCAAGACCGAGGCAACCTCCAAGAGGAGGACCACTGTCCTTAGGATGGGAGGAGGGGCTCTGTACTGTCCCCAGGGTTGTTTTCCTTCCGTCCGGAGGGGGAAGATGCCTACCTGACAGACTCCAGCAGGGAACGACGCCACAGCCCAGCCCTGACAGCAGTGCCACCAGCAGGAGACCGCACCCGATGCGCCTCCAAGGACCTCCCCAGGACCCCTGGGTGGGCCCTCTCCCCTCGCCAATGAAGGCGACGCCCGTCCTCCACCCAGCGCCTGAGTGAGCGCCTCCAGCGCCTATTTGGCCCTAGTCCTGAGGGCCGGACTCCCGTCCCCAGCCCCGATAGTGAGGGGCCCTTCGACACACATAGCCCTAGCCCCAACCGAGAGATGACGTCCCTGAGAGTGGTCCCGTGGCCGTGGGATGAAGCGATCCCTAAAGGGCCTTCGCCTACCCAGGCCGGAAATTGTGAGCCCCTGGACCTCCCCTTCCCCTCTGTTCCACCCGTGATATAACAGTGAACATAAAGACAGTGAAATATAAGTGAACAGTGAGGGCGGTACGCGAGGCACGATAGTGAGTGTAACGCAATCTAAGTGTACAGTGAGGCCAGAAAAGGACGCATAATAGTGAGTGTAAGAACAGGCTTTACAGTGATACTAAACAGTGAATATACAGACAGTGCAATGTATACGAACACCGGGATGAAACATCGCCCCTCGGTGCAGCGTCTGTAACACAGTATCAGAACCTACCCCCTCTTTGTGCAGAGTCAGTAACCTCCCTCCCCCTTGTGACCAGTTTAAACTTAGTGTAAGAACAGTGCCAGCCTCACGATATTGTCTCCTCATCCAAGACAGTGAATTAGTGCTTTGCCCTCCTGAACCTGACTTAGACTCCTGTGCATCTAGTATCCTGTGCGATACTCTGCCCACTAATACCAGCCTATGCATTGATTTTGCCTAGTTTATTGTGTAAGACTGTCTGCCTGTACCACAACAGTGAATTTGTCACTATACGTGTAATGTTGTTGCCTTGTGTTTTTATGCCCTGGCCCTCTCTTATCTGTCTAAGCTCCGGTCTAGAAAGGGAACCCAGCTGCATCCTAGGCATTCTAGGGACGGGGAGCCGCCCCTTAAACACCTAGCATAACAATTTTAAACTCTCCTTGTCTCTTAAAAAAAAAACAAATCAGTTGCGATTGCACTTAAGTTTGTGCATCTAGGAGTGCGATTCTTAGACATATTTACGATCGATTCCCCGCCCTAACTTGGATATGATTTCACACGAAGAACTAAACAAGGGGAGATTTAACACTAATTTCCCTTAACCTTCACTCAGAGAACATTTATAACCTGTAGTAATTTTCGTCTCGTAACAAAAATCTGATGAAGCTTGAAGAGGAAACAGGATGATTGAACGGCCGGCTTGTCTTTCCTGCACAACAAAACCAGGGAAGTAGTCGTATGTACATTGGTGTTCTCATTGCTCCGTTGTCAGCTCAAGTAGTGGTAAAAAAATCTTTCTACCTTTCTATCTACCTATATACCTACTTAGTACTTACCTCCCTACCTACCTATCTCTCTACGTATCTGTCTACTCTCCTACTGTACCTACCTACCCATCTATAGACCTACTTACCCATCTATCTGCCTATTTACCTACCTACTTACCTACCTAACCGTCTATCAACCTATCTGCCTACCTACCTGTCTATCTATCTATCTACCTATCTACCTATCTACCCATCTACCTGTCAATCTATCTATCTACCTACCTATCTATCTAATTATTTAATTCCGGACGCCTTAATCCCGTAAGGGGTGGCCACAAACAAATCGCCTCAACGTCGCCCTGTCATAAAATGGCTTTGTAGTTACTTGTAGAGAAGTTATATATATTAGACTTGTGGACGAGCGGTTGTTATACTTGAGTAGCTTTGTAAGTAGATAATCTTCTTTCCCATTTGTCGTGCAATGACAGGAGAGGTAAAGAATAGTATGAGACTATTTTTATTTGTCTTGGAAATATTAACAAGTCTCTCACTCACGAGTGAGTATGGGTAGAGTCCCTGTCTCCCTGTCTCGCTTTCTCTGTCTCTCTCTCAAGTTGCTAATCCCTTCTCCCTGCGACCTGTCTGTTCTATGGCTAGCTTCCTTCTGAGCTCTCTTTCTTAAATTCTGGTGAAACAGGAGTCGTATCACGTGTGTTCCCTGTGATTGGAAAGTTCTAGAAGCCTGTGTGTGAGTATGTGTGTATGTGTGTATATGGTCACTAGGAGCTGTCGTGTGCCTATAAAGCATTCCTTGAGTTAAGAGTGTGTAAGCTTGTTTAGCATTGCTCGATTCTTGCAGACACAGTACCTTCTCATCATCCGACTTCCTGCTTCTATCTGTCTCTCTATCTATCTATTTATCTATATATTATGATTTGTAATTATAATATGGAGTCCTAACATATGCTTGGTACACGCCACTGGAGGTCCTCCAACAGCAATCATCATTGACATATGCTAATCTATTAGTATATAATATTGATTATAATATTTTATACATATAACATTCATAGTAAATAGCAATTCTCCAGTAATATTACATTTTAAACAAGTTGTATACATATTTGAATAAATGCAATGGTTGTTGTATAACACTTTGTAAGACGTGCATGTACAACAGACGTACGCATATAATTGTGCAATGGTAATACTGATAGGTTATACATTACATATTGAGTTATCACTTTAGTAATGTCTAATATTTCACCTAACTTGTATGATGATACTGGTAATACAGAATTGTGCTATAGTTGTATGACTTATAATATTGTACTAACATTGTGGTAATACATAATTGTAACATTTTATGAATTGTTACAAAACATTGTGGTAATGCATAATTGTGTTGGCCTTATAATTGTAGTTACATTTTGTTAATGCAACTGTTACATAAGTGTCTTGGCCTTATAATTGTAGTTAAAGTTACATAAAAGTTACATCTTGTTAATGCAACTGTTAATTGGCAAAGTGTAACATAATGCAATCGTTTGTCGTTACATAATTGTTACATATTGTTTGTAGTTACATAATTGTAGTTAAAGTTACATAAAAGTTACATCTTGTTAATGCAACTGTTACATAAATGGTACATATTGTTTGTTGTTACATAACTGTAGCAAGTGTAACATAATGCAATCGTTTGTCGTTACATAATTGTTACATATCGTTTGTAGTTACATAATTGTAGTTAAAGTTACATGAAAGTTACATCTTGTTAATGCAACTGTTACATAAATGGTACATATTGTTTGTAGTTACATAATTGTAGCAAGTGTAACATAATGCAATCGTTTGTCGTTACATAATTGTTACATATCGTTTGTAGTTACATAATTGTAATAAGTGTAACATAATGCAATCGTTTGTCGCTACATAATTGTAATAATTGCAGTCCTGACATATGAATCCGGTCATGCTGCGGTCGATGATAGTGATGATGTGACATGCCACTGGCTCGTGGAGACAACAATCTGCTTTTTGTTTCACTTATAGAAGGAGTTTATGTGATGATGTGCCATGCCACTTGCTTGTGGAGACAACAATTTTTTGTTTCACTTATAGAAGGAGTTCATGTGGTATTTTGACATATGCAGTAACACTTACACTTATTTTCATTTGTTTGTTATGTGATCTTACTCTATTTCTCTCGTTTTTCTTTCTTACTTTTTCCTTCTTTATTTTTTTTTTTTTGTATGTATTGATTTTCTATAGTTTGTTTTTCTTCGCTTGTGTACGCTTTTTCTATGTTGTTCATGGTTGCATAATTACTGGCTAATTTCCTTGGGATACTTTTTTAAAGTTTAGTTTATATTGCACAGATATTATTGAAAATGATATTATATAGTCCCATATTTTGTTATTTTATAAAAAAAAATATATATACATTATATACAGTATTAACTATATACACTGACTTGTTGTTCACTTGTACCTATCGTGGGCAATATATTTGTCAGCACTGTGTGGAAATCTTTGTCTTCACGATTGTGTTGAAGATGTTCTTTCTTGCTAATGTCATTTGTGTTGGCCATTTTTTTTTTCTCTAGTTTACCTTGTAACTTAATTTATATGTTTCCACTAGGTAGCTTTAATTAATAAATGTTTAATACAGTTCTTTTAATCGCTCACTGAGTAACTGTGATGGTATATTTTCTTTATCACTTTGTAGATATAATAATGTATAGCTGTATGTATGAAACACGTATTTTATGTAGGTATAAATGGTAACACTCGTCGGTAGTAAATAAATGTTATAATAAATGAATGAATATATACAGTGTAGAATATTTATTGTTGGTGATTATTTAGTGTTTGAGTTATGCAGATAACTGAAGTATGTGTATTTAAGCTGTAACTATACAGCACGTTTTAAATGTTTGTGCAGAAGCTTATTGTCTATCACTGTGTATTGTATAAATGAAGTAACTATGTAACTCACTAATTTTTACCGTGGTGGGAATGGTGTTAGTGATGGTGCAGGTGGTGAGTTGACTGACGTGGCGTCTTTTCAGCAAGCACGCATGATGACGTCGACTTCCCACACTGGTAGCTGTTGTGAGTAAATGAGTAGCGATGAGTAACTTGACTGAAGACGAGTGAGTAGGATGAGTTATGAGTCGTGTCTCAATCTTCTTTTGTTTGTTCCGTTTTTCTTCCTCGAGGTATTCGTGGTCCTTTTTTCTTGTGATTTACTCGTTGTAGGATGAAGACTGACGCTACTTGTAGGTGCGTGTAGAAGATTATACAGACGACTCGTAGAGTTGTTACTTGTAGTTGATTGTAGATGGTTGTAGTTCGTTGGTTCGTCGTAGAAATTTCAAGATTGTTTGTATCAGTACTTTGTTAAACTACTGGCAAGACGTCCTGTGACCTCTTCACCTCTACATCAGCGTGATGATCGGGGAGACGGAGGGGGGGTTGGAGAGAACTGTCAGGAGCTGGTTGTAAGTTGTTGGTTGTGAGAGGTATTTTTTTTTTATTGTTTTCAATCTTGATATTTTATAGGAATTCACTGGTGATTTGTAGACGAGGTTCGTATACGTACGCTGCTACCAAATGTCATAAAAGACTTTGTAGTTCCTTTGTAGAGAAGTTATATATATATTAGACTTGTGGACGAGCGGTTGTTATACTTGAGTAGCTTTGTAAGTAGATAATCTTCTCTCCCATTTGTCGTGCAATGACAGGAGAGGTAAAGAATAGTATGGGACTATTTTTATTTGTCTTGGAAATATTAACAAGTCTCTCACTCACGAGTGAGTATGAGTAGAGTCACTGACTCCCTGTCTCGCTCTCTCTGTCTCTCTCTCAAGTTGCTAAGCCCTTCTCCCTGCGACCTGTCTGCTCTATGGCTAGCTTCCTTCTGAGCTCTCTTTCCTAAATTCTGGTGAAACAGGAGTCGTATCACGTGTGTTCCCTGTGATTGGAAAGTTCTAGAAGCCTGTGTGTGAGTATGTGTGTATGTGTGTGTATGGTCACTCGGCGCTGTCGTGTGCCTATAAAGCATTCCTTGAGTTAAGAATGTGTAAGCATGTTTAGCATTGCTCGATTCTTGCAGACACAGTACCTTCTCATCATCCGACTTCCTGCTTCTATCTGTCTCTCTATCTATCTATTTATCTATCTATCTATTATGATTTGTAATTATAATATGGAGTCCTAACAGCCCTGTCCTCTGCCATTTGGTTCCCCTTCCCTCAACTCACACACCCCTCTGTCGTATCTCTCCACTCCATCCCTCCATCGCATCCTTGGTCTCCCCCTCCTTCTCCTCACATACACTCTCCTAGTCAGTCTCTCATATGCCATCATCTTCCCAAAGCCATTATGCGAGTAGGGCCCATAGTCTCGCCATTTAAGGAAGCTCCCTAACACATTTTCCGAGGCGATTTATTTTGCTTATGACACCTTCCTGTTATATTGCGTTATATAAATCCTTCAAACACTGCCACAGTCTACACAAATAACGTACAGAAGGATATAAACCAGCCGAATCCAAGAATAAATCGCCAAGGAAGAGGTGCTAAGGAGATACGGGTCTAGGTGGCACAGGAAATTTCGTATCCCTTTTGCCTCGGCGATTTACTTTGCATGTCAAGTTGAACATATTTTTGTGTCTTATCTACATGGTTTTAATGTCAACACAACTTACATTAATAACACATAAAAGGATACTAAGGTGTACAGTGTATAATAAGTCGCTAACGAAATGGTGTTACGATATTCCCAAAGCCGCATAGTACAATACGAGCCTAATCCTTTGTTTCGGAGAAGTCGGTGGTATAGTGGTTGGCGCATCCAGCCCACAACTGAAAAAACTCGAGTTCAATTCCAGGACCGGTCAGACTCTGGGATAAAGGTTGTTTCCCCTTAGGTCCCAGTTCACCCAGTACTAGATTAGAGGACCTGGTTGGAAATTTGATGGTTGCACATCGAATTGTAAGGGATGGTTGTTACTTAGAAGTAAAAATCTGCCCTTCGTTTTCATTTTTTCTTCTTCTGTTTCTTCATTTCTGCTTCGGTTCGCCTGATCTCTTAGTTGTTTGTCTTTGTTTGTTTCCCCATCATCGCTGTTTGCTCAGCGGTACAAATGGAAGCCTTGAAACAACACAGATGGTGGCGGGTTGTATTCAAGGGAAAGTTGGAACACAGCAAACACTGGCTGTCTGCCTTCATGGGTACAGCACTGAGGATGAAACAGACGAGGCTGGAGTGATAAACCCGATCGCGATGGAAACCTACGGCTCTAGCAATCCATTTTTACCTGAGCCTCCTGACCCTTTGTAGGCACTATGAATTTGACATTTTATTAAAGACTGACTTGAAATTATGAAAGGAATTCATCCTCCACTAGACGACATGCGTTGCAGAAACAGTAAATTATATTCATTGTTAACAGTGGTGTTCCTCAGGGTTCTGTCCTATCGCTAACTCTCTTCCTCCTCTTCATCAATGACCTTCTAAGCTGTACATCTAACCCTATCCATTCATACGCTGATGACTTCACCCTTCACCTTTCCATTCGGTTCCCGCAGCGTTCATCTCAGTAGTTGCCTCAACAAACAAGGGATGATGCTATGGCACACCTAATGCCTAATTTGACTCATATATTTGATTAGGGTATAAACAATCTTGCTGTTTTTAATGCATCAAAAACTCGGTTCAACCTGATAAAACCTTCCGCAGGAGTATTTTCTAATTTTTAAAAACTAACTCAGTCCTGCATCATCTCTAAACAAACTTGAGTTTTCTTTCTCTTGGGATTTATCTTGGAGAGATCATATTGTCTCTCTTGTAAAAACTGCTTCCAAGAGAATAGGTGTGCTAAGCTGATATTCGCCTCTGTGTGGAGTACAACTCTCATGTGTACAGATGCTCCACACATACACCTCTTCTCAACAAGGTGGAGCCAAAGGCTCTTTGAACTCTCATCCTCTTTCTGGCTCTCTTCAACCTTTGTCTCTTCACCACGCTGTTGCATCTTCTCTTTTTTGTCGCAACTTCAATGGTCGCTGCTCCTCTGAACTGTGTGCTTGCATCCCTCCACCTCTACGACGGGTGCTTAGCACCCATCTAGCAATAAACTCACGTTCCTTTTCTGTCCAGCTCTCTAATGCAAGTATTAACTGTTACCCCCAGTCCTTTATGTATGCAACAGGTGAACTCTGGAACTGTCTCCCTCTGTCTGTTTTTCCTACTGCCTATGATCTCCCGTCTTTCAAACGCAGTGTGTCCAGGCATCTCGAAAATAAAAGATCTTAAATTTGACTCTCTGTTTTCTTGATTTTATTTTTTCTTGGAGAGAACAATTTGCAGGCTCCTGACCTTGGGTTCCTTCTTCCTAGCATAAGAAATATGTTATTGGGAAGTGTTGGAAAGGAATGCCTTCACGTGGTGACACTTATGACCTGGTGGCTCCTCTGCCGGGCTATGCAAACGCCCTTCAATTCCCTCCTAATTCCCAAAGAGGATGGTGGTAGACTGCAAAAAGGTAATTTCAGCATGCAGTCCACTGGGTTCACGTTCATAGAAGCCAGGGGTTTTAACTACAGCTACTACTACAGTACTACCATACTGTCAGGATGAATGGACAGGATGTAACCATATGCAAAGCATGAATGGACATCCTACAAGCACTCACTTATCTAGCTTGGGTTTCAAACGTTAGATTCAGGGCACAAGAGAAGTCGAAGACGAATGCGATATCACCGAGTTACCTTGGTTCGAAATTAAAGGCTACTTACCTAACTTTATATATATATATATATATATATATATATATATATATATATATATATATATATATATATATATATATATATATACTGTATATATCCATACCCGCACCAACCGCATCCCCCAGATACCCCTTGACACATCCCCAGACATCTCAGACACACACCACATGCACCTCACATACACCACAGACACCCCAGATGCACACCACATACTATACACCTCAGACACACCCCAGATGCACACCACATACACCTCAGACACACCCTAGATGCACACCACATACACCTCAGACACACCCCAGATGCACACCACATACGCCTCAGACACACCCAAGATGCACACCACATACACCTCAGACACACCCCGGACGCACGCCAGACACCACCAACATTCCTCTCTCTCAAACAAGCTCCCATAAGGCCCGGACCCTGTGGGTGCGGTAAAAAGTAGTGGGAGTGAAAGTGCGATGCTCATAACACTGTGTTGTTGGAAACTGACAGATTTCATAATTGAAAATAGTCCAGTGACTGAGTGAGTGAATGGGTAACACTGTCGCACACTGGATCTGGCCGCCCTTGTGGGTGCTGCAAAAATTCATAATCGAAAATCTAAGCTTTATACATTTAAGGAAATAGTGTTTCCTTCCCCCCTGCTTTGTATGCAGGGAAGAAGGAAACAAAGGCTAGTAGTCGCAATAATTGTTCCTCCAAGAAAAAATAAACAATAGAGAACCAAATTCAAGATCTGTTAATTTCTAGATGCCTGGACACACTACTGGAGGTTATAGGCAGAAGGAAATACAGACTGCTGTCACCCTGACTAAGTGAGGTCACGTCACTCTATCCGTCGTAGGGGTAGGCAGTGAGCAACATAACTGAATAATATATCTGTGTCACAGTAAACCCCTTAACCCCAGACTGAGTATACGTCACCTTCATCTATGATAGCATCTCCACGCTATCCAACGCCTCACAATTTTATATTGGTGGCAGCGGTGGCTCGCCTACGATACTTTGCGATACGGACATCGGTGGCAACGATTCTCTACAATATCCACTTATTACCTACCTGCCTATATTTCCTATTAACACCGCAAATTAGGAAAATAAGCAATTACCCAAATACTGAAAAGATGGACGGTCTTCAATATTATATTTTCATTACTGCTAAATCGAAGCATAAGTGTTCAGCAAGTACGAGATATTATGTCAAAGCTATTTTCACGCGATATTTACTAATTTTAAACACGATTTATGCTCTTACTACGAAAATGATCAACGTCGATATTTTCAACTTTCTTGTAGCCTAAACCTCGTTAGTGGCCAGTTACCTAAACTAAGTAGGAGCCTCGGGTGGGATGCTCAAACTAATTTTCTATCGCCACCATGTCGTAATTTAGATTTATTTGTACAAGAAGGACAAAGGAAAGAAATATGCAGAATGTGTCCGAGTCTTGAATTAATCCTAAAGAAAAAAAAAATCTGAATTACAAGAGGAAAAATTGCCGTAGGATGTAACATTTTCTGCAGGATGGACACGGCAAGAAACAGTTAGAGTCTTGTCTTGTCTCTTGTACTACCTGGAAAAAGAAATCAAAGTCTGGCCAGGAACTTTATCGTAAATATGTTAGAGTATCCCACCGCTGACTATGGCCCTAAACGCCACCTATAACCCTGTCATGGTCACGACAACTCTAGCACATAATTTTTGCCACCGCCAGATGATTAGATTTAGATGAGAGTGAATCAGGAGCTACGAATATTTATAATGGTGCAATTGACCCATCTGATCCCCGGGGACTTTCTGTTTTTTATTTTCTTTCTTTAATCTTTTATCTTTATTTTTCTTTTCCTTATTACTTTCCTCTTTCCATATTCTTTTTTGTTTTGTTTTCTTCCTTTTTCTTTTCATTTTCTTTTCTCTTTTCCTTTTTTTCTCTCGTTTTTCTACTGTTTTCTTTTTACTTTTTTTTCTTTTTCATCAGATTTTTCGCTTCTTTTTCTTTACCCTGTTTCCGCATATTTTTGTATTTTTTTTTATTTTCCTGTTTTTTGTGGGGGTGAGAGTGAGTCAAGGGAGTCTGAGTGTTAATGTGACAATTTTAGTAATAATGTTTACCTCTGTTATTTTTTGTTCATCCTGTTATTTCTTTCCCTGTTCTTCCTCTTTCTGTTCTTCTTTGTTCCTTCGCTCTCCCTGTTCTTGCTTCCTCCCTGTTTTTGCTTCTTCCCTGTTCTTCTTCCCTCCCTGTTCTTCCTCCCTTTTCTTTCTCCCTGTTCTTCCTCTCTCCCTGTTCTTCCTCCCTTTTCTTCCTCTGTCCCTGTTCTTCCTCTCTCCCTGTTCTTCCCATCTCCCTGTTCTTTTTCCTTTCTTGTTCTTCCTCCCTCCCTGTTCTTCCCTTCTCCCTGTCCTTCCTCCCTCCCTGTTCTTCCCCTCTCCCTGTTCTTCCTCCCTTTTCTTCCTCTCTTCCTGTTCCTCCCCTCTCCCTGTTCTTCCTCCCTCCCTGTTCTTCCCCACTCCTTGTTCTTCCTCTCTTCCTGTTCTTCCCCTCTCCCTGTTCTTCGTCCCTCCCTCCCTGTTCTTCCTCTCTCCCTGTTCTTCTTCCCTTCCTGTTCTTCTCTCCTTCCCTGTTCTTCCCTTCTCTCTCTTTCCTCTCTGCCTGTTCTTCCTCTGTGTTCTTCCTCCCTCCCTGTTCCTCCTCTCTCCCTGTTCTTCCTCCCTCCCTGTTCTTCCTCACTCCCTGTTCTTCCTCCCTCCCTGTTCTTCCTCCCTCCCTGTTCTTCCTCCCTCCCTGTTCTTCCTCCCTGTTCATCCCCCTTATTCTTCCTCTCTCCCTGTTCTTCTCTGCTTCGCCCCAGTCCTTCATTACTCGTGATATATTTGTGTTTCTTTGTGTCGTTTCTTCCATCAGTATGCCAACACAGGAAGCAGCATCGTAGACAAATCCACATCAGTTATTATGATTGATGCAGCGGCTGCCTGTGTGGCCAGGGCGATAAAAAAGAGTAAACCAATAAAAAAAAATAAAATGAATAAAGAGAGAAAAAGAGAAAGACAAAGAAAAAAGAAAGAAAAAGAAAGAAACAAAGATAAATGTGATGAACAAGTATATTAGATAAAATAAAACAAATAAACAGAGAAAGAAAGAATAAAAAAAGAAAGAAAAATGAAAGAGCTAAAGAAAAAGTTAAAATCGCGAAAATGTAAATAAAATAAAAATGAACAAATAAATAAGTCAATAAATAAAATTGCTGGTGACATTCATGTGGGGTTTGTGATACAAAGCCGTATTCTCAATGGCATAGGAGAGTTCGGAACATCTCTTCCTTGCCGATTTATTTTAGTCTAAGGTCGCTTCGTATTCTTTTGCACTGGGCATATTTATATTGTTCCATTATTAACAATAGGTCTACATAAAAAAGACATTAGAGGATATTAATTTTTGACGTGGAAAATTAGTCGCTTAGGAAGAGGTGTTACGAAATCTCCCAGGACAAGAATCTGGCTGGTCATATTTTACCCTGATTGTGTTGTGCGAGGAACTCAACGATGCGTCTTTGTTTGTCAGGGATGGCGGCTGTGAGTAATGGCAACACCGGCAATACATCATGGGTCGTATTGGTGCGGGTTTACCGGATTTATTAACAACTCCTCCTTCATCATTTGTTATGACATAAACACCAGAACGCCCTCATCACAAAGACGTCATTTATAAGTACTAAATCATGCTACCACCAGACGGTTCTATTCAACTTCGATGTTTAGTAATGAAGGGAGTAATTAAGGCCATACTTAACACCTTCAGTTTGAAAAGTCTGCTGTGACTGGAATATAATCGTCAGGAGATAGTACAGAGAGAAGAAGGAGCACCGGCATCGAAGTAACTAATGTCCGTATCAGCGCTGCTGATGTACACTGCGTCGATACTAAGTACTGTAGATGGTTCTTTTGCGGCCACAAATACATCCTACCACACGGAGTGATCAGGATATGACAGGGATCCCTCACAAACCGGGCTGCACCACCCCTTGCCGTTTGTTAATTCCTTACGGAATTGTTTATACCCAGCCAACAGTTTAATAAAAAATCGGACATCCCAAAATAGTTGGACAACAACCGTACCAGAGCGGTGATACAAATGCCCTTAGCATATAACTTTAACTTAAGATTAAGAAACAGCTGAATCCCTCAGTCAACTTAAAATTGCTGGAAACCATGCAAAAGCAGTAAAAAAATCTCGCCAAATCAAACTTTCTTCACAACCAAATTATTAATTAGTCCTAATGTCAATAGATATTCTGGTCAACTCTCAGTTCATTCAATAATAACTTTAACAAGTCATTACCCATTCCCCCATTAAAATATTCAGATGGGAGCACTATAAATGACCCACGTGGAAAAGTGAACATTCTTGCCAGTACGTTTGCCAGAAACTATACCTTTGAGGAAGTTAGTCAGAATTTTCCTGTACTAGCACTTGGCTCCCCTGAAATTGCCCCACTTAAAATACAAACTAGTTATATAAAATCCATCCTAGACAATTTACCATTCGACAAAGCTCCAGGTACAGACGGAATTCCTCTAGTCTTTTGGAAATTGTGTTCCCCAGAACTTGCTCCTGTTCTAGCTAAATTATTCAGATTATGCATCTGTACTTTTTCATCCCCTAATTCTTTGACAGAAGCCAATACCCACCCAAGCCCGAAGAAAGGAAGTTCCTCTGACTCCACAGATTACAGACCAATCGTTGTCACATCATCTTCTCTTGGCAAAGTATTTGAGATTGTAATTAATAAGCACGTAGTTAAACATCTTGAATCCATTTGACCAACATGGAGAAAACCATGCAGTAGCCCTTGATATTTCTGCAGCCTTTGACAGTGTGTGGCACCATTCCCTGCTATCCAAACTCCCATGGTACAACCCATCATCTTTTGTTCCACTGATTTCCTCATATCTCAGCAACAGAAAGATAAGAGTAAAGGTAGATGATGTATATTCCAATTTCCACTCGATTAATGCCGGAGCGCCCCAGGGATCAGTCATGGCTCCAGCCCTATGCCTAATTCATATTAATGATCTCTTGTCTCTTATGCATAACCCCATATACTCATATGCAGATGACTCAACACTTCAGAGTTCATTCACTCTTAAACACCCATTCACAAAGTTTAATATCTCTAACTTGCAACTCTGCACAGAATCTCCATAAATCAAGACTTATTAAAGATCACTGAACGGGGACAAAATACAGCTGTCTCATTTAATGCTAGGAAAACCAAATATATATACAATTTACCAACAGACAGATATTGCCTGTTTCCTATATTACCTTCAGTGCAAACAATATTCCTACCTCTAAAAGTATTAAAATTCTCTGTGTTTCACTTAACAATGCCCTCAGATAAACCTCCCATGTTAGATCACTTGCTAAAACCGCTTCACAGAAACTTTGCTTACTCTGCCGAATTTGTAACTTTATCAATGACGAGCAGTTAGCTGTAATTAACAAGAATCACGTGCACTCTCGGCTGGAATATTGCTCACTCTTGTGGAGCGGATGTGGATAGGCTTTAAAACAATTGGACAAAATTCAGAACAAAGCTGTAAGAACTATTAGTAACCCTGCAGTTACAAATGAACTACCTCCTCTATACAAGCAAGAAGGAATGTTGCCTCCCTTGCATTATTTTGTGGATACTTTAATGGCAAATACTCAGAGAAGTTTCATCCGTTGTGCCATCTCTCCATGTCTTCCCTCGTGCAACACGGGCATCTGGCAACACTCATGATTGGACGTCACACTGACATATTGCAGAACTTCTGCCTATCAAAATTCTTTTATTCCCCCACCGGAATGTCTTTGGAACTTGCTTCCCCAGAATAGTTTTCCCCCAAACTTCAGTCTACATCAGTTTAGGTCCAACTGTTACAGATTTTTTTTTTTTTCAAATACATGGAGAATAAGTGTAACCTGGTGTATGTATTATTTTTTTTATTTGTTTTTCCTTCCTCTGTTCATCTTCTTAAAAAAGAAAACAAAAAGAAAGAAAATCATACCCCACACACCTGAGCTGTGTGACTCAAGGAGGGTTGGGCGCACTCAGTTACATTGCAACATAACAGGTCAGCACGCTGCATACAGCCACATTACATGATCTCCCCCGTATATCCCGCTGATAATCAACTTCCAGGTCAGGAAGGCAACTGTGCATGTCCAGGTACACCTGCACACTACGTACCACAGTTTTGTCCCCAGCCACATTGATGAGTACGTTTTGGCGTGAGTTCTGGGAGGTGTAAAACGTGTACTGAGTTCACCCCTGCCCTCATACAGATGCCAGCTCACTTCTGCCTTGTGGGGTACGTCATTCCCTCCACAACCCACACTTGTAGGCCTGCTCAGTATCACCCCGCCAGCCCGTCCCATTCCTGCCTAGTCATCCAGCCACAATCCACCTGCATCCTTACACCCTCCCAATGCTTTCCCTGTGACCTCTCCGTAATCTCGTGCACCAGGGTTATCGACGCCTCTGCTCATTTCTTGCTTCATATATCTTCGTGCCACTCTAGGCCAGACAGAAAGGGTAAGCCAGCCACTGTCTTACAGGCAGAGGAGCAGGCACAGTGGACATACTGCAACGAATGCATGTGAAAAACTGAACCCCCATTTCACTCCCAGTTCATGTAGCCGATGACGGAAGCCATACCGACGCCTATGGAGTAATCGGTGGGGTCACAAGTGGTGCCCTCCAAGCTAGCCATTGCTGCACTGTTATGCCCTTCAGAGATAATCTAGTGGACGACGACCACTGGGGACATGTGTCTGAGTTCGACATCTACACATAGAGTCGAACAGCAGACGAGCGATCAAGACAGCGCTTCCCTTCATGTTACTCTGGTCTTTCAATAATCAGTACAAGAGTATGTGGTTACCAATGTTCCATAGCCGTCCACCAGCACAAGAGATATTGAGCTCAGCTGAAGAGATGTAGGAAAAAAAAAAAATCAGTTATCGGAATTGAGTAAAACAGGCTTCTCAGATCCAGACATTACACTGGAGAAAACATTCTTGTTTGGTCAGGGGAGTGGCCGGAAATTTCACAAGGTTGGGCGGGAGAAAGCTGTCTATAGATTCTTGAAAATGTGGTGGGAGGTGAGCAAATCGAGCCTCTGAAGCTGGGGGGTCTGGGGAGGCGCTGTGAGCCCCCCCCAGTAAAATTTTTTGAAAATTAAGTACTTTTAGGGGCTTACAGAGGCCTATGAAGGTATGTATTGGGATATTTAGATGACAGCTCATTATAGTGAAAATGGCGAAAACAGAGCAAGAAAATTATTTTGGCTGAAGAAGAAGCTTTTTTAATGATCCTTATGGAATTAAAGAACAACAATGCATCTGGGAGTCTCATCATCTCTCTCTCTGTCTCTGTCTCTCTCTCTTTCTAATATATATATATATATATATATATATATATATATATATATATATATATATATATATATATACATATATATATATATATATATATATATATATATATAAATATGTACTATTATTTTTTAGCCCCATACGATTTCAAGACCCTCAAGGGGGGGGCGGTCGCCTTCTCCGCCCCCCCCCCTTCGCTACACTCCTGTGTTTGGTCATGATAGAACGGAATTTAACCCCACAAATCCCTCAGAGACATATAATTCCTCGTCTCATTGCGCCAGGCTGACTCTCACCAGTCCTTCTCATCCACATCATGTTAGTAATGTAATCTGACCTCTCCGCCCATCATTCCATTACTTGGCTGGAAGACCAAATGATGCAATACAGTCTCTCTCTGTGCTGGGGACAGCGGCTTTTGACAGTGTGTGGCACCGGAAACAAGTGAGCAAGGTACAAGCTGGAGAGGCAAGGCCAAAAGTCACCCACAACGAATTGTGCAGCACAACGTACACGGAGACGGGTGTGCCTTGACTTCTCTGATGTACCGTAGAAGGAATGAGAGGAGAACCATCCCGTTCCTCATCAACTCTTGTCTCCCTGCCATCCACAAGCAGTTTGTAGTCTATGAACAAAGCCACAGATGTGGTATGAAAAATGTTAGTGATGATGCATCCATACCTCTAGCGCCTGTCCCCTCCCACCCAGAACAACCCAAACCTGCTCTAAAAGCCATGCTATCTGCAGGCACTCCACACTCAGCGTATGGAACTCCGTTCACTTCAGCACCTATCTCATCATCTTGACCCAACCAATACTATACTACTTCCATCCGTACTCCCCTACCCAACCCTATCACTCTAATGCAGCTCAGTTCCTTTGTAGCTTACTAGTCTTCCACATAAAGGGCGGGGCATCCAACCAAATTAGGATCCGAAGTCATAAATTCGTAATAAAAATTTACCTTTCGGAGCCCGCACCTCTACTCATGCCTAAATAATCTTAACAATGTGGCCATTATTGTAAAGGAAATACTTAGCTGTCTGTTATGTGGGCTATCAGGTTGGAGAGACGCCGTGATTCAAGGCGGCCTTCTTGGGATGCGATCGAGCGCGAGTCACTTAGAGGGTTGTTTAACCGATACTTTCTTATCGCTATCTGACGACCGAAAAACGGCGAGTTGGCGACTCTGCTTGTGGTAGGGTACAGGCGGAGTAATACATAAAAAACGTAATGCAGTTATTTGTATGAAAGCTTCATACTATAAATGAAGTGAACTAAACAATAGTTGCAGTAGGTTTACACTGTTTTTGTCTAACACTCTTATTTAAGTATTAAGATCCCAGAAAAGAAAAGGACGACACTAGTTTTGGTGACGTCACAACATCCAAAATGGTTCCTTTTTACGTATAACTGGGATATAACTATTTACATATATTACATAATATTTTTATCCCTGTCTGTTGCCCGAAATACATTAGCAGTGAACTGTTATACACTTGCTGTTCTGACTCATTGCTTCGAAGCTTCAAAAGAAGGAATATTGGTGGAAATAAACTCCACACTGTGACAGTCCCCCTCACATTTCATCGTTACCAACCCAAGCGTGGACTGCATGCCTGAAATTTAGATAGATCACACTCACTACTCTCCTTCACACACACACACACCGCTCGCTGGTGCAGTGGTAACGTTCTCGCTTGCCATCTGGTAGACGGGAGTTCGCGCCTCGCTCAGGTTGCGAAAAGTTTCACTGACGAAGTGGGTGGTTACTGTCCCCCTTGAGCAAGGGGACTGGTGTGTGCGTGTGTGAAGGTCACAGCCTTGCCCTTAGATCGGACTATATGAGCTCTCAGCTCCCTTTCGGGAGGGTAAAAGCTGACGATCACGACCATCAAGTGATCCTGACCGATCCTGTGAATTACACACACACACACACACCAATGGAGTCGGGCTATCTGCTGCTTCTGCTGGGGTGGAAGCGGTCACAACTGGCAATCCTGCTCCATGCCATCTATCTGGTTAGATGTAAGTCAGTCAGATCAACCAGTCAATCAACCTACCACTTTATCTATCAGCTCTATCTGTCTATTAATCTATCTGCCTGTCTAACTGCCTTCCCTTGTCTGTCTACATATCAATCAATCAGTCACTCTACTTGTACATATCTATCATCCTACCTACGTATGAACATCGTACAACGGGGGAAGTATATATTCGTATACCCTGCACAGATGGGAGTTGCAGGTCGCCTGGTACTCATGACTGTCATCTGTATAATATTCACTCCTTCAGCGTACAAATGAATGGCCTGGGCAGGGATGAGTGTGCTGGATGGGCTGGGAACGAGTTGGTGATGGGGCAGTACTGGACAGTTACATGCAGTTAGACGGGCAGTGTATGGTGAGTGGCACATGAGCAGCAGCAGCGGCAACAGTAGTAGTAGTAGTAGTAACAGTAGTAGTAGTTGTAGTAGTTGCAATCCCAGGTTCATCTGAGCGTGAACCCAGTGGGCTGCAAGCTAAAGCTGGCCTCGTTCTGCAGCTCACCTTGCTCTTTTCATGGGATATGAAGAGGACTGGGAGACGTTTGTACAGCAGGGCAGCACTACTGCCTGGTCATATCGGTGCCACTACGCGAAAGTGTCCCTCTCCAGCACTAAGAGGATTTATTAAGGAAGACGATCAGTTTTGTCTGTATCAATCTCCCTTCCCCCCCACACACCCCCTTCCACTGAGGTTCCCAGGTATACCGGTGGGTGAACAGGGAGAAGGAAAGAAACACACGGAGTCCATCAGTCTGATCAATCCCAATCGGTTCTGTGTGAGACATTCCAAGCATGTATTCAATATGGACGGTGAGTGTTAGTGCTGAAGTGGCGACATGTGGATGTGTATGATACAGAGGAGGGTTGCTGGACCTCACGGAATGGGTTGTTAAGCCTACGCCTAGAGTCAGGGGAAAAAATGTTGCCGGCAGGACATGTTGCCTTATGTGAGGGCGGGGGAGGGGGGGGGGTAAGCAGACAATGTGATGGTATGGGTGCAGAAGGTCTGCTCCACACCATCCACATTTATTGGGTGTACTCCTCCTGTGATGGAGAGGGATACCTTCACGTCGTGGCACCGGTATGACTCGGTTGTGGGACTGCTTGGTCATGCAAACGTCCCTTAGTGTCCTCCCTATTCATGAAAAGAGGACGATGGACTGCAAAATAAGGACAGCTTCGACCTGCAATCTGGGTTCACGTTTAGATGGCTTACTGCTACCGCCACTAGTCCTATCCTGCCCCTTGCGGAAGGCGGTGGCCAAGTCGGTAGAGAGGTTGTCTGCTGTTCCAGTGGGCATGTATTCTAGCATGTATTCTGTATGGACGGTGGGTGTTAGTGCCGAAGTGGAGGCATGTTGGTGTGTATGTTTATTTGTTGTCTACAGAATTCATGGTCATTTCAGTATCAATTATCGAATGTTCTAATTTACTACAAATAACAGAAACGAGGATAATACAATATTTAAATTACCAGTGGAGTGGTGTTTAAGTAGCAGTGACTGAGAGTGTTAAGAGATATAATTTGTGAAGCTTTGCCATGTGGAGAGGATGGAGAATGAGAGACTGACTGGAAGAGTGTATGTGAGCAAATCTGTACTGGTAGCTAGCGTCCACAAAAAGGTCATAATCTAAAACAAAATGCGCAGAAGCAAGAGAACATTTGGGATGGGAGGATATTTAGAGTTCGATACCCTTTACTACATTACACACTGAACTCACAAAACGTTTATAGCTGATGCTGTGTAGTAATGGGTATATAACTCCGAATCTACTCCCATCCCGAATGCCCTCTTGCTTCTATGCATTTTTCTCCATTTGATTCTGCACTTTTCCACCCCTGTATCTAAAAAAAATAAATAAATAAAAATAAAGGAGATATGCGGTTTCTTCCTGTGCATTCAGGGGCTAATTATCACTGCATACCCAGTTATGCATATTTATTGTTTCGGTGAAATCCGTTTGCTCACTTCCCCCTATTTCTGAACGTTTTTATTTTTTGGGAGGGGGGGCTGACCCCTTCCATGAATCAGTCAATGGGGGAATCACACTCACCAAATATCACGTTACAGATGACAGTCCATTGGAAAATATGTACAAAGAAGTCAGAGCCATATATGCCTTCCATTCACTATTTCTGAGAATTTTCAGTTTGGTTAGAGGGGCTGACCCCTCTAAAAATAATGGTTGGAGAGTTGCATGTAGTGGAAGACCTTCGGGGTAACCAGACGAACTCACTTGGGAATTTGTATTTAAGTCCATCAATTAGCCTAGGAGGACTTAAAGCGTGGTACACACACACACACACACACACACACACACACACACACACACACACACACACACACACACACACGCCTACCCACAGAAAGAGAGAGAGAGAGACAGAGAGAGATTGTATCCCGAGCAAATATATAGAGCGAGGTGCCGAAAATGACATCCTCCTCCTCAACAAGACTAATGAAAAATGTAAGACATGTAAAGGAAGTTTCGTTTATCCCACCTTGAAAAGATGAAAATAATACTAAAGCAGTTGTACAGCTTCTTCCCCCGCATTCAGGGAACACATGGAAACTGTATAGCTATTCCTGCACTACGTATGCCAACTTTATTGAATCCATGGACTCTCCCTTATTTCTGATTATTTTTGGGAAGGGGGGCTGCCTCCCTTAAGAATCACTGGGAAGATCAGTCTCTCCAAATACCGTGTAACAAATGAGAGGCCACTGTATCACATGCACTAGGATATCAAAGCCATATTTGCCATCCTTTCGCCATTTCAGAGAACTCTCAATTATGTGAAGGGGCCGACCCCTCTAAAAGCCACTGTTGGAAAATGGTGTATGGTAGAAGACATTCGGAGTAACTAGGCGAACTCACCCGGGAAGTTTTATTCATATCTTTCCCCTATTTCTAATCGTTTTAAATTTTTTGGAAGGGGGGCTGATTCCCCCAAGAATTACTGGAGGGGATAACGCTTCCCAAACATCGCATTACAGATGAGAGTCCACTACAACATGTATCAAGAAATCAAAGCCATCACTCTCCTTCCCTTATTTTGTATCCCTTATACTCGTCAGTTTTGGAGGGGTGGCTGAACCCCATGAAAATAATGGTGGAAAATATTATATAGTGTAAGTCATTATCAAGGAAACAGACGAACTGATCTGAGAGGTTTCCTTGAAATCCATGTGCTCATTTTCCCCTATTTCTTATCGTATTTACCTCCGGCGATGCCGACAGGTCAACAAGTGGCACACCTGGAAATCAATTTTTTTTTTTTTTTTTGGGGGGGGAAAGTTCAATATCTGCTTTTGGAAAGCTCTGAGCGATTTTCTTATAAACCACAAAGTTGCTCAGCTTGAAATTTTGAGCTGTTTTAACATGTCAGCTGCTGTGTCAGCTGACTATTAGACGATTTTCAGTTTCGGCTGTGGGAAGGCATATTTTGCAACTTTCTTATGAAATGCGACTTTGTTCAGCTTGAAATTTTGAGTTACTCTGGCATGCCAGCCGTGGCATCAGCTGATTATTTAGCAGTGTTGAATTCTGGCCATAAGGAGTCATTTTGATAAAACAATTTCACATATTCTGTGAGTTTCAGAGACAAACTTAAAAAAAAAATAGCTGCAATAATTTCGCCACAGGTCTGTGAAAATAATCTCTTTTTGTTAGTTTTGGGAGGAGGGTTGACCCACCCAAGAATCACTGGAGGATCACCCGCCCCAAATATCGCGTTACAGATGAGAGTCTGTTGTACAACATGTACTACTGTAAGATATCAAAATCATATCTGCCATCCTTTTACCATTTCCGACAATTTTAATTTGGTGAGGGGAGTCTGACTCCCCTGAAAATCAAGACCGTAAAATTGTATATAGTGGAAATCTTTTCTAGTAACCAGACGAACATACGTGGGAAGTTTCATGAAAATCTTTCAAATAGCCCAGGGGAAGAAAAAGCACACACACACACACACACACACACACACACACACACACACACACACACACACACAAAGTCATGTAATCAAGTTTGGTAAAAGTGGAAAAAGACCTGATTGGGATTATAAGTTAGGAAATAAAACCCTATACACATCAGAAAGAGAGAAAGACCTAGGTGTGATTATCAATAACAGACTATCTCCGGCTGACCACATCAGCGAGAAGGTACGGAACATGTATACACTGCTTGCAAATATGAGAATAGCATTCACATACATAAATGAAGACATGCTAAGAAGGATAATAACATTATTCTTAGACCAACCCTGGAATATGCATCAGTAGTCTGGAGTCCTCATCTCAAAAAACACATAGACAAGATTGAAAAAGTTCAAAGGGCCGCTACAAGATGGATACCAAGCTTAAGGGACCTAAGCTACGAAGAAAGACTAAATAAACTGAATCTACCAACACTACAGGAGAGAAGGAAAAGAGGTGACATGATAATGCTATATAAGTGCATATCAGGGAAGGAGAAAATAGACATAAATGATTACTTAACATATGGAGAAGCATCAGCAAGAGGACACTGCAAAAAACTGCATAAGAAGAGAGGCGATAAAGACTTAAGGAAATTCAGTTTCCCAAACTAAGCAATTGATCAATGGGATGCACTACCGAATGAAATAGTGTGTGCCAAAACAATTCACAAATTTAAGGATATGTACGATAAATATGGTTTAAGACACGGGACAGTATGAGCTTGACTCATTCCTGTAAAGATACAATTAGGTAAGAACAATTAGGTAAGAACACACACACACACGAACAAGCTGAATCTCACGCAGCGATATAGCACGCGTTACCGAAAATTTTACCATTCGTTTTTGCAAGACTGACAAAATTTGTTTTCTAGTATGCAATCAGCTATGATACCTATTCATGAAGGTAGATATTAGTGACACGGTGGAGGATGAAGTGATAGAGGAGGAGAAGAGGGATGGCAGTGGTGTTGGACTAAGTCGGGTAAAAGAATCAAACAAGATGAATAATGGTCAACAAAGCACCATTAGGTCAAGTATATTATACAGGGTGATTCACTGCTCTGAGGCACCGGAATAACTCCAGTATTTTCGTCATGAATGAACTGATTTAGGTGAAACTTCTTACTTTCTCCACTTCATTTAAGTTTATCGACTATTTACACCAAGTTGTAAACGTGGCCTCCTTCAGTGTTAAAAATAACTGAACCCTTTGTTCCAAATTAGCGATTTTTCGGTGCAATTAATCCACTGGGATGACTACATTCTCCTTGGTAATGCTTTCTTTTAACTCATCAAATATGCGAGGCATGTTTTGAAATTCTTTCCCCCTGAAATGACCCTACGGACAGGATTTAAAAATCTTGAGCTATAGTAAATCAGTAAAATTAAAAACACGCGGCCACTTATCGAGTACGGAATGATCGCCAGATCAATGCAGACGACAACTGCTGGCCACTCACTGACGCGCTGGTGGAGGAACAACATAACATTTCTAGTATAACGTCATCTTAAACTCAAGCGTCCGGGAGCTTTTCATATGTAGTATATGACAGAGAGACTGGAGTTTCTAAGTACAGAGTTTCATTTAAATTTGTTCATTAATAGCGGCTATATTGGTATTATTATGGGGCCACAAAGTAGTGAATCACCCTGGATGCTTACAAGTCAGCCGTCGATTAATTTTTTATACACAAATAGAGAAGCGAGGGAATGTAAACCTGTGAACCCTATTTCATTAGACTGCAGCCTTTTACCTTAACCTGACACAGATTTTTATCATTTTGGGGCTTATTTCATGTAGCTCAGATGCAGAATGAGATAACATTGTGGCTCTGCATCCTTTCCGTAGCACTTTTTCATGACTATAGTCCGTTCATATTATTTTCAGAATATGAAATAATATTTTAATCTATTGTTACAGTTCACAATTTAAGATGGAGAGAGGGCAATTTTAGGCCAAATTAAAGTAGTATACTGCTACTACTACTGCTACTGATTTTCGGTTTGTTTCTTCACTGGGACCAGCGGCTGAAAATACACAAGTCCATACTCTAGTATCCCAACCTAAGCGGGTCAACAGGCTGACCCTGACTGCTCTTTGAGGAGCGCCGAGACACTACCAAGCTTCACCGAGGATGAAGTGAGGCTTAGGCACAAGAGGACAGACGGCCTAATCTTACCCTCGCCGAAATTCGAACCCTTAAGGGTCTTCTACCAGCGCACTTTGAACCACATTTGACAGGGGAGAACTCACCTCCCTCACACCAACAGGGCGTGTACCAGAGCAGGACTGGAACCTGGATAACTTGGATTGGGTGTTGAGTGTTCCATGGACAGCACCACCAGGCGTAACGGTTTGGGTGCTTCCGAGGCACTGCCAATATACAGAATAGTCCATAGCTAACCCTCCTTTTACACTCCACCTGGCGATTTCTCGTGTGTGGCGGGGACGGCTTACTTAGAGTTAGTCATTTCTACCCTGCATCAGTTTCTCACTTTCTACTCCTACTGCCACACCCACGCCCACACCAGCAGACTGAGCCATCCCAGCGACATATATCGCCAGCTGAGTTTCTGATGCAGCGATACTTACGTCATCATCATTATCATCATCACCAGCAGCAGCAGCAGCAACATCATTATCATCAACGTCATCATCATAATCATCATGATCTCCACCAACATTATCATCATCATCATAAGCATCATCATTATCATCACACCAGTATTAACACCATCACCACCACCACCACCTTCATTATCACCACCACCACCACCACCACCACCATCATTATTATCACCACCACCATCATCATCATTATCAGCACTACTACCACCATCAGCATTATCACCACCACCCCCTCCATCAGTACCACCACCACCACCATCATCATCATCAGCAGCATCAAATAACAGTGTTCAGTCCTATCATCATCAACATCATTATCATTATCATCTTCATCCTCATCATCATCATCAGTATTAAACATCACAGTCATCATAATCATCATCATCATCATCATCATCAGATATCAATTTCTAGCCCTAGTCATCATCATTAACATCATCATCATCATCATCATTATCCTGTTACTTAATAAACAGTGCCCATGAGAATAAAAGAAGATAGGATAACTTCAATAGGCTAGATGGCCCATATTACGCAGCTTCTAAGAGTGTGACTAAACTACTAGAATAAGACAAGGATAGCCAAGATGAAGCTGTTGTGTCCGATCCGTCAGTAGGGAAATAATTAACGTTGGAGATTAGTTTTAAACACAGTATCTAGTGAATAAATTAAGTGCCTGATAAATAACTCAATACACCATCCAAAATGTTTTCATATCACCCTATGTATTAAATAATTTACAAAGTGACGCCTGGTGTGTGTGTGTGTGTGTGTGTGTGTGTGTGTGTGTGTGTGTGTGTGTAAGGCGCTATGAATGGAGCCTGTAGGTTTTTCCACCTGCGGGCAAACTGGTATTAAATGAAGACCGATGTATTGATTGATTTATTGCATAACTGTGTGTATAAAATGCCTTCTCACTTTTACTATCACGATTTGTAAACACTGGAAAAAAATAGGGAGTTATTAAAATTCACAAATACTTTAACATTCATTTTCTCTTCGTCATTCAACATTATGACTGACAGTTCCTCAGTTACCTACACCAGAATAATATGTGTTGGTAAGTGGTGACAACTGTACACACACACACACACACACACACACACACACATAAAATACATTATACGTGGTAGGTGGTGGCGACCATCATCCACTCACTTGATGTAGTGCTGCCTACTTCTTCCTTAGCCTTTATCATTCTTTTTCTGTGCCTACCCTCCTCTCTTCCTATTTCTCCCATCTTTCCTGTCATTTCTTATTGTTTTTCTTTCCTTTACAGGTGGCTTTACATTGAGTGACAAGCCAAATGGTTTCCTGTAAGCCAAGAAACCATTTACAACGCTGGGTGGTAACCATATAACCAAACCATACGTGCTCCTTACGTGTCAACAAGTGGGTTGGTGGAGGGTTAGTGCCCCTCCCCGTAAAACAGGTGACTCGGAGTCGGGTGGCCACCCCTTACGGGATTATGGAGTCTGGCAATAGATTGATAGATAGACATTCAACACCCAAATTACTAATCAGTGTAAGTACTATCAAGTAATTTTACCGTCCCGCATTCCTCTCCTCTCACGCTATACCCGACTCTACTACCTCTACCCCCCTCCTCATCCTCTACTGCCGCTCCCATTCCCAATCCGTCCGTAGATTTCCGTTCTGTGTACCGTTTTTGCACAATGCAAACAGGCAGCATCTCCTGCGCCGACTTAGTGAAACGCGGGTAGCCAATCCCCTAGACTTTTTCAGCGCCTTCTGAAGACTGCATACCGACTTTGACTCCTTGTGCTACAGATATACACTGCCTACGTCAACAGGCAGCAGTATACTGCCAAGCAGGACTGGATCCTCTCCCCTGCTACTCCCCACCACAAATACTCACACACACATCCAACACATTACACACTATCTTAGGGAAGGCCGTTTAGGGCCGCCACGAAGGGGATCACTAGGTGACTGGGGAGCCAGGGAGTGACAGGGAGGCACCAAGCTGTTAGGGTTTAGGTTCCCCTATAGGGGCAGTCCGGTGTAGGTGCAGGGGATCCCTCCCTACGACGCTCTTCAGATAGTGGTGGAGGTCAAAACCCAGCACTGAGGACCTCCGGCATAGGTAGGCCTGGGCAAAACCTCTTTCCCTCTCACCTCTGTCAGCACTATGAAGAAAAGCCAACCAGTGTCCAACACCTCGAAACGAGCCATCCCAAAAGCTCCTCCACCTAAGCAGCTGAAGAGTGGCAGCTCCAAACCACCAGCTCTGACAACACTGACATGCAAGAAATCTTAAGACCCTAAACCTCCAGCAGAGACCAAGCGACCAAGAACCCCGGAAACAACATCAGGGGGGTCAAAGAAGAAGAAAGCAGATACTCACGCCCCTGCTAAAACAGCCTCTGCAGCAAGCAACCTACAGTGGATGATTTCTTCTATCCCTTCCCAGAAAGCCTAGACCTCGTCATAGATATGGACACCTCCCCTCAACAGCGAGATCAACTCAGGAACCGAGGAACAGCTCCCTCCTCCTCACCAAGACCAAGCAACTCTCTCCCATGCTAACTCCAGCACATAAAATGACTTCACGGTGGTAACTACGAAAAAGAAGAGGGCAAACCCAACTGCACCTCAACAAGCCAATGACCCCTCCACTCCACCAACCTCTCAGAAAACGGGAAACGGCAAAGGCTCAGCCACACGACCAACCCACCCCAGCTGAGACGCTTCCACAAGGAGAAACTCGGCAGTATCCGTGAGATCACAGCCCCGACCTCTCACACCCTACCCAGGCTTCCCAGTCCCAAAACAAGACTCCTTCCTGACTACAATCGAACTGGTAATGACACTGGAAGAAGTACGCCCCGACCTTAAATTCACAACATCAATGAGAAGAGACTACAGCCTGGTGCTACACCTTCTAGGCGACACATCCCTGATAATCCTCCAGTCCTGCAACACAGTCGCAGGGAAGCCTGTCACTATAACCCAAATAAAACCCCTAACCCCCATCCTAAAACACCCACACGTGGAAGAAGCTGTATGATGCCAGACAAACGGGATAGCCACCAGACAGGTCTTAGTCACCCTAAGAGGCATCACTCCACAAAAACTTGACCTGGGAAACTGGGGCATGTTCTGCCTAAGACCTTACTCCCCAGAACCGCTCAGATGCTTCAACTGCCAACAGTTTGGCCACCACCTGTCGAACTGCACGCGCCCTCCAACATGCGCCATCTGCAACGGGACATACAAAACTGAACAATGCTTGACCAAATTCAAAGCCAAGCAGCCGGTAATGACAAAATGCCCCAACTGAGGTGGACACCATCACGCCTGGAACAGGTTATGCCCAGCCTGCCTGGAGAGAGTAAGGAGGAGCATATAAGGACAGACAAAATGGGTGCAGGAGAAGCTTCAGACCTCCCCTGCCCCTCCAGGAACATTCGTCTGGGGCCAGCAAATCAACAACACCCACACCCCCCCTCCCTTGTCCCAAGCCGAACTTCCTCCCCTCCCTGCAAGCAAACTGTAACCAAACACTCTCAACCCTCTACAACCAAATCCAGCCCCTGTCTGCCAAACTCCACAAACCACAGCCCCACCCACCTCAGCCGACTCCCTCACGGAGACCTCATCAGTACAACCCAGGACTTCCCCCCAACCCCCCCCCTCATTAATGACAGCAACCTCGTCAACATAAACCGAGAGCACAGCACAATCAAGAAAGATACTAGTGGAGCAGGAAGACCTCCTCATTCTCGGCCAACAAATTGAGAAGGCAATAATGACAGATATGGGGACACTACTGGGTCATCCCCTAGACCACACAACACTAAACCCAATAGTGCACGAGGTAATAAACATGTGGGTGGAGGACCCATACCTCTGCAACAAAGACGATTCCCCCCAAGAAGAAATCACTCGCCCTCCCCCAGCTGTAGCAGCCCCCAAGAACGCAACTCCCCACACGACCCCAGCACTACACTCTCAGTCACGGAAAACAAAAGACCACAGGAGGAGAACAGCCTCTCTAGAAGACAAAAGGGGATCTCGACTACGCTCACGGTCACCACTGGAGACCAAAGAACCCCTATCACCAATGGCTCTGCCGTCCCCAACACTCACCCACAAGCCAGACCGCCACCAACTCCACCACAATACACCCCTACCAACACCCTAAACATCGCTCAATGGAATACTTGGGGAGCCAAAAACAAACGAGCTCTTCTGGAAGAGACTGCACACAGACACAAAATAGACATTTTCCTTCTACAAGAAACATTTATCCCAGCACACCACACCTTCAGACTCAAAGGTTTCAACTCCCACCTTCTCCCACACACCCGAAACGGCCCTAGAGGCTGTGCCATACTTATAAGAAACCACATACACAGCACACCTATTCATGCCACCCCCCAGTGTGGGGAAGGAACAGAAATACAGGGGATCCAGGTAACACTAAAATATGGTACCCTGCAGATCTTTAACATCTACTGCAGGCCATTGGCAGAACTAAACCTCGCCGAACTATTCACAGCTGCCTCAAACCAACCAACCCTCATTGGAGGCGATTTTAATGCACATCACACATGACTTGATTCCCCAGCATATACAAACCGGGCCGGCCAACACATAAATGAATTCTTAGATGAAACAAACTACATAGTCATCCTAAACGACCCAAACCTACCAACCCACCTACAGGGAGGATGATTGGACCTAACATTCACCTCCACAACCAATGCTCCCACCACACAGTGGAACATACACCCAACCCTAACATCTGACCACCATGCCATCTTGGTAGAGGGGCGCTTGATTGCGCCCCTCTACCAAGATCCACTGGACCCCTCCCCCAGGTACAATACAAAAAAGGCTGACTGGAACCTCTTCCGCTCCTCACTTGAAACAATACGAACTGGACTGCAGTCCCCACAAAACCTAGATGAACACGAAAAACAAATAACCTCAGCCATCCAAACTGCAGCAGACATAGCCACACCACTAACCTCCTCCTACCACCACTACTATAAAGATCACTGGTTGTACTGTGACTGAGTGAAAGAACTAAACCAATGCCTCAACAGAGCCAAAAAAAATTTACAGATCCAATCCTACCCCAGAAGGGAGACAATATCTCCAAGCAGTCATCCGCCTAACCACCACGGAAAAAAGCAAGATCAAAGAGAACAAATGGCTCGAGTGGTGCCGCTCCCTAGGAGCACACACAAATGTAGGCACACTCTGGAAAAAATTAAGAGCAGTTTTGGGCCCTTCATAAATCAGGACCCCCTCCCACCCAGACCCAGAAGGAGAAGCAGAAAGGTTAGCAGCAGCATTCGCCTCACGCACTGTCACGGGGTTTTTAAGATAAATGCAATATTAAAGGATAATGTTCAGTAATACTGAAGAGCAGGGACAATGAATTGCCTTGCAAAAAATCAAGCAATGATTACTTTATGCTGGCTTGCTTCACCGATTCTCTCAGGACGAGAATTTATAAACTTTCTCAACAGTACACAGCAGAGACTAATTCCTCACAATTGCTGTTTATTAGTACTGTTAGCCTCTGGAGAAAGTGACTTCACCCCTGACAATCAATAACTGATTATATTAATGATATCAGGTTCTTGCTGATGCATTAACTCCTAGATGGCACAACGGATTTTAAGCTTAATACAACAAGACTGGCCTAAGTACCAGTTATGAATAGCAAAGCGTTTATGAAAACTAGGAGCTATAAGTGAAATAAGCTCAATGGAGAAATGAAACACGAGTTTACATTACATTAAGCTCAAAGAAAAGAACCGTTAATTTATTGATTACAATAAAATAAATTAACGTTACATGAGTCTCAAGATGAATTCAAAATAAAGAGATCGCACTCACTCGCTCACTCAAAAGCTAAACTCTTAAACCTAGGAAAACGAAAAGAAAATGCTGGTCAGAAAAGTGGACAAAGCGGGTGACTGGGCGTCGTTACTGGAAGGACACTGCACTCGCTGTCTTTCGCCTATCACACTATGTGGAAATACATTAACGGCAGCACTATGCTCTGGACCAACCTGCTTTCGTGGCACTCAAACCTCGATTGACTAAATCGTGGGAAAGAGGCAAGTGCTGTGGCCACATTACTAACGGCTAGAATGAGCGAAACATGCCCAAAATAAATCGCTCAGCGGAAGTGCTAACGTCTCGCACAAAGACGATCACTTATGACAGTGAAAAATTGTTTTTAAAACACTCCCGACCGGGTGAGCGGTTAACTGAACAATAACACTGGGATTCTACTAGAGTTCGCGGTTTCCCACCAAATGATGTCACGAGCCGACTCGTGACACGCACATCCCCAGAACAGCTCCCACTGATCACCAGGGCACAACAGAATACCCTACATACGAGACACTCACAGCTCATCACCACAGCAAAAGCCCAGCCCAGCACAACAGACCATCCTTTCACCACCCACGAACTTGAAGAATCACTGAAAACAAGCTCAGACACAGCACCAGGCTTAGACAAGATCACTTACTCCATGCTAAACAACACTGGCCCCACGGCACGAGAAGCTATCCTCGGTCTGATTAACCACTCCTGGAGCTCAGGTCGACTCCCTTCTTCATGGAAAAAGGCAGCCATCCAGCCTGTCCCAAAACCCAAGGATAAGAACACCTTCCGGCCCATCTCCCTTCTAAGCTGCCTTGGAAAAACGGCAGAAAGAATGGTCCTACGTCACCCCCAATGGGCCACAGAGGAAGCCCACAGTCACCTCTTTGCCTACATAAGGGGGAGAGGCACTGCAGAGTGCCTCGTCACCTTCCTAACAGAACTCAGAGGAGGACATGGACTGGTCGTCTTCCTGGATTTTGAAAAAGCCTTCGAGCTGGCTTGCCCAGAAGCCATTCTCACCGCCCTGTCCCAAAAAGGAGTAAATGGATGCCTGCTGTGCTGGCTCAAGGACTTTGTCAGGGACCGGGAAGCGCTAGTCTGCTTTCAGGGGCAGATATCCGCCTTCTACAAACATGCAAATGGCACCCCACAGGGCAGCTTCATTAGCCCAACCCTTTTCAACACCCTCGTTGATAGCCTTCTACATATAGACCTTGGAGCAGGTGTAAAACTACTACCGGTATGCTACGCTGATAACTTAGCTCTGGTCATCAACAGAGGGCCATACTACTGCCGTGCACAAAGAGCACTATGACTCCTGCACCAGGAGAACATCAACCTGGGGCTCAAAGTAAACATGCAGGAAACCAAAGCTCTCACCTTCGGGACTACCACTCCTGCCCAACATCTCTACCTTGGAGACAGTACTATCAAATACGTGAGCTCCCTCCAATACCTGAGAGTGTGGTTCGATACAAGACTCTCCTTCCAGAAAGAGGTGAACCACCTAAGAGAAAAAACGAGACTCTGCCTCATTGTCCTGCAAGCCATAGCAAGAAAAGGGAACGGAACCACATACCAGGTGCTAAGGCTCTTCTACATCCACAGCAAGGCCCGACAGCTGAGCTAGTTTACCCCTGCCACATCATAATAGAGCCATCCTCTTACCCTCACCTGACCTCTGTGGCCCAGCACATTAAAACATTTTAAAAATCCGTTTTAGACCAAACTTGGGATATGGATTAACAGTAAGGCAAGAATGAAATGTTTCAATTGCGAGAAGTCAAAGGTCAAGGTCACTGGGCAAGGTCAAAGTTCAACCCGTGTGTGTGTGTGTGTGTGTGTGTGTGTGTGTGTGTGTGTGTGTGTGGTGTGTGTGTGTGTGTGTGTGTGTGTGTGTGTGTGTGTGTGTGTGTGTGTGTGTGCTTTAACTAAAGAAAATTTTGATCTGACTCATTAAACCTGGTGGAAGGGTTGAGACCGAGGCAAGTAGTCAACTTACTGTTTTTGACAAGAGTAGGTTAAAGGTGAAGGTCATATAGCAAAGTCAGTTTAATCAGTTTTTATCTGATTCATACCAAACTCTGTGGAAGGGTTGAGGATAAAACAAGATTGAAAGGACTCCGGAACAAACCGTAAAAAATCAAGGTCACAACGAAAGTTTAAAACCAAAGTTACAGGCATGGTAAACTCAAATTGTTTTGATCTGATTTAAACCAAACTTGGTGGAAACGTTAAGGGTCAGGCAAGATGAAGGAATATAATCTTGAGAACAACCAGTCAAAGGTCAAAGCCACAGAGCAAAGTCAAAGTTCGATCCGTGGGTCAGTGTGTGAAAAATTCAGCTTTGATCTGATCTAGCGCAAACTGTGGGGCTGAGTTGAGGATCACCCAAGAGGCTGACCTATTGTTTTCGTGAACAATAGGTCACAGGCCAAGGCCACATGGTAAGATCAACTTCAACAGTTTTTAATCAATGTACACGAATTTTTGTGGGAGGGTCCAGGTTAAAACATGGATATATTGATTCGGCAGAGGTCAAGGTCACAGGGGAAGGTCAAGTCAAACAGTTTGCTCTGTTATGAACCATAGGCGATAGATTTTGTGTGTGTGTGTGTGTGTGTGTGTGTGTGTGTGTGTGTGTGTGTGTGTGTGTGTGTGAGTAATCTGTCGACGGCCACGGCACAGGACAAAGTCAAAGAGTCAGCCCTTAGACCAGCTGGCGGGCGAGGGTGTTGGCGTCTCTGAGTGCTGCTTCTTGTTTATGTATTGTGTATTTAATCATGTATATATTATTTTACATCTATACCGTTTTTACCCAAACTTGGCCCAGATTAAGGTCCTTTTGGTGCTTACTTCAAATAGCTCACGCCTCTACATCCTTTACACAACACTTCTTCGTGACTAACATCATATTATAGCGTTAATCTATTGTTGCAGCTCAGCACTAATGGGGGAGAGATGGTAATGTTAGGCCAAGTTAGAGTGAAGAAAGTATAGCTTCATCGACGTGCCGTGAATCTGTTGACTTTAAAGAACTTAGGGAACCTGAGTAACACGAAAATATATGAAAACACCTGAAGCGGACCAAGTACCACGTCGTCCTTTTCATTAATATTCGTCGTCTGATATGATTCTTCGCACACATGAAAACAGTAGTACAGTTTTTTACGGTGGTACGTTGTACAGATGTGGTGTGTGCGCGGTGAGGTTTGTGATGTGTGGTGGGGTGAAGTGTGGTGTTATGTTGTGAGGTGAAGTGTGGTGTTATGTGGTGAGGTGTGAAATGTGGTGTGGTGTGGTGTGCTGTTATGTGGTGTAGTGTCGTGTGTGGTGTGGTGTGGTGTGGTGTGGTTTGATGTGGTGTATGGTGTGATTAGGTTTAATATCTGGTGTGGTGATGTACTATGGTTTGCTAGGGTGTGTGGTGTGTGTGTGTGTGTGTGTGTGTGTGTGTGTGTGTGTGTGTGTGTGTGTGGGCAGGTGAGAGGAGACGCGCATGTCAGTGTGTACGAGAGTGTGAGTCACGGGTAAGCTTGATAAACACCATCTCTCTCCTGCCTCAACCATCCTCTGCCTCGCCTCCAAGTCTGCCTCACTCCTTCCTCGCCTCTCAGTCTGCCTAACCCTCTACCTCACCTCTAAGTCTGTCTCACCCTCTGCCTCGCCTCGAAGTTTGCCTCATTCTCTGCCTCACCTCCCAATCTGCCTTACCCCTGCCTGGCACTCCTACAGCTGGTGAGTTATATTTTTGAGGATCATGTGTTTGTGGTCTTAGTAAGCTCCTTAACACCTTCACACTAGCGATTTATCTTTTGCACTACCCGTCCTGTTCAGTGACGACTATGCTGTCTTATTCTCGATACCGACAGACAAGAACGTAAGGGCTCGAACTCTAGTAAGGTTAAGGAAGCTCCCTAACACCTCTTCCTTAGCGATTTATTTTTGGATATAGGTGGTTAATATCCTTTTGTACGTAATTTTTGTAGAATATGACGATATTGGAAAGATTTATGTAATACAGAAGTGGACAGTAAGGTGTGTTAAACAAAAAAAACTGCTTAGGAAAAGCAATTAGGGAGCTTTCTCAACCGAGAGAGTAGGCCAGGTGTCCCACGCTAGGCAGCTCCTATGAGAGGGTGACTAAATTACCAGAATAAGACAAGGATAGCCGTTGTGTTGTTCGGGAAGACCTCTCGTAATAGGGAGGGTAGAAGACGCCAGTAATCTTTTCAGTACGATGAAGTCCTCCTTTCTTTCTTAATATTTTTCTTTTCTTTCTTTCGGGATGGGTGAAGTCTTTAGGTGGTTTATAGGAATATGCATCATGGAGATGGCAGGCAGTTGGCAACATCCAAGTGAATGTAGACCAGCAGGCGGGAGGTCAGGCAGCAGTTCATTCTATAAGGAGAATATCCGGGGATGAGGGTTGTCATGCAACACTGTTAGCTGATGCCTCAAACGCATTCAACTATCAATCGAGAGAATGCTGCACAACGAAAATAAAATGCCCAGCCTTTGCTCATTATGTGGAAAACATCCACAAAGAACCAACAGACCTTCATGTTATGGATAAGACTGTTGATCATGATGTCGGTGTTATCCACTGTACAGGAGGAACTACCTAGGGGAACCCAGTGGCCATGGTTATGTACGCCATGGCTATGACAGTGATGCACATATACAATAACTTTCCTTTTCTTTTATTCTTTGTAAACCAAGGACATACATTCGATAATTTTCCTCTCGCAACTGTTTCTTTAATCCTTGCTAGTGGAGAAGGGTGAATAATTAAGAAGATGAAGAGAACACTTTGAGGAATTGTTAAACACAGAGAATGAAAGTAATGTGAGTGTAAGTGGCTGGGGAATGGCTGGGAGAAGGTGGGAGACGAGAAGGGAGGAAAAGACCAGTGGGATGGAAGTAGTGGGGAAAACTCTAAGGATTGATGGAGCGTGTGGTGATTTTTTTTTTTTTATAACAGCAAGGAAGGAAAAACAAAAAAACAAACAAACAAAAAGGTAATCCATACACGAGATTACTGGTGTCCTCTGTTCATAAAGTATCTGTAACAGTTAGACATGAACAACTCTACGTTGAAGTTTTGAGGGAAACAACTCTGGGGAAGCGAGTTCCAGAGAGATGCAGTTCGGGGAATGAAAGAATTTTGATAGGCAGAGGTTCTGTAATATGGCTGAGTGACATTCCAGTCATGAGCGCTGCCAGCTGCCCGTGTAGCACGAGGGAAGGCATGGAGAGGTGGCACAATTGACGCAACTTCGTCTGAGCATTTGCTATAAAACTATCTGTAAAATAATGCAAGGGAGGTAACATTCCTTCTTACCTGTAGGGGAGGTAGTTTATTAGTAATAGCAGGATTATTAATAATTCTAACAGCTTTATTCTAAATTTTGTCTACTTGTTTTAATGCAACCTCTCCACATCCATTCCACAGGGGTGAGCAGTATTCAAGCTGAGAGCGCACATGACTCATAAATTATAGCTAACTGCTCGTCAGTGAAGAAGTTACGGACTCTGTACAATAATCCGTTTCTTTGAGGCGGTTTTAGAAAGTGATCTGACATGAGAGGTCCAGCTGAGGGCATTGTTAATTGAGACACCGAGAATTTCAATACTTTTGGAGATGGGAATATTTGTACCATTGAAGGTAATATACGAATCTGGCAATACCTGTCTATTAGTAAATTGTATATATTTAGTTTTGTTAGCATTAAATGAGACAAGGTTGTTTTGTCCCCATTCACTGATTGTAGATAAGTCTTGATTTATGGAGATGGCTGTACTAAGTTGAGAGTTTGAGATATCAGACTTTGTAAATGGGTGTCTGAGTGTGAATGACTATGAAGTGTTGAATTATCTGTATATGAATGGATGAGATTGTGGGTGATAGATAAGAGATCATTAATATGAACCAGGAGCAGGACTGGCACAATGACTGATCCCTGCGGCACGCCAGCGTTAATTGAGTGGAAATTGGAATATACATCATCTACTTTTACTCTTATTTTTCTGTCACTGAGATATAAGGAAATCAAAGGGGCATAAGACTTTGGTCCATGGCAAGGGAGTTTAGACAACAGGGAACGGAGCCATTCTCTGTCGAAACCTTTGGACATATCAAGGGCTACTGCATGAGTTTCTCCATGTAGGTCGACTGATTGATGGATGGTATGAGTCAGGAGACTGAGTATGTCAATGGTGGATCTTTCGTGGCGAAAACCATATTGTCTATCACTAATTAAGTTGTTGGATTCAAGATGTTTAACTATATGCTTATTAATTAAAGTTTCAAATACCTTACCAAGTGATAGCTATTGGTCTGTAATCAGAGGGGTCAGAGGAACTTCCCTTCTTTGGAATTGGGTGGATATTGGCTTCTTTCCATGAATTAGGGAATGAAGAAGTATGTATGCATAGTCTGAATAATTTAGCAAGAACAGAGGCAAGTTCTGGGGAACACTTTTTCAAAACAATTGGCGGAATTCCATCTGGGCCTAGAGCTTGTTGGTAGGTAAATTGTCTAGGATGGATTTTACGTATCTTGTCTGTATTTTAAGAGGAACAATTTCGGGAGAGTCAAGTTCTAGTACTGGGACGTTCTGGCTGGCTTCCTCTATGGTAGAATTTCTGGCAAATGTACTGGCAAAAATATCTGCTTTCCCACTCGGGTCATTTGTAATGTTGCCATTGAAGATTTTAGTGGGGAAATGGATGATGACTTGTTAAAGTTATTATTGAAAGAATTGAGAGCTGACCAGAATATTCTATTGTCATTAGGGTTGTTAAGTACTTTTGATGCTTGATTTTGAAGAAAGTTTGATTTTGCGAGATTTATTACAGCTTTTGCATGGTTTCTAGCAATTTTAAATTGAAAGAGTGATTCAGATGTTTTTGATTTTAAGTAAGAGTTATATGCTAATGACTTTTGGGCTGTTGATCTGGCACAGTTGCTATCAAACCATTTTGGAGAGTTCGACCTTTTAGTGAACTGTTGACTTGGTATGAATAAATCCATACCACCTAGTATTAAGTTGCAAATGTGGGAGTGGGTAGAATTGGCATCACTAGAGAAGAAAGATTGCCATGGAATGTCAGCAAGATAATTTCGAAATCCATCCCAGTTTGCCCTATCAAAGTGCCATTGGGTCACCCTGACAGGTTCAGAACGGGGAGGTTTGGGGGGGTTAACTAATGAGGCTTTGATGAGATTGTGTTCAGAGGATCCAAGTGGAGACAATACCTCTATCCTGTATTGATCTGGATTATTTGTCAGGAATAGATCCAAGAGATGGGCATTATGGTCAGGATTATCTGGTATTCTGGTTGGTTGCATTACCAGCTGCGTGAGATTAAACGATTCTGCAAACAGCTTGCACTCTAGACCAGCATTGTCAGTCCTGGCAGAATGCAATAACCATTCAACATTATTTATGTTAAAATCACCCAGAATGGTAATTTCGGTGCTAAGGGTAAGGTTAAGGTTACTCAACTGTGTGGATATGGAATCAAATACAATGGGTTCTGAAGAAGCATTTGGGGAGCAAAAGATTACACAGATATATTTGGTAATATTTTGACAATTTAGTTTATATAAAGAGTAATCCAAACTGGATAAAGCAAAGTTTAAAATGGTGTCAACTGCATACTGAGATTTGATAAAACAATAGGTGCCACCTTTGTTACGGAAGTTTGTGAAGAGATGGTAACCGGGAAAACAAAATGGGGATATTTCAGTAGAGGGTGAGATTTGTGGTTCTGTGAGGAATAGGGCCAGAGGGGATATGGACTGTAGGAAAAAATGAACTGAATTTAAATTGGTACTAAGACCACGGATGTTGGTGAAGAATAAGGAAGCAGTTTCACTACTCCGCTGACGAGCATGACCTGAAATTGCACTAGTCGCTGCCGGCACAGTCGCTTATTGACAACTGTGAGGACCCTGTGCTGCCAGCCCTACCCTGCCGGTGGTGGCAATCCGAGGTATCACCTCGTTAGAAAGTAATATTGCAGCGGCCATTGCTAAAGAGAGTGGGAATAGGTGTGATGTCTTATGTGCATGTAATGTAGTGTAGACGGTCGAAGGTAGAGGTATTAAGAGAGTATGCTGGCCAACTCTCTGTGTAAACGAAGGCACTGAAAATGTACAGCAAAGGGAGATGGTCAGGATCAAGTCCTAAGGGCTGGTGAAACGGGAGCTCCAGCTCTCGCTATCACCAGCTTGCCATCCACCTCGGGAGTACTGCCCTGTTCGACTGGTGCTACAGTCTACTCCTCTATAACTAACTCTCCCCCATGCTGAAGCATGAGGGAGAGATAGTAATAGAATGGATATGGAAGATAAGCAGATTGGCCTGGGAGGAAGGTAGAGTCCTGGAGGATTGGAAGACAAGCATTACTATTCTCCTGTACAAAGGAAAACGGAAGAAAAAAAAAGTGTGGTAATCATAGGGGCATTTGTCTTCTTAGTGCAAAAGGAAAAGTCCATGGTTGGAAACTTATTGACAAAGTTATGGAAATAACGGAAGAATTTATTGAAGACGAACAGGGAGGCTTTAGGAAGGAAAGAGGTTGTGTAGATCAGATATTCATCCTAGGGTGTAATGTGGAAAAGTTTCCAGAGAAGAGAAAGAAGTTGTGTACTGCCTTCGTGGGGAAAGCATATGACAGAGTGGATAGACAAGGAATATGGAAAATATTACAATATGGAGTAAATGGGAAGCTGTTGAATATCGTGAAGAGTATGTATGAGGGCACAAAGGCTGCAATGCATGTGAATGGTGAACTGAGTATTTTTTTTTTATCTGACTGTAGGATTCATACAGGGATGTGTCATGTCTCCATGGTTGCTCAGTTTGTATATGGATAGAGTAATAAAAGAGATACAAGAGGGCTGTGGATGTTGGCTCAAGAGTTGCCACTGATCGCCAGCTAGTTCAATGTGGAAGTCGGGCTACTCATGCAGAGACCACAGAAGTCGCATATCTTTAAAAATCTCTCCCGTGATATTTATTGATATACCGTACGTAAGTTCTTCATGACATTATTCTTTAGTAGTTATACTAATTTCCTAGATATGCTTTAATGCGGTAAATGCAGGAAAATGTTATTACAGAAGCCGTGAAAGCACACCGGATGTGACAGCATTCATCACATATTTACAAGTCTCTAGCTGCACCTTTTGTTTGAAACCCATAAAACTTAGCTTTCAAAAAGAACAATGCTTCATCTCCAAAATGCTGAAGAAAATCTACAAAGTTTTTCATATGAAATTTGTACAATGTTTAAAGCCGAAATCGTGCAGAGACGAATCCGCCGGCCGAAATCAGACGATGCCGAGGGCACCAAAATACCGTACAAAAAGTCAAAACAACACGCCAGTGGTGTACCCTGAACAGGGTATGCCTCTAGACTTCAGGAAATACTTCAGTCTAGGCACTGTCCATTTTTCTCTTGATCTTTGTACAGTAGGTCCAGCGGGGCAGTAGACACACGTGAGTTTGTTATTGTTTATAATCCTAACGTCCGATCTTCAGCCGTGTCGTGCGAATGTTTCTTAATGAAGAATCGTTACTTGCTTCTGATAACAGTTTATTTTTGTTTTGATTGACAAATACATGAAATGGATTTAAAATAAACCTTATCGACGTTTAAGGAAGGAGAGAATAATAAGCGTCCCCAAACCGAGATGGTAGACTCAACTTACCATTTCTTTATTTTCTTTGACTATAATACAGCTTCTCTTCCTTGTAGCAGTGACTAATATAATGTTGTTATAATTTCTCCCTTCCTTTTAGTGACACAAAGGGCACATAAAATGAACGAAGTTTAGTAGACCGACTCTGATGTCGAAAATTAAATAATCTGGTGAAGAGTGGCAGTTTTTCCTTGGTTAGTCGGTTCTGGGTAAACATGGCCAGTGCACTCTGCCATGTACTTAAAAACTTACGGTATATGTATCTTTTAATTTAATTTATCATTTGCACTGAACAAGACGTGATAACTTTAATTCTTTGCGGCTGGAGGGAAGGAGCCGCCATGTTGGCGATGACGTCAGCATTCACACCGCAGACGACGCTCCAATCCATCACACAATACTTTACCAGTAACAGAGATGATAGTTGTACCTACATGGCCACCGTAGATCCAAACTACCCCCTTCAGGTATGTTGTGAAGGAATATTTTTCATGGTGTAAATGGATGGTACCTGTTAGGTAAGTAAATTGTGGTGAAATCGACCAGAAGTAGCTTTACAGCTACACCATTCCCGAGCGGTGCTCGTACCTCATGAGGTGGGAAGTGTTAAATGTATGCCGTACAGTATCAGTTGTATAAGTTTATGATGGTATTATGCTCATATCATAATATCTGACCTCTTCATTATTAGTGTTCTGAAGAAAAAAAAGTTTCAGTGACTCAACTACGGTACTTCAGGGGAGTGTGGCGAAATACCGAATCGGCGGTCATTTACAAAATCAACACCGAATTGGCACTTTTTAATTGGTAAGTGTTATAGATTTTATCACCATAGAGGTTCATACTCACCTAATTATTCGAAATCTGGTCAAATTTTTGTATTCAATTTTACCTTTTAAAAAATCCGGATTCACAGCGAAAACAGTCTAAAATTAGCGGAAGTGTTTCTCCTTTAGCTGAACAGCTTGCCTTGGCAGACTTCTGCTTTGTATAAATATTAATTTAACATACAAGTGCACTTACTTACCCTTAAAATCAGTATCTGTGCAAAACAGAAGTCTGTCAAGGCATGTTGGCGATCTAAAGTAGAAATACCTGCTAACCTTAGCACGTTTTCGCTCTGACTCCTAATATTCTATTAATAATTAAATAAAGCATAGTTTTTTGACCGAATTTCAGATAATTAGGTGTATATGAACCTATATGGTGAAGAATATAATATTTTCACGACAGTAAAGACTGCATTCCAGCACTGGGAACTTCCGACGAGCAGCCAGCCACCACTGTTTTCGTTTATTGTTATTGGCTAGTATACAGGGGCCGGATGCTCAAAACTGGTCATATCTCAGTCCCGCCGTCGGTGGTCGCTCCTCTAGTCCCGTCTTAAGTTATTCCCGCCTTATGACTGACCACCTACACCAATGTTCAAACAAGAAGCGGTCAGTTGTAGGGCGGGTATAAGTGTTAGTCCCATCAAGCGGCAGAGGGCAGGCAGTTCGCCAGCTGATCTGATAGCAACCAATGAGAATCAGTGTAACAAAAAAGGCACCCAATGAGAATCAAGGAGGTTGTCTCTAAACAGACAACTCGTGCATGCTGGTAACAACAAATATCACCATCACAGTCTAGATACTCGCCACACGCCTCTCTGTCTGCTAATACTAACCTACTTCACGATGGAAGGTGAACCTAAAGCCAAGAGACCTCGGCGCCCAAACTTTACTGATGCAGAGCTGCTGGCTATGGCAACAAGTGTTGCAGAGAAGCAAGACTTTATATTGGGAAAATTTTCATTTGACAGTTCCTCAACAGGAGTCAGGATGAAGGCGGCAGCTTGGCAGTATGTTACTGATGCTGTCAGTGGTGTCAGTCGAATTCAACGTGATGTTTCGGACGTAAAAACTAAATTGAAGCATTCAGTTTAGTCAATAAACTGGAATTTTTTTCCTTAAGACCTGTTTTGCAATGTTTTTCTTTTCTAACTTATCATCTTTGACAGATTTTATATTTGTTAATAACCATTACGCCCATCCAACAAAGTTTTAGCCCCAATCTAACCTAATCTACCTAAAAACCTAACCTAAACCCCAAACCTGCTTGGAGGTTGTCAAGCCAAGGCCTCATGATTACGGTGATAAGTTGTTTTTTAGGTCAGTGGGGTCCAGTTAAGTAATGTTAGGTTAGGTTTTAAGCCAAGTGCAATGTGGTGGTGGGATTTCATTAATATCTCAAAGACTATTATTTTGCCATGGATGAATTAGAATGATTTGACGCAGACATCAAGATGTACCTATTGAGCTATATCAAATTCATTACCATGAGGCAGGTGCACTTGTAAACATTTACCCTATCCTTACCTAAAGACCCTAACCTATCACTTCACAGCCCATACTGGTCATAATAAAATTGTGAGCTAATGAAAGGTCCCTAAAGGAAAAAAAAAAAAAAAAAAGGTAAATTAACAGTTTAGGACACCTCTGGAATTCAATATGCATACTCCAGAGAATGGAGGTTAAAATGTGAAATTCCAGTAGTGTCCTAAACTGTAATATATCGGAAAAAATACCAAATCTGCCCACATCTAACTTAGAACGAGGGTTTGTAGAAGAAAAGCAGTTCACATGCCATACCTAATGAAAATACATGAGTAGCCTACATTTTAGAGCAAGTATGTGGCATCATAGGGAGGCTTTCACAATCTCATGAGATAAAATTATGCTGCACATCTACAATTCATAAGAGGCCTCAATAGCGAGTCACTTAAAACTCGATAACCAAGCACAAATCATGCATGAAAGAGTTCCCTGGGATCCTTGCCATAATAAAATACCGCTATATGCTTGTATGTATTACAAACACCTTAACTAATGTTTTGAGGGGTAGATAACACTGATGAGAGGCTCGAAGCTTCCTTACGACCGTGCTGAATGGGCTTTATGACTGCTTGGTACCAGTCGTAAATTTTGATGGAGTTCCGACCAGAGATAGTCCCGCTGACGTCACAACATGGCGCCCATACTGTTTTGAACATCGCAGACGGCAGTCATAGTGAACACAGGTGATGACTTAGTCCCGCGCTGGCGAGCAACGACCGGGACTAAAGTTTTGAGCATCCGCACCCAGAGGAATAGTTTCCCTACTGTGCTTTTGTCAGTGCACTTACACATTGGAAAGAAACATTAGCAATTATTCTTCTTGTCACTGGACATTCTTAGAGGTCAGAAATAAGCACAGTGTATCCTGGCTAAATGTTAACAAAGCAGACTATGCTGCCTCAGTGTGAGAGGTGACATCACGACCAATCACAGGCCGTTTCAGTGTCACGTGATTTTTCGGCTACTTTATCTATGATTTTTTCATGTTTCTGCACATTTTTATTGGAAATAATGGTTGACATAGTTATTTTTTGAGTATCTTTTACCCATACAAGTATCTAACTTCAAAAAAATTTTGACCGGAAACTCGTCCAGGACTGGAGATCAGGTATAATTGTTCCTCTGTACAAAGGAAAAGGGGAGAGAGAAGTATGTAGTAACCATAGGGGTATTTGCCTTCTTAGTGTGACTGGTAAAATATATGGTAGAATACTCATTGATAGGGTTAGGCATATGACAGAGGAGCTAATTGGAGAAGAACAAGGGGAATTTAGGAAGGGAAAAGGGTGTGTAGATCAGATATTTGTTCTAAGATGTTTAGTGAAGAAGTATCTAGAGAAGGGAAGGAAAGTGTATGCTGCCTTCATGGACTTGGAGAAAGCTTATGACAGAATAGATAGGCAAGGTATGTGGAAGATATTAAGAATATATGGAGTGGAGGGGAAATTATTGAGTGCGGTGAAGAGTATGTACGAGGGAGCTAGGGCTACGGTGCGAGTGGATGGTGAGCTGAGTGAGTTCTTTGATCTCAATGTGGGACTGAAACAGGGGTGTGTGATGTCTCCATGGCTGTTTAATATATATATATATGGATGGGGTTGTAAAGGAGGTGCAAGGTAGGGCAGAGGATGTGGGGCTGGCCCTAATGAATGAGGGTGAGAGTTGGAAGCTTCCGGTGTTGCTGTTTGCTGATGATACAGTATTGTTGAGTGAAGATGAATGGGAATTGCAAGGTTTGGTGAATGAATTTGGGACAGTGTGTAGGAGGACGAAGCTGAAAGTTAATGTAAACAAAAGTAAAGTTATGGTGTTTGAGAGGAACGAAGTCACAGAGTGTGCAGTGAGGTTGGATGGTGAGGATATGGAGAATGTGAGTGCATTCAAGTACTTGGGTAGAGTGATGAGTAAGGATGGAACTTTGGGGGATGAAGTACGTACGTGAAAGGGTACAGCAGGGAAGGAAGGTTGTTGGTACACTGAAAGCAGTGATGAGAAATAGGGAGGTGAGTATGGAAGTTAAGAAATCACTGCATGATGGTATTGTGATCCCTACCCTGACATATGGAAGCGAGGCGTGGACCTTGCAAGAGGGGAACAAGTCAAGAGTGAGAGCAGTGGAAATGAGTTACTTGAGGGGAGCATGTGGAGTGACGTGGGGGGACAGGTTGACGAATGAAGAAGTGAAGGAACGTTGTGGGTTAGATGTGGATGTGGTTGAGAAGATTAGGAGAAATACACTGAGGTGGTTTGGACATGTGAAGAGAATGGAGAATGAAAGACTAACTAAGAGGGTGTATGTACTGTAGGTGAGGTGGAGGGAGGGAGAGGGAGGGGTAGACCGAGGATGAGGTGGAGGGATGGAGTTGAGAGGTATATGAGGGAGGGGGGGGGTGAGTTGGGGAGAGGGTAGTCAAATGGTGGGTGACAGAGTGACTTGGAGGCGTTTTGTCTGCGGCCACCCTTTGCGGGATTAGGGCGTCGGGCTATAGATAGATAGATAGATAGACTAAATAGGAAAAAAGTGCCTGTCTTCGCCAGATAATTTAATCTGAGAGCTCAAAGTTGGTCAACTTCTTCATCTCTTTGAATGACCTCTTTGTCAGCAAAACAACAGGAATAGTACCAACATCAGTTTTACTCAATGCTATAAGGATGAGAAGCAGTGAAATAGAGAAATAAAAAAGGCAAATAAATGGTGTGGATGTATCATCTACGTCTTGGGACTAAATGGTATTCTTTTATTCTTTAGTTATTGATGGGCTTTATTCATTATTCATGTATCATGATGGAATTCGAAGAAATTTACTTATTTAGGTTATATGCAACGAAGTTTTAATGTGAAATGGTAGAGCAACAAGGTTGAAGATTGTACTTTTCAACCATAAACAATAACAAGTGCTCCTCCCGCCACCTGATTCAAGTGAACGTGTGCTGTCTGCTCTCTCGTCAGCTGATTCACTGAACGCATTTCTCTCTGCCTAAGATAATTTTTTCTTTGGAAGACACACCATCCCTTCACGTCATCGTCTTTTTTTCGGGTAGAAGAAGTACAGTCAGCAACTGCACACGTATATACAGGCATTATGTCAGGATGGGGCTTCCTGAGGAGAAGGCTTGGCGGCGGGCACGTTGTTTTTGTTCTTTGGAGGTTTCGCCACGCCACGTTTCGGGTAACGCACATTCGTCTTCACGCGATGTTGGTATTAATGTTACATTTTTCGATATGTAATATGTTGTACACTCTTTTCAGCATTTAGCACATGACCAATTAATAGTTTATAAGGCTAAATAATAATGGCTTCACACCATTGGTGCACCAAGATATCTATAAATATGTGATGAGTAGGGTCAGACCCGACTCGCATTAATGGGTTAGTGATTATTTTACTCGACCGATCTCAGTAAAACATATCTATAACATTACTATAGCATGTGAAGGATAATTTCGTCGAGAAATAACGTAAGGTGCATCCGTAACCATGATGGAAGGGATTATAGAAATCATGTGACTATTTTCATTCCAGAGGGTAGACAAACTTGTACTGAAGTAGCTGGCGATCACCGGCAACTACGATTTAGTGACGGCAGGAATTAGAGGGGGCAGGCTTAGGAAAATTCATGTTGTTTGCACATGATACAATACTGTTAAGGGAAGACGAAGGAGAATTGCAAGGCTTGGTGAATGAGTCTGGGAGAGTGTAAGAAATGAAATCTAACGGTGAATGTAGGGAAGAGTAATGTTGTGATCTTCGAGAGAAATGAAGTCACTGAATGTATATGTGCAGTAACGTTGGATAGGGAGGAAATGGAAAATGTAAATGCATTTAGGTACTTGGATAGTGTGATGAGTAAGGATGGAAGTTTAGAGCGTGAAGTGCTTGAAGGAGTACAACTGGGAAGAAAAACTGGTGGTTCACTGAAAGCAGTGATGAGAAGTAGGGAAGTGAGCATGGAAGTGAAAAAGTGGCTGCATGACAGTACTGTGATTCCCGCATGGAAACGAAACTTGGACCTTGTTGGTAGGGCATAAGTTAAGAGGAGAGCAGTGGAAATGAGTTATCTGAGAGGAGCACGTGGAGTTATATGGAAAGAATGACTGACAAACGAGAAAGCGAAGGAGCGTTGTGGTATGGATATGGATGTGACAGAAAGCGTCAGGAGATATACACTGAGGTGGTTTGACCATGTGGGGAGGATAGAGAGTGAGAGCCTAACGAGGAGAGTGTATGAGCCTGAGGTGGAGGGAGGGGGAGACAAAGGGTGAGATGGAGGGATGGAATGGAGAGGTATGAGAGGGTGTGTGTGAATTGGAGGAAGGGCAGTGAAATGGCGGGGGACAGTGCGCCATGGAGGCGATTTGTCTGTGGCCACCTCTTACGGGATTGAGGTGTCTAGCTATAGACACATAGACATACAACAACTTTGCTCTCATAACTATTTTTTATTTTGAAATCAGGCACATAATTACGATCATTTTCGTCTCGTAAACAAGTTCTTTAACAATAGTTTCCTTCAAATATTTTCCTATCCATTTTCCTTCCCACAAACACAAGGGAATCTATCGTAAGTCCTTTTCAGAATACTACCTTAGGATCCGTGTGGATCGCCCTGCTAAAAGTTGATGCTGCCATGGGAAGACTCTCTCTCTCTCTCTCTCTCTCTCTCTCTCTCTCTCTCTCTCTCCTGTATATATTGAAAGACAGCTTAATCCAATTAGGGGTGGCCACGAACAAATCGCCTTCACGTCATCCTGCCCTTTGCTATTCGGCGGCCCTCCCTCCAAGTCACAAGCTCCCTCTGTCATATCTTTCCACGACTTCAATCCACGTCATCTTTGGTTTCCCTCTCCACCTCCCTCACATTGTCGTCTAGTTCGTCTCTAATTCTCCATCTCTCCAAGTGGCCAGACCACCCCAAAGTACTTATCCTAACACTTTCAGTCGCATCCACATCGACAAGACTTACACTGCATATTCATTTTTCCATCAAGCTCTCCGATTACGAAATTAACACCACACTGGATGTATGGTGCTCCAGATACGTAAATGACATCTTCACATGAGGAACGAAACTGATGTAAACTGAAAAACAAGGACTATCTATCTATCTATCTATAGCCCGACGCCCTAATCCCGCAAAGGGTGGCTTTTTTTTTTTTTTTTTTTTTTTTTTAATGTGTCCGACTCTGGGCATAGGCTTCACAGCCTGCTATCAAGGCCCAGCAGTCCTCCTACATACCATACACCTCTACACGTCACCACTTCGGCGCTAACACCCACCGTCCATATTGAATACATGCTAGGGCTGTCTCATACAGGACTGGTGTATTGGTATTAGCGGGGGTATTTTTACGACATGTCGGCGGGTCTTCTGGTAGATCAGTAAAGCCTGATTTTATGAAATTCAAATCCTTAAACTGTTCCCTGCCCCAGCCGGGATTCGAACCTGGGTCGTTAGGACTACAGGCCACCTCTCTACCGATGGCTGCAGACAAAACGCCTCCAAGTCGCTCTGTCACCCACCATTTGACTACCTTCCTCCCAACTCACCCCCCACTCCCTCATATACCTCTCAACTCCATCCCTCCACCTCATCCTCGGTCTACCCCTCCCTCTCCCTCCCTCCACCTCACCTACATACACCCTCTTAGTCAGTCTTTCATTCTCCATTCTCTTCACATGTCCAAACCACCTCAGTGTATTTCTCCTAATCTTCTCAACCACATCCACATCCACCCCACAACGTTCCTTCACTTCTTCATTCGTCAACCTGTCCCTCCACGTCACTCCACATGCTCCTCTCAAGTAACTCATTTCCACTGCTCTCACTCTTGACTTGTTCCCCTCTTGCAAGGTCCACGCCTCGCTTCCATACGTCAGGGTAGGGATTACAGTACTATCATGCAGTGACGCCATAAGAAAAACAAAACCAAGCGAGGCGGTGGTCAGTCGTGGAATGGACCATTTGCGAGTTTGGGGCTACAAAGAATTTGAAAATATAGACTTTAATAATATTCGCATTATCAGTACTTCTTCCTACGGGTGATTTCTTGTGTTACCTGGTGGCCGTTCAGTCAGTGTTGTCAGTAGGCTATCTATCCTGCATCATTTATTCATTTCCTATTCTCTCTGCCTGCATCATTTATTCATTTCCTACTCTCACTGCCACACCCATGCCTTCACTAGCCAACTGTTCCGTCCTTGCAACACATCAGATGCACCCACCAAGAGAGTATATGGTGGAGGACTCTTTACGGGCCACCCTGTACAACCACAAAATTATTGTCACGGCAGTTTTTGCTGACGTGTTACAGACTTCTACAAATTATTCTGTAAGGTATCTTGGGTTCCGAAGATCACATCGCTGCGCTTAAAAAAAAAAAAAAAAATGGTGTCTGTCTCGTTACCTAGGGAAATGAAGTGCACGGATATTGCTTTTTACGACACTTAACCACTTGGGAGTTTTGGGCTAGAGGGAAGTTGGAAATATCGACATTGCTTATTCTTGTAGTAATTGAACACATTTTGCGTTTAAAAAAGAAAGAATACAGTGTGAAAACTGCTTTGACACAATATCAGGCACTTGCTGGACAATGCTATGCTTCAACAGCCGTAAATTAGGAAGGTACGATGTCGAAGACTGTCTACTTTCTCACAGTGTTTGAGATTATGTCAAAACTATTTTTGTTTTAAAGGTGATTTATGCAAATAATACAAATATTATCCATTTCGATATTTTGAACGTCCTTGTAGCTCAAAACTCGCGATTGGTCAATTATAGTGTACACGGGCAGCGACATGCGGGCACACCGTGGGATGAAATAGTGCACGACTATTTATACTGACAGTTATACCGTACAGAGGCAGCGATATGCGGGCACGGCGTCAGATGTGTAATCTAGGTAAGATACTTGAGCGGCAGTGGTACGTGTTGCTGAGAGAGCAGGGTCTTTCGCTGCGAGCCATTGCTGAGTGGACGGGCATGAGTGCCACCACGGTGGGTCGGTGGGTCCGCCGACTGTGTCACACTGCGCACCTGCGTCACCACAACCGCCACCACCACCAACACCACACAAACATCACACACCTCATGGCAACTAATTACCTTTTATAACTGCTGAATGTGTGCAGCATGAAACTCTGTGAATGGCAGTCGTCACCGCTCATGCACGCCATGCTCAACACACCGTACAAAAAGCCAGATATGTGTGGCCAACAGGAAGGACTGCCACATCTCTTCACAAGCTCAGAATTATTGCCGTTTATAGACAACGCTAGGAATCTTATGACTGACCCAGCTGGTTCCTCATAATCTGCTGTTTTCACAGTCAATGTCACACACTGAATGGGTAATGAAGGCTGCATCCAACGTCTTCAGTCTAAAAGAGTCCACTAAAATCGAGTGACGGTAGCAAGAATACAGGATGGTTCGTAAATAACGCTCCACTAGATACTCACGTGGCAGTATCCTCTGTGCTTCGGGAATGGCTCAGTCGGCTAGTGTGGGCGTGGTTGTGGCAGTGAGGGTAGGAAATGAATAAATGCAGGGTAGACGCTAGGCGTGGATGCTGCAGTGGGAGTAGGAAATGAATAAATGCAGGGAGGACATTTTGGGTGTGGGTGTGGCAGTGGGAGTAGGATTTGAATGATGCAGGGTAGATACTGATACTCGTAACATTGACTGAGCCGTCCCCACAGCACACGAGAAATCAGCCGACGGAGTGGAAGTGGAGAGTTATATATTGACCGGCCTGTATCAAACAGAGTATATCATCAGGGTGAAGGAACTGACTGCAGAACGAGACATCCTAGGACAGATTCACAAACTAACGACTAACTCCCTCTCGTGGTAGCGATAGTAGTAATAGTAGCAGTATAGTAGTAACAACAGCAGCAGCAGTAGTAGTAGCAGTAGTAGTAGTAGTAGTAGTAATTCCAGGTTCGTATGAATGTGAACCCAGTGGACTGAAGGCTGAAGTTACCCTATTCCTGCAGTCCACCAGCCTCCTTCGGGTGGGACTGAGAAGGAACTGGTGGACCTTTGTATGGCCGGGCAGCGGGGCCACCCAGTGCTATCAGTGCCACCACATGAAGGCGTCCCTCTCTACCACCATAGCCTCTCGAAACAAATTTTTATTCACAGGAAGGACTGAGAGACATAGAAAGCTTCGACACTTGCCTTTCTTTGTCTTTCTTGCAAATAACAAATAAATAAAAAGATCATGAAAACACGCATTTACTATTTCCCTTCTTATTACAATTCAGTTTTTGCTTTGTGTCTGTTTTTCCATCTATCTATCTTTCCATATTGCCAAACGTCTATATCCTGTAAGGGTCAGCTACAAACAAATCGCTTACACGTTGCCCTCTCCTCTGTTATTTGGCTGCCCTTCCTCCAACCCTCCCCACTCTCTCTCATCTCTCCACTCTCTCCCTAAATTTCATCCTTAGTCTCCCCCTCCTCTCCTTTTCTACCTCACTAACATATCCTCTCCTAGCCAGTCTCTCACTCTCCATCCTCTCCAAATGTTTATACCTGGCTCCTTATTTATTTATTTATTTATTTTTTTTAAAGCTTTTCGAAGTCAATGAGTCAACCTCTTAAACATAGTGACGATTTTGTACTTCATTCCTGTCACTATATCTTGTACTTCATTCCTGTCACTATATCTTGTACTTCATTCCTGTCACTATATCTTGTACTTCATTCCTGTCACTATATTTTGTACTTCATTCCTGGCACTATCTCTTGTACTTCTTTCCAGTCACTATATTTTGTACTTCATTCCTGGCACTATATTGTGTACTTCACTCCTATGTATTTCATTCTTGCCACTATACTTTTTTATAATTCATTCTACCTTGTACTTCATTCTACTGTGCTTCATCCTACTCTTTACGTACTTCACCCTACTCTTTTTGTACTTCATTCTACTCTGTTTGTACTTCATCCTATTCTTTGTACTTCATCCTACTCTTTGTACTTCATCCTACTCTTTGTACTTCATCCTACTCTCTTTGTACTTCATCCTACTCTTTGTACTTCATCCTATACTCTCTGTACTTCATTCTACTCTCCTTGTATTTCATCCTACTCTTTGTACTTCATCCTACTCTTTGTACTTCACCCTACTCTTTGTACTTCATCCTACTCTGTACTTCATCCTACTCTCCTTGTACTTCATTCTAATCTCTTTGTACTTCATTCTATTCTCTTTGTACTTCATTCACTACTCTTTTCACACTAACTTGGCCAAAGACTACATCCTCTCCACCAGGAAATCTGAGTCATAGGAATACACCAGCACCACAATACGATGCTTGTCACGAAGAAGTGCTATTGGGAGGATGACGGTCCGTAGTATTGCCCGTTTCTACCAATGAGTTACGTGAAATAAGCTGCAAAAGGACGAAAATCTGGGCCATGGAGTTAAGTGAAATAAGCTGCAAAAGGACGCAACGTTGGCCACTGAGCTACGTGAAATAAGCTGCAAAAGGACGAAAATCTGGGCCAAGTTGGAGTGAAATGAGTATAGCAGACGATTTTATACAGCACAGGAGGGGTTAGATTCGGCCATGGTTAACCCTTTCACTTCGAGGGGTTGTTTGAAGCGGGGGGAAAGTCGCCTGAGGAAAGAGAGAATGTAGTTAGACGAGGAATATGATGTCTATAAGTACGCTGACAGGATTAATGCCAGAGAGAGAGAGTAAAAACTGATATTCTAGTGCTAATTGAACCAGTTTATGGATTTGAATTTCGCTGCAACAGACTTTACTGAGTTACCATAAAACTCACCAAAATGCAAAAACACCCCCACTAATACCAGTACACCAGTCCTTTATTAGACGGCCCTGGTATGTATTCAATGTGGACGGTGGGTGGTAGCGCAGAGGCGGTGACATGTGGAGGTGTGCGGTACGTAGGAGGCCTGCTGGACCTTAGGGCACACACACACACACACACACACACACACACAGGGATTCAATCTAGGCGGACGTGTGACACCGGCGCTCCGTACCAAATCATCACGGCCAGTGGCATTACCTAAATAGTATCTTTGTATGAGTCAAGCTCTGTACCAGGTTAGACTAAATGATTGTTCATTATAAAAAGGAAAAAAATAATAAGTTTCAACAAGACTTGTAAAAACAGGAAATAGAACCAAGACGAAAGAATACGCTGAGTCATCTCTGAGGTTTGTTTAGACTACAACAAGACGGAGATTGTAAGTATATGCTTTGCACTTTAAGTATTGCAAAATGGATACATACTTCAGTAAAACAAATTTGGAAAAGAAAAGGGATAAAGGTAAAAAGCAAAATGATGATTTCTACCAAGAACTGGTTGAAGTAGAGACCCACAATAGACTGGTTGAACGTGTAAACAAACTAGAAATGGCTTTCAAAAATGAAATTGATGAAATAAAGAAGCAGATGCACTTGCAAAAGGAAGAAATAGAAAAACTAGGAAGGGAGGCCAATAAGAAAGACACAACCATCAGTGAACTAACAGTGGAATTGAGTACACTTAGGAAGAAAATGAATGAAATGGCAAGTATAGTAGTCAATCACGAGAGTGTTATGGAAGAGTTCAAAAATGACACAGAGACAATTAGGCAAGTTAGCAGTCTTATTCACCAGAGCAGTGATATTGAGGAAAAGATAACACAAGTAGATGAAGCTGTGCAAAGCTACAAAATTGATGTAGAAACCACGTATGCTGAAATGGTGAAAGTAAAGAAAGACTCAGAAACAAGGGTGGAGGAAAAAAGCATTAAAAAGGAGGTGAAAAGAATAATCCAAAACAATCCAAAGTTAGTCAGAGACTCAGTAGAGATAAACAAATCAATAGTAATCACTGGTATAGAAGAGGATGAAGTTAAAAACAAGATCACAAGAGACAAAAAGGAGATGGCAAATGTAATGAGCTTACTGAAAGAAGTATCAGAAGAAATCTGTAGTAAAGACATAGAGGAACACAAAAGGTTAGGGAAATACGAGAAAAGCAAGACAAGACCTCTAAAGGTGACTTTTCGGAGTGTAAACACTGTGGAAGAGATACTAAAAAATGCAAAGAATCTTAAGGAAAAAGAGGAGTTCAATAATGTATGGATAAAAAGATGCCTAACACAAGAGGAACTGAAATTACTGAAAGAGAAAAGGGCGGAAGCAAAAACAAAAAATGAGGGAAGATCAGAAGAGGAGAAGAAGAAATTTTTTTACAAAGTAATAGGATTGCAGGTACGAAAGTGGTACACAAACAGGATGGAAGAAAAAGGAGGAAGGTAGTAGAACCATGTTATGACAAGTATATGAACAAGGTGGTAAGGCTGATGAACTCAAATGTGGATGGAATGGTATCTAAATTACTAGAGATGAATGATTATGTCAGAGAAAATGAACCACAAATAATATGCCTAACTGAAACAAAATTAATACCAAGGATATCCAATGACATACTAAACTTAGAGGAATACAATATATGGAGAAGAGACAGATATTTAAAAAAAGGAGGAGGAATTATAATATTAACTAAGAAAAATCTAAAAGTCAAGGAAATAAAACTAGATATACCATCACAAGTAAAACTGATTGCAGTAGAGATCGACACATCTGAAGGTAAAGCAATTGTAGCCAATTTGTACATGCCACCCAGATCAAACACATGGGAAAGAGACGAATATGAGGACCTGGCAGAGAGTACAATTCAGAGTGTAAGATCATTGCTACATAAAATGGAAGAGAAATCGGAAAGAATTATACTAACTGGGGACTTCAATACAAATATAAATTGGAATACTCTAGATATAAATAGCCAAGAAAGCTGTTGGGATCAAAAGCTCCTGGATCTCGTACAAGAGTTTTTCTTAACGCAACATGTGAGGGAAACCACCAGAAAAAGAGGACTTGATGTACCTTCAGTGCTAGATCTAATATTCACAAGGCAAGAAAATGATATTGACAGTTTAATATATCACCCTCCACTCGGCAAAAGCGATCATGCAGTACTAAATTATAACTTCAGGATAGCATATGACATAGTAAACAGCAATGATAGTTACAAAAAGAGCCTAAACTATAAAAGGGAAATTATCAAGACCTAAAGAAGTATTTCTTAGAAGTTGATTGGGAAAATGAGCTTAGAGGACAAGATTTAAATGCTGTATATAAAAAATTGTGAATTTTATGAAATAGGAGTCCAGAAGTACATCCCACAGCACAAAGAAGCAGATAAGAAAATACAGAAATGGTTCAATACAGAATGTAAAAAATCAAAAGAAAGAAGAGATTTGTTGTGGAATAGATACAGAAGACACAATAGTGAAAGGGCGTATAATAATTACAAACAGGCAAGAAACGACTATACAAGAATAAGGAGGGAAGCCCAAAAACAGTTTGAGGAGGATATAATAAATAAAAGTAGTGATCAACCAAAGCTGTTTTACAGCTATATCAGAAGCAAAACTAAAGTAAAAGATATAATACAATCCATTACGGACGCGGGAATCACTTATACACAAGAGAAAGATATTTTTGAAGCACTAAAGAAGAATTTCCAATTAGTTTTTACAGAAGAAAAAAATTTTGAGAGGGACTATGTGGAACATGCATGTCCACACATACTACCAGATATACAAATAGCAGAAAAAGTAATACAGGAGGAGTTAAGTAGATTAGACAGAGGAAAAGCAAGTGGTCCTGATGAAATTTCATGTTGGGTATTACGAGAATGTGCATAGGAGTTATGTAAACCATTATTTTTAATTTTCAAGAAATCCTTGAGTCAAGGTAAACTACCAGATATTTGGAAAAAAGCAAATATTGTCCCCTTATTCAAGAAAGGGAATAGACAAAATCCACTCAACTACCGACCAGTATCACTGACCAGTGTTGTAAGCAAGGTATTAGAAAAACTTATAAGAAAAGCCTGGGTAAATCATCTAGAAGAACACAGTATGATAACAGAAAGACAGTTTGGTTTCAGAAAAGGAAAATCATGTGTTACTAATCTGTTGAGCTACTATGACAGAGTAACAAACACAATACAGGAAAGGGAATGATGGGTGGACAGTATCTATTTAGATTTCAAGAAACCTTTTGACACAGTACCACACCAAAGACTTTTATGGAAACTGTACCATCAAGGAGGAATTCGAGGCAAACTGTTTTGTTGGATGCAAGACTTTCTCATAAAAAGAGAAATGAGGACAGTACTAAGAGGAAACTACTCATCATGGAAAGAAGTGACTAGTGGAGTACCACAGGGTTCAGTGCTGGCACCAATCATGTTTTTAGTGTATATAAATGATATAAACAGTAACACTGGAAAGGAGAGCTATCTGAATATGTTTGCAGATGATGCAAAAATACAAAGGAGAATTACTAACACAGACTCTTGTAAAGAGCTACAAGAAGAATTAAATAAACTTCATGAATGGAGTAGTACATGGCAAATGGAATTCAATGTGGACAAGTGTCATGTTATCAAGTTTGGTAAAAGTGGAAAAAGACCTGATTGGGATTATAAGTTAGGAAATAAAACCCTATACGTATCAGAAAGAGAGAAAGACCTAGGTGTGATTATCAATAACAGACTATCTCCGGCTGACCACATCAGCGAGAAGGTACGGAACATGTATACACTGCTTGCAAATATGAGAATAGCATTCACATACATAAATGAAGACATGCTAAGAAAGATAACATCATTCATTAGACCAACCCTGGAATATGCATCAGTAGTCTGGAGTCCTCATCTCAAAAAGCACATAGACAAGATTGAAAAAGTTCAAAGGGCCGCTCCAAGATGGATACCAAGCTTAAGGGACCTAAGCTACGAAGAAAGACTAAATAAACTGAATCTACCAACACTACAGGAGAGAAGGAAAAGAGGTGACATGACAATGCTATATAAATGCATATCAGGAAAGGAGAAAATAGACATAAATGATTACTTAACATATGGAGAAGCATCAGCAAGAGGACACTGCAAAAAACTGCATAAGAAGAGAGGTGATAAAGACGTAAGGAAATTCAGTTTCCCAAACAGAGCAATTGATCTGTGGAATGCACTACCGAATGAAATAGTGTGTGCCAAAACAATTCACAAATTTAAGGATATGTACGATAAATATGGTTTAAGACACGGGACAGTACGAGCTTGACTCATTCCTGTAAAGATAAAATTAGGTAAGAACAATTAGGTAAGAACACACTTTGCTAGGAGGGGCTCTGTTATGAATAAAATCGTCTGGTGGTAGCAACAAAACACACACACACACACACACACACACACACACACTTAACCCTTTGCTAGGAGGGGATCTGTGCAGAGTAAAATCGTCTGGTGGTAGCAACAATACACACACACACACACACACACACACACACACACACACACACACACACAAATTATGTCGTCGGGCTGAAAGGGGTTGGTAGGTCCCTGATAGCGCATTTCTCAGTCACCATCTTGAAAGTTAAATTTGCCGCCATATTCTCACTGATTTAAAAACGCTTATATCTTTGACGGTAATAGTTCTATAAAAATGTATGGAATAAAATTTTTCCTTATGTTTAATGGACTTCCTATGTAATATTCTTAAAAATGAAAAACTAGTAAAATCACCATGTTCAAGTAAGTGAAGGGAAGCTGAATCATAATATAACTTCCCTGCACTTTTTGCCTAAGTAGTATATGCTTTAGTACATAATTTGGAGGGAATGATTAGGTTTCTATACGCGCGCAACACTACAATACGGTTGCAGTTTGAAATGTACAGGGTAGAAGAAACTAAGAAATATACATACCTTGCCTAAACTAAGTCATTCCTGGATACATAAATAAATAAATAAATAAATATATGGGAAAAAAGATGAAACGATAATGAAGAAAATAAAAATGCACTTTGAAACTCGTTTAATTTCATGGTACGATTTCTCTTCAAACGCCATTTCCAACCGAAGTGCGTGTTATGGATGGAAAACAATTCAGTTATTACCGAGAGAGAGAGAGAGAGAGAGAGAGAGAGAGAGAGAGAGAGAGAGAGAGCGCACCGTCTAGTGCAGTTGGTGACCCGATGAGGTAACTTTTTCAATAAGGTCAGGTTTATTTTATTGTTATATCCATACGATTTTATTCAATTATGGAAGAATATATAGTACTGAAGAAGGTAACAAAGCCTGTATCCAAACCCTTAACATCAACACTCCCCCATTAAGCTGAATAAAAACCTCTGAAAACATTACACGGCGGTTCGTAAATAGCGCTGCACTAGATACTCACCTGGCGGTATTTTATGTTGTGGGAATGGCTCAGTACGCTGGTGTGGGCGAAGGTGTGGCAGTAGGAGCAAGAAATGAATAAATAATGCAGGGTAGACATTGCGGACGTGGCAGATGGGGTAGGAAATGAATAAATAAATGATGCTGGGTAGCAGGGGCGGATTAAGAGTGCATGGGGCCCCTGGCTAAACTTCAGGTGGGGGCCCTTTTATCAAACAGTTGGCGAGCGAAGCGAGTCTCGATTATATTATTCAGTTCGAAAATCATTGTATTCAACAGCCAATTGATTGGGTTTGAAATCACCTATATCTCTAAGTCAAAGCTAAATTATCTTTACCTATATCACAATTAGGGCAGATTTGTAAAACCCCTTTCAAATAAGGCATTAAGAAAATCAGTATGCAAAGCCTGAGGTAAAAATGTAGTTAAAAGCATAAAATAATATTAATTCTAACATCAGATTTATTATATGAAAATAATTTCTTTCTAATGTTGCAAACAATAATAAGCCTAAAAACCTGAATGAACACTTCATAAATATGATACTAGGCTGCCCTTACATTGCACGTCTACGAACTTTTTTCAAGCCAAACTCATTGATTAAGTCATTGAAGCTGTTTCTCTACAATATTCATTCATTCATTCATTCATTGCCAGACGCCATGTATCCCAGACGGGGTGGCCAAGGGCTTAGAGTTAATTATTTTACAGGGAGGGGCACTAATCCTCCACCAATATCATTTTCTATACTCATAAGAGAGAGCTGATTTAGTCGTTGTTGTCCCATGGTACTTCGAACTTCATTTTTTATTCTTTTCAACTTGGAAAAGGATCTTTCTCCACTGCAGTTTGAAGTTGCCATAGAAAGATAAATGCGTAGTGCAATGTGGACATTTGGGAAGCATTGAGTATACTTACTCTCATTCAGAAGCAATAACATCCTTGACTCTGGGCTTGTGCTCTGTGCTTTATTCCATTCTTGGGCACTGACAGTTTTGAATAGTTCTGAAAATTGTACTAATTCAGAAGGAAAGCAGTCTTCAAAATCATTTGAATATTCTTCCATCAATTTATTTGCTGCTTTTCTGATGGAATCATTGCTAAGCTTGGTTAGGTTGGAAAGAAAGCCGAACTTATCCTCAATTTCTTTGTAAGCATTTAAACGATCTTTGAGAGCTGAAACTAGCTTGTCAATGATTGGTAAAAATACCTCAACCTTGAAACTTTCTCTGGGTGAAAATACTGTTTCAGCTGAGGGACCTTCATCAAACTGGTGCTTCCTCTTCTTTTGTCGTTTTGAAGATTCTTTGTATTCTTTGACCACTGACTTCACCATTCCTTTTTCTTCATAGCTTTCAAATTCCGAGCGCTGACTGATGACAAACTCGAGGAGAGATTTCAACAAATTAACTGCTGAATTCAAAGGGAGTCCACTTTCTTGAAGGGATAAGCTGGTTTTCTGAAACCTCTCTAAAACTGTGTCTCATACTTCAAGTAAGATTGAGATTTCTAGCTGCTGAAGCTTCTCCAGAAGTCCTTCTGCCACAAGTTTACTTTCTCGTGGCTGATTTTCATCCATTGCCAATTCTTCTAGGTACTACCGGTATATGCTTTTACAATTACCTTATCTTTCCGTGTTTCAAAGCTCGGAGAACAAAAATTGATGGGAAAAATCGTCAGGCATTAGGCCTACTCGATAATTATCTTTAGTAAAAATAAACTAAGTAAACAGAACACAAAACCTAAACCGGAATTTCCTATCGATAGCACCATAGTGAGGAATAGTGATAGAGTAATTTTCTCTTTTCTCTGTACAGTAATATGCTGCACAGCTGCTAAGTGGCAGGTCGGCTTGCAGAAGCATTGCACCTTTGTTCTGTCTTTCCGATGTGCGTTTAGTAGAGTTCACAATAATGCTTGAGGTACTCCATTTTATAAACGAAGTAATGAAAATATCAAATAGAGAAACTTACGTCTAAATGTTGCTATTTTGGCCGCCTAGGACGGTCTTGGATTCCCTCTACTACACACGTGTACCTGAGTGTCATGTTCATGTCAACAAAGACTTCAGCATTTGAGTAGGAATAAAATTATACTTTATAAATAATAATATTCTGATTCTCTCTTCTAGGTCTCACAGATACTATAGTAATTATTATGTACTAAACATAATATAACTCAATAAAAAAGGAGACATTATCCTGAATATCTGTATAAAATATCTGCATAAAATAACGAAGTCATGAAAGAAAACCACAGCCCAAACGTAATTGAACCGGTAACTATTTTATTTTTATGCACCGGTCCAATTAAGTTGTATGTAGGCCTATTGTTATTTTTATTACTTTATACAATGAAAACCTAAATATATTGTTAATGTAGCCGTGGGGGAATACCTGAGGGAAGGTTTGTTATGGGGGATTGGGAAGGGGCCCCCCCTGGAGGGCCCTCAATCATGCATGCCCCTTAGGTGACCTTTTGTATCAGATTTTCTGTTGACAAACTGTAGAAATTGGGGGCCCCCCAAATACCGGGGGACCCCGGCTGCAACCCAGTCAGCCCCCCCCCCCTTAATTCGCCACTGCTGGGTAGACACTGTGGGCGTGGCAGTAGGAGTAGAGAATGAAGAAATGATGCTAGGTTGACACTGTGGGCGTGGGCGTGGCAGTGGGAGTAGGAAATGAAGAAATAATGCAGGTTAGACATTGTAAACACTAGCTGAGCCGCCCCCGCAACACAAGGACTCACCCAATGGAGCGGAGGAAGTACGTTATATATGGGCCACCTTGAATAACAAAGAGCCACCTACAAAAGAGTACAAAGGCAAGCAAACAGCAACAATGTCTTTTTGTGGCTGATTGAGAGTGAAGGCGTCGTCAGGGAAGGCGTCCCGGTAAGCTGGCAAAAGTTGTTCAAACCTCGTAGTCAAAAGGGCGAAGCAGCCAGGAGTGCGGTGCTATGACTGAGCCTTAAATCTGTGTATCTCATTAACATCTTTTGAGATTTTTAAATGATTTTTTGGTCTCGAAAAATGGGAAACTTATCTATATGTAGTCCTTTTACCTGAAGATGACCCAGATTTTTGTCATTTAAGAGCATATTTCACGTAGCTCAGTAGAAAATTAAGACCATCCTGTACAATATGGCCTTTCCATGCCATTCTTCATGACTAGCATTATATTCTGTCGATACCTTTTTACCCTTTACCTGACAAAGCCAAAGAAGGGTATTGTTACCCTCCATCTGTCAAAATCAAAGGAGGGTATTTTATCATTAGTGTCCGTTGTAGAGTTGGGTGACAGGGCGACTGGCCGGGCACAGAGATTTCGTTTCCGGGGCAAATATCAGCAAATATTAACTGAAGGTGAAGGAAAGCAAACAGCAACAGACCTAATAGTCCTATCGAGGCTGCTTGTTACAGAGAAGACTATCACTATGATATCTAATGCTACAAGTTGAAGGTAAGGGTAGTAATGCAAGAAGGTTCTACACTGGAAAGCTCCACGTCATCAATATTAACTCCTGAATTTCAATGCATGATATATTAGCTTCAATACATTACAAGCATTACTTTAGCCCGCTTCATACAAACCATCTACAGTATATTTTAGTTTCAGCATGATAATATGACGCAGACGCCGTAGCGATTTATCCAGTGGATTTTATCAGGGAAAATTAACCAAGCAAAGGAGAGCTAGTTATTGGGTTTCAAAACCACCTAGAACCACCAGCCCATTATTTTGTGGTTAAATGATGATAATAATAATAATAATAATAATAATAATAATAAAGTATGAAATGCGTAGTGAAAATTGTACTGAAAAGGCATCAGGAAATCGTACATTCATATTAACTAAAGAAACGAGATATATATATATATATATATATATATATATATATATATATATATATATATATATATATATATAATCTAGTCGCCTGGGGAATGGGATTGTTTGTGTATATATGTATTCTTCTCATTCAGTGTACTGGAAGCCCTTTGTCTCAAAGTGCAATTATTGGTGTTAAGTTTTGGTAGTAGATAGCTGTTTATCTCTATCAACCTACCTGCCTATCTGGTATTAGGGACTATTGCTATGTTTATCGTGTTGGAATTGTGGGTTTTAATCTAAAAGAGCAGTTCAGCAGTTCTTGGTGGTAAGTGCTGGCAGTAGAGAGCTACTATATGTATGTCTGTAGGTATGCTGTCTGCGTATTACTGTGTTTATCGTGTTGGAACTGTGAGTTCTTAATCTGAAAGTGAATTATTGGTGTTAAGTGTTGGCAGTAGAGAGCTATGTTTATCTGTCTTCATATCTATCTGTTTATCATGTTAAAAAATAATTGCTGACATTTTGAAATCTACGCCTGCCTGCAAGCCATTCTAGTTCAAAGTGATATAATTCTGATTCATAATGTACAGAATTTGCCCTAAAGCTAATTTGCTGAAGCTTTACTGAATCTTCTTCATTTCATTAACTTCAGTCTGTGTTAAAGAAGAGACTCAAGCCGCTCAGACATTAAAAAATGGGTCTGGTAAATGAAGAGTAATAAAGTTTGAGGTTCAACGAGCTGGCTTTAGATAATTTCTGTTTCGTGATGGCAAACGAGTGGAGGAATGCCATAAGGTGAACATGTCTGACTCATATTACCAGGAAAACAGACGTAATGATGATGATGATGATGATGACAGTGATAAAGATGATGATAATTACGATATTAAATACGAAACTATGGAAAATAGATAATGATGATGATGGTAGTGATGGTAGAGGCAAAGATGATGATGATGGTGATGATGATGGTGATGATACTTAGAATGCAAAACAGACGTAAAACCGATAATGATGATAATGATTATGATGATGATGATGGTGATGGCAAAGGTGATGATGATGATGATGATGATGATGCAGCTTAGAATACAAACCTAACTACATGTATCATCTTTTTCTTTGTATGAAACTAAGAATAAAAACTGCTGTAATCATGTTTCTTGAATTTGCATTCCCTGAAGTCTCGTTAATTGAAGCCATGGTAAAGCCGTGTTATTTTAGGCCTTATTACTTGAAGCTATGTTACTTGAATCCGCATTACTTTAATCCACGTTACATGAATTTATTACTTGAACCCTAGTTACTTGAATCTGCATTACTTGAATCTGTGTTACTTGAATCCATCTTGCTTGCATCTGTGTTACTTGAATCTGTATTACTTGAAACTGCATTACTATAATGTGTGTTACTTGAATCCACATTACTTGAATCCATGTTACTTGAATCGAATCCATGTAACTTGAATCCATGTTACTTGAATCCATGTTACTTGAATCTGCATTACTTGAATCCACCTTACTTGAATCCCTGTTACTTGAATCTACATTACTTGAATCCGTGTTACTTGAATCAGAATTGCTGGAGTCCGTGTTACTTTAATTCTTGTTACTTGAATCCTGTTACTTGAACCTGCATTGCTGGAATCCGTGATACTTGAATCTACTTTACTTGAAACTGTGTTACTTGAACCCATGATACTTGGATCTGTGTTATTTGAAGGTGTGTTACTTGAAGGCATGTTTGTTGCTTGAAGCCATGTTATATGAAGCCATGCTACCTGAAGCTGTGTTACTTGAAGTCATGTACTTGAAGGCGTGTTACTTGATGGTGTGTTACTTGAAGCCGTGCTACTGCTGGTGTCTCTATAGCAGGTATGTTTTCATTTGACAGAACTGCGCTACTCTCACACCTTGAACACTACGTCATGGGTAGGCGATATTCCTTGAGCTTTAGTTATGAGGTAGCAGTGAGTCTCCTTGGTTACTAGTCACATTTATTCTCCAATATGTCTACGCCTGGCCATCAAACTAGCTGAGAAAGGGACTTGCGACATTTGTCAGATGAAAACACACCGACTTTAACTGATATTATCTTCAGGTGTGTTGTGGTGTGATGGGTAAACCCACGGTGTTGTGAGTGTTAATTTGACCACGTGTTACACAAAGATGTGTATCTTTTGAAGGGGTGTTACTTGAAGCGGTGTTACTTGAAGGCATGTAACTTGAAGCTGTTACTTGAATGTGTGTAGCTTGATGGTTGTTACTTGAAGCTGTGTTATTTGAAGCAACGTTACTTGAACTCGTGTTACTTGAAGCTGTTACTTGAAGCCGTGTTACTTGGAGGCGTATTACTGTGGGCGTTACTATATATATATATAGATAGATAGATAGTTAGATATCACGACAGCCTAACCTGGATTTTCGTCCTCTTGTAGCTTATTTCACGTGGCTCAGTGATAGAAATATGACAGTACCACGGCTGAACATCTTTGCCATAGCGTTTCTTCGCGACTAGCATCATATTCAAATTAGTATACTGTTGCAGCTCAGCATTCAAGACTGAGAGATGACAAGTTTTTAGCCCAAGTTAAAGGGACAGACAAAGAAATGACGAAGTAAAGGAGCATTGTGGTGTTCATGAGGATGTGACTGAGTGTTAAATACTATGAGATATCATGGCCATGTGGAGGGGATGGAGAATGAGAGACTGACTAGAAAATTGTATGTGAATGAGGTAGCGGGAGAGAGTGGGAACGGGAGATCACTGATGAGATGGAGGGACAGAGTGGAGATATAATTATGAAACTGGGTGTGAATGGGTTGAAAGAAGGCCAGCCAAATGGCAGGGGGCAGGGCGACTTCGAGACGATTTGTTGCCACCCGTTACGGGATTAAGGCATCTGTCAACAGATAGACAAATAAAGAGCTAGAGAAAAAAAATAACTGCTAATATTTTCAGATTTATTTTGGGGTGATGGATAAAGCTGTGATGTTGTGGGTGATCCTGGCCGTGCGCATCTTACCAGCCGAGTCAGCTACACTCCTGCCGACTGTTAATGGTGAGTCGGTGAGGCGTGGCAACATGCTTCCTCAGATAGTTTTCTTTTTTTTTCTTTTTAATGCATACTTCTAACTGCAGTTGTTTTATGTATATATTTATGGTGTATCCTTGACGCTTTTATATGGATTTTGATTCAGATGACTTTTTTTATTTATTTCCTGCATTATTATGTACCGTATGCATTTATATAATTCTGTACATGTTTTATCTTTATTCTGCATCTACACCAGTCGTACGGTAGGAGTGACCTCTGTTATTATACTGTCGTATTTTAAAAGGCAATCAGTCAACCAGTCAATCAGTCAATCAACCTCTGGCATATAGGAATTCGTGTATTTTTGCGCCCCTTCACTCTTCAACATGATGACGTCTTTGATACCTTGTTCTTGGTATCCCCAGACAAATACATTTAGCTTAGGACACACCTCCAGTAGTGAAGGAGTTAATCAAAGTAACGTCAAACTCCTCCAGCTCGACAAAAAAACTGAATAAAATCGTCTGGAAGGAGGTAAACATCATCCAGTGCAGGTGTTTTCTCGGCTGCTTATAGTGTACCAGCTGAGGTCGCCAAAATTTATCCTTGCTGTTCATGATAAGTCCAACTGGCACTGAATTCTATTACGTCTATATTTTGTATGATGGTCCTTCTTTGTAGGGTCGAATTCTAAATGCCTCAGTAGAATCCGTAACACCATCTCCTCAGCGAAGTATTTTACATATGGCATTTTAAAACCCTCTTGTATTTCACTGGTACTTGCTGCGTCGATATGAAAATGATGTAAATAATATAGATGAGATTATGAAGATGTAAGGAGAGAGAGAGAGAGAGAGAGAGAGAGAGAGAGAGAGAGTACGAAGGAAAATGTCCCCCCCCCAAAAAAAAAAAAAAAAAATCCCCTTGCTATTACTAGTAAGTCAAAATACTACTGAACGTTCCTGTATAGAGTGGTTCTAAATGGCACACCAATGGAACTCACTTGAATGTATTTAATGTGTTGCAGGCACGGCTCAGTTTGCTGGTGTGGGCGTGGATGTGGCAGTGGGAGTACGAAATGAATAGCAGGACAGACACTGGTAACACGAAAGTCATCCCCGCAACACACGAGAACACATCCGGCAGACTGGAAGAGAGGCGTTAGATATGGGTACACAAGAAGAGAGAATCAGTACAGTGACATGGGTGGCTCTGGATGCTATATTGTCTTCACTCCAACTTGGCCCATATTATCATGATGCCGAGCTGAGTGGGGCTAAGCGGCAATCCTGGTGTGTCTGAAATATGTATCATCATATGGGCTGGGATTGAAACATGTCATCTCATAAAGGATTTGCCTGGTTCTTCATGGAATTCAGGTGGCCTGGCTTTTATCACACCTTGGTGTAGTGGTAATGGTGCCTGATTTTTGTCTAGAGGTCTCCGGTTCGATTCCCGGCTGGAGCGTAGTGTGTTCTTACCTAATTGTTCATACCTAATTGTATCTTTACAGGAATGAGTCAAGCTCGTACTGTCCCGTGTCTTAAACCATATTTATCGTACATATCCTTAAATTTGTGAATTGTTTTGGCACACACTATTTCATTTGGTAGTGCATTCCATTGGTCAATTGCTCTGTTTGGGAAACTGAATTTCCTTACGTCTTTATCACCTCTCTTCTTATGCAGTTTTTTGCAGTGTCCTCTTGCTGTTGCTTCTCCATGTGTTAAGTAATCATGTCTATTTTCTCCTTCTCTGATATGCTTTTATAAAGCATTATCATGTCACCTCTTTTCCTTCGCTCCTGTAGTGTTGGTAGATTCAGTTTATTTAGTCTTTCTTCGTAGCTTAGGTCCCTTAAGCTTGGTATCCATCTTCTAGCAGCCCTTTGAAATTTTTCAATCTTGTCTATGTGCTTTTTGAGATGAGGACTCCAGACTACTGATGCATATTCCAGGGCTGGTCTAATGAATGATGTCATTATCCTTCTTAGCATGTCTTCATTTATGTATGTGAATGCTATTCTCATATTTGCAAGCAGTGTATACATGTTCCGTACCTTCTCGCTGATGTGGTCAGCCGAAGATAGTCTGTTATTGATGATCACACCTAGGTCTTTCTCTCTTTCTGATGTGTATAAGGTTTTATTTCCTAACTTATAATCCCAATCAGGTCTTTTTCCACTTTTACCAAACTTGATTACATGACACTTGTCCACATTGAATTCCATTTGCCATGTACTACTCCATTCAGAAGTTTATTTAATTCTTCTTGTAGCTCTTTACAAGAGTCTGTGTTAGTAATTCTCCTTTGTATTTTTGCATCATCTGCAAACATATTCAGATAGCTCTCATTTCCAGTGTTACTGTTTATATCATTTATATACACTAAAAACATGATTGGTGCCAGCACTGAACCCTGTGGTACTCCACTAGTCACTTCTTTCCATGATGAGTAGTTTCCTCTTAGTACTGTTCTCATTTCTCTTTTTATGAGAAAGTCTTGCATCCAACAAAACAGTTTGCCTCGAATTCCTCCTTGATGGTACAGTTTCCATAAAAGTCTTTGGTGTGGTACTGTGTCAAAAGCTTTCTCGAAATCTAAATAGATACTGTCCACCCATCCTTCCCTTTCCTGTATTGTGTTTGTTACTCTGTCATAGTAGCTCAACAGATTAGTAACACATGATTTTCCTTTTCTGAAACCAAACTGTCTTTTTGTTATCATACTGTGTTCTTCTAGATGGTTTACCCAAGCTTTTCTTATAAGCTTTTCTAATACCTTGCTTACAACACTGGTCAGTGGTACTGGTCGGTAGTTGAGTGGATTTTGTCTATTTCCTTTCTTGAATAAGGAGACAATATTTGCTTTTTTCCAAATATCAGGTAGTTTACCTTGACTCAAGGATTTCTTGAAAATTAAAAATAATGGTTTACTTAACTCCTTTGCACATTCTCGTAGTACCCAACATGAAATTTCATCAGGACCACTTGCTTTTCCTCTGTCTAATCTACTTAACTCCTCCTGTATTACTTTTTCTGCTATTTGTATATCTGGTAGTATGTGTGGACATGCATGTTCCACATAGTCCCTCTCAAAAATTTTTTCTTCTGTAAAAACTAATTGGAAATTCTTATTTAGTGCTTCACAAATATCCTTCTCTTGTGTATACGTGATTCCGTCGTCCGTAATTGATTGTATTATATCTTTTACTTTGGTTTTGCTTCTGATATAGCTGTAAAACAGCTTTGGTTGATCACTACTTTTATTTATTATATCCTCCTCAAACTGTTTTTGGGCTTCCCTCCTTATTCTTGTATAATCGTTTCTTGCCTGTTTGTAATTCTTATACGCCCTTCCACTATTATGTCTTCTGTATCTATTCCACAACAAATCTCTTCTTTCTTTTGATTTTTTACATTCTGTATTGAACCATTTCTGTATTTTCTTATCTGCTTCTTTGTGCTGTGGGATGTACTTCTGGACTCCTATTTCATAAAATTCACAGAATTTTTTATATACAGCATTTAAATCTTGTCCACTAAGCTCATTTTCCCAATCAACTTCTAAGAAATACTTCTTTAGGTCTTGATAATTTCCCTTTTTATAGTTTAGGCTCTTTTTGTAACTGTCATTGCTGTTTACTATGTCCTATGCTATCCTGAAGTTATAATTTAGTACTGCATGATCGCTTTTGCCGAGTGGAGGGTGATATATAAAACTGTCAATATCATTTTCTTCATTCATTCATTCATTGCCAGACGCCATGTATCCCAAACGGGGTGGTCAAGGGCTTAGAGTTAATTGTTTTACAGGGAGGGGCACTAATCCTCCACCAACCCCACTTGACACGTAGGGATGCCAACAGCATCTGGTGTTCCCAGGCGGTCACCCATCCAAGTACTAACCAGACCCAACGTTGCTTAACTTCGCTGATCGGACGGGAAGCGGTGTACTCAACGTGGTATCATTTTCTTGCTTAGTAAATATTAGATCTAGCACTGAAGGTACATCAAGTCCTCTTTTTCTGGTGGTTTCCCTCACATGTTGCATTAGGAAGAACTCTTGTACGAGATCCAGGAGCTTTTGGTCCCAACAGTTTTCTTGGCTAGTTATATCTAGAGTATTCCAATTTATATTTGTATTGAAATCCCCAGTTAGTATAAATCTTTCTGATTTTTCTTCCATTTTAAGTAGTAATGCTCTTAAACTCTGAATTGTACTCTCTGCCAGTTCCTCATATTCATCTCTTTCCCATGTGTTTGATCTTGGTGGCATGTACAAATTGGCTACAATTACTTTACCTTCAGATGTGTTGATCTCTACTGCAATCAGTTCTACTTGTGATGGTATATCTAGTTTTATTTCATTGACTTTTAGATTTTTCTTAGTTAATATTATAATTCCTCCTCCTTTTTTTAAATTTCTGTCTCTTCTCCATATATTGTATTCCTCTAAGTTTAGTATGTCATTGGATATCCTTGGTGTTAATTTTGTTTCAGTTAGGCATATTATTTGTGGTTCTTTTTCTCTGACATAATCATTCATCTCTAGTAATTTAGATACCATTCCATCCACATTTGAGTACATCAACTTTATCTTCTTGTTTATATACTTGTCATGACATGGTTCTGCTACCTTCCTCCTTTTTATTCCATCCTGTTTGTGTACCACTTTCGTACCTGCAATCCTATTACTTTGTAAAAAAAACTTCTTCTCCTCTTCCGATCTTCCCTCATTTTTTGCTTTTGCTTCCTCCCTTTTCTCTTTCAGTAATTCCAGTTCCTCTTGTGTTAGGCATCTGTTTATCCATACATTTTTGAACTCCTCTTTTTCCATAAGATTCTTTGCATTTTTTAGTATCTCTTCCACAGTGTTTACACTCTGGAAAGTCACCTTTAGAGGTCTTGTCTTGCTTTTCTCATATTTCCCTAACCTTTTGTGTTCCTCTATGTCTTTACTACAGATTTCCTCTGATACTTCCTTCAGTAAGCTCATTACATTTGCCATCTCCTTTTTGTCTCTTGTGATCTTGTTTTTTAGATCTTCCTCTTCTATACCAGTGATTACTATAGATTTGTTTATATCTATTGAATCTCTGACTAACTTTGGATTGTTTTGGATTATTCTTTTCACTTCCTTTTTAATGCTTTTTTCCTCCACCCTTGTTTCTAACTCTTTCTTTACTTTCACCATTTCAGCATACGTGATTTCCACATCATTTTTGTAGCTTTGCACAGCTTCATTCACCTGTGTTATCTTCTCCTAAATATCACTGCTCTGGTCAATAAGGCTTCTTACTTGCCTAATTGTCTCTGTGTCATTTTTTAACTTATCCATAACACTCTCGTGATTGACTACTGTACTTGCCATTTCACTCACTTTCTTCCTAAGTGTACTCAATTCCACTGTTAGTTCACTGATGGTTGTGTCTTTCTTATTGGCCTCCCTTCCTAGTTTTTCTATTTCTTCCTTTTGCAAGTGCATCTGCTTCTTTATTTCATCAATTTCATTTTTGAAAGCCATTTCTAGTTTGTGTACACGTTCAACCAGTCCATTGTGAGTCTCCACTTCAACCAGTTCTTGGTAGAAATCATCATTTTGCTTTTTACATTTATCCCTTTTCTTTTCCAAATTTGCTTTACTAAAGTATGTATCCATTTTGCAATACTAAAAAGTGCAAAGTATATACTTACAATCCCCGTGTTGTTGTAGTCTAAACAAACCTCAGATGACTCAGCATATTCTTTCGTCTTGTTTTTCTTTTCTGTTTGAACAAGTCTTGTTTAAACTTATTATTTTTTTCCTTTTAATAATGAAAAATCATTTAGTCCAACCTAGTACAGAGCTTGACTCATGCAAAGATACTAATTTAGGTAATGCCACTGGCCGTGTTGATTCGGTACGGAGCGCCGATGTCGCACTTCCTACTCGGTTGAATCCCTCTGTGTATAAACTTACACACACACACACACACACACACACACACACATATATATATATATATATATATATATATATATATATATATATATATATATATATATATATGACTGTATAAAATTATACAGTGCTATATTAGGCATGAATTTAACAAGTATAACTCTCATAAATATATTATGTAGATACATTAATGATGAAAAATATGTATGGTGATTGCAGGAGGTGGTGGTGGTGGAGTGTGGTGGATGTCAGCAGTGAACGCGGTGCTGGCAGCTACACCACAACATGGCGACTTTGTTATCATCATTACCGACACATGCACTCACGTGAGTACACACACACACACACACACACACACACACACACACACACTCTCTCTGCTTTTACTGTCGCACTGACTACTTCATGAATGAACAGACCTTTGAGACCTAAGACTAAGAGCCATAAATAACACAGGTACGTTGTTAGAATCATCCCTCACACCAATTCCTCCATGAGTTCATCAAGCCTAATTCCAACACCTTTCCTTGGAGTGGAGATACACAGACCTTTCACTACGCGAGTAAATAGGCAACATATTGGTAACTATGGGTGTGAGTAGAGTTACGTCACAGTTTCCTTACCGTCTTCTTAGGCTGGGTCTGGGTCGCATATCTCTTCTTGTGCCGGAGATTTGTGGATGTTGGGCTAAGTCTGCGGATTTTGCATTACGTCTGTGTCAAGCGGATTTAACACTTTGTAAAGAGATAAGCCACTGAAGCACATCCTAACTAACATAAGCTAACCGTGAAGCGATGTACCTGTGATATATCCCATGCTGTTTTTATATCATCACTCAGTTAACTGAATGAATTTTTCTATTTGAAGTTTGGGTTGAAACAAGGATGTGTCATGTCTCCATGACTGTTCAGTCTGTATATAGATAGGGTTATAAAAGAGATACAAGGTAGGGCAGTGGATGTTGGAGCGGCCCTAACGAGAGAGGGCAGTTTGTGGAAACTCCCTGAGCTGTTGTTTGCAGATGATACTGTGTTGTTATGTGAAGACGAATGGGGCTGCAAGGCTTGGAGAATGAGCCTGGGAGAGTGTGTAAGAAACGGAATCGAAAGGTGAATCTAGGGAAGGGTAAAGTTATGGTCTTCGAGCTAAGTGAAGTCAGTGAATGTAGAGTGAGGTTGGATTTTTTTTTTTTTTTTATAATGAATGGAGGAAGGAAAAACAAAGGAAAAAAAAAAAAGTCCATGTGCCTAAAGGCATCCTCCATTCATAAAATACTTATAACAATTGGATTTAAAATCGAGAGGATTAAATGTATGTGGGAAGCAACTCCCAGGAATTGAATTCCAGAGAGTGGTAGTTCTGGGGATAAATGAATTTTGATAAGCAGAGGTTCTGCATTGTGGAGGAGAGAGTGTGAGTTCATGGGCGCTCCCAGCTGCCCGAGTATTTCGGGAGAAAATGTGAAGGGGAGGCACAATTGAAGTCAGTTCGCTAGAGCACTTACGGTAAAAATATCGATAAAATAGTGCTAAAGAAGCAACATCTCTACGTACTGATAACGGAGGAAGGTCCTGCGTTATGGCAGGATTATTGATTAATCTAATGGCTTTATTCTGAATTTTGTCCAACTGCCTCAATGCAACCGCTCCACATCCACTCCACGGTGGTGAAAAGTATTTGATCTGAGAACGCACATGACTTTTGTATATTGTGGCCATCTGCTCGTCAGTGAAGAACTCACGAATTCTGTACATAAGTCCCAGTTTTTTAGAAGCATTTTTAGCAAGGGATTTAACATAAGCTGTCCAGCTTAGGTTGGGGTTTAGAGTAACACCTAGGATAACAACTGTAGTGGATATGGGAATACTGACATTATTTAAAATTATGAGAGTCTGAGGGATTCTATTGGAGAAATTAATGTATTTAGTTTTCTGAGCTTTAAATGAGACCAGATTTTTTTGTCCCCATTGATTAATTTTAGAAAGGTCCTGATTCAGAGAAATTCCTGTGTTTATTTGGGAATTTATAATATCAAATTGTGTAAAGGAGGTACTAAATGTGAAAGAACTACGAAGGGTCGAGTCATCAGCATAACAGTGTATTGGGTTGTGCGGGACAGACAGGAGGTCATTTATATGAATGAGAAGGAGGGTTGGCGCCAAAACTGATCCCTGAGGTACACCAGCATTTATGGAATGAAACTGAGAATAAATTCCATCTACCATGACCCATATTTTTCTACTATGAAGGTATGAAGAAATTAGAGGAACCAGTGATGCAAGGCCATAGTGTGACATCTTAGACAATAAGGCCTGGTGCCATACTCTGTCAAATGCTTTTGAAATATCAAGTGCTACTGTGTGTGTTTCACCATGTTGGTCTATTGTTTTGTTAATCTGATGGGTAAGAAGGCAAAGAATATCTACAGTTGAACGTTCCTGTCTAAATCCATACTGCCAATCATTGATCAATTTATTGATTTCTAGATGCTTGACTATGTGTTTGTTAATTAATGTCTCAAAAACTTTACCGAGAACGGAAGTTATTGCAATTGGTCTATAGTTTGATGGATCAGAAGTTGCCCCCTTTTTAGGAACAGGATGGATATTTGCTTCTTTCCATGGGGCTGGAAAAATTGAGGTACGGATGCATAAGCGGGAAAATTTTGCTAATATAAGAGCCAACACTGAGGAGCAATTTTTAAGTACTATTGAAGGAAGTTCATCTGGACCAGTGGCTTTGTCTGCTGATAGATAGAGGAGGAAATGGAAAATGTGAGTGCATTTAAGTACTTGGGAAGTGTGGTAGGTAAGGATGGAAGTTTAGAGGGTGAAATGCTTGAAAGGGTACAACAAGGAAGAAAGGTTGTGGTTCTTTGAAAGCAGTGATAAGAAACAGGGAAGTGAGCATGGAAGTGAAAAAGTTACTACATGACAGTATTGTGATACCAGCCCTAACGTATGGAAGTGAAGCTTGGACCTTGTTGGAGGGACAGAAGTCAAGAATGAGAGCAGTGGAAATGAGTTATTTGAGTTGAGCATGTGGAGTCACATGGAAAGACAGACTGACAAATGAGGAAGTGAAGGAGCGTTGTGGTGTGGATGTGATAGGAAGCGTTAGGAGAAACACTGAGGTGGTTTGGCCATGTGGAAAGGATGGAGAGCGAGAGACTGACGAGAAGAGTGTATGTGAGTGAGGTGGAGGAGGGACAGGGAGGGGGAGCCAATGATGAGATGGAGGGATGGAGTGGAGCGGTATATGAGAGAGGGGTGTGTGAGCTGGGAGCAGGGCAGTGAAATGGCGGGGGACAGGGCGACGTGGAGGCGATTTGTTTGTAGCCACCCCTTACGGGATTAAGGCGTCTGGCAACAGATAGATAGATAGACGTTATGGAAGGTCTGCTGAGAGATGACAGTGATATTCATCCACATAGCCACACATCCACATGGTACCACCACTCTCTGTCACATAGAACTGGGGCGGCAACACCGGTATGACCTAACAGGTACACAACAGTTCTGAGATATTCCAGGACAGTAAGTTATAATGTATCTTTTTAGTTTAATTATATGCTGGACGCAATATAACTTACATTCTTATTAAAGAGTGCATATTTGATTCCTTCTAAATCAATACAGAGAAAATGCTGATAATCTGATTATAAAACCGATAATTGCACTGGAATATTTGTTCAATATTTCATTAATTAATAGTTAAAATATAACTTTGATAGTGCATTTCCACAGTCTTTTAAGACCAGTCCAGAAAGGTTCCATCATCCATGGCAGTTCTGGCGAGGCAGTTCTACCCGTTCAGAGTTGTCCAAAACAGTCCTGCCTTCTGGGCATGAACTGGCTTAGCCTACTCCCAGTTTATTAGGCACAATGCTGCACAGCAACACCCAGCAGCAGGAGGGACAGGAGCGTCCAGCGGCAGGGGTTAAATACCTGATAATTCAGAGTTGAGGGACGTAATAAAATAGGTATATAAAAAAAAGAAAACAGATTCTTCAAGCTGACGGCAGGGGGTTATATAAAAAAAGAAAACATTTTTCAAGCTGACGACAGGGGGTTATGTAGGAAGATGAGGTAATATAGATGAACATTGAAAAGAATGATCACTTACCCCTAACTAGCAGGAAAATTGTCTTTTCCAGAAAAATTGTCGTCTGTCATTGAAACAAAATGTCTTCCTATTGCAGTAGATAATACGTCAATTGCCATTTCAAGTATCTGCTTTGTCGTGCTTAGCCTTCCTTCATTATTCACAGTATGAGTATTTTGTTTTGTTACACTGAACTTTTTGATTTCATCATATCTGTCTCTCTTGATGGTTCCTTTCGTATCGTTTGCTAAGACTCCAACGTGCTTGCATACTTCAGCCTTGGTTACCTAATGGAGACTCTCCAAGCTGCTCGATCTCTGGCCGCCTCTCAGATCAGTTCCTTATCCCTGGTCACAGTCTATAACCTCGACCCAGGTCTTTTTCGGTCTGTCTCTCACAACCCTAACACCGTCGTTTACACTTCTCATATTCCGCACCCAATTGCCATCCTCCATCCTCTCCACATGGCCAGATCATCTCCATCTACGCCTCCTCATCACAGCACCAATACTGTACACTGCAGTCCCATTCTTCCTCTCAACTCTTCAGTCGTAAACTAGCCCCCTCCTCCCCCAGACTTACGCATTTAAAGACGCACTACACAGCTACCTAATCATTGTCATTTCTGTACGTTTGAGCCTACGAATATCCACTTCCTTTACTGCCCAGGCCTCATTACCATACAACATTAAACTCCTAATACATGCTGCACAGCTGCATACAAAGATCCCTTAACATGGAGAGCAAGCCCTCTGAATGTTAGCAGAGGCAACATCTCCCTGAACTTCCTCCAACCACTCAATATTCTAGCCCCACCTTCAGCGCATAACATGTCCCCCAAATAACAAAACTCTTCCACACACTCAAGAGACTCACCAGCAAGATCAATCCTTTCATGCCTGACGATCTCTATCCGACACACTGCACACACGATTTCAGCATTACCTCACAGTTTACCTTTAGTACCACTACATTTCTTATGCACCCACTTATCACAAACACTGCACAAGACGGAGTTACTTCCAACACCCTTGCGACAAACAGCACATGGCCACCACCCCAAGATATCATCACTTGTTTTATTGTCATTTGAAAAGCTGGTCAGCTTTTCAAATGACAAAAAAATAGACTAGAATTAAACAGTGCATTTATTGTTGACAAACTCATAATGCAAAGGATCATCACCTATATAATAAATTTGCCTGAAATAAGTATTTAGCACCCATCACCTTGTTTTGTAGATTTGCCGTGGTTGTCAGTGTTGTGTGAAGACCGTGCAATCAAGGGCAGTGGTTCAGGTGGACTCTTACAGTGTTCTGGCAGGAGAATATTGGCTCAGGTCGTGCACGGCAGTAATGCGGACAACACCTAATTGTGTTCAGTTGGGCATTTAGTCCTCGTTTACCATAGGAACATTACATTCTTGGCTGAGGAGTTGGTTATGTAATTGTGGAGGCTGGTACCTCATTTACTTGATTCAGCAGATGTGCATTTCCAGACTACTTTGCAAGTGACGATTAGATTTATTTTGGCTTCATTCTTTGCACAGCTATTTGGTTCTTTTCAAATCCATTCCCTATTTTTTTCTCAAGTGAATGAGCTTATTACGCCACGAATATTCTTTCCTGCATCTCTAGAAGACCGCTGACTTTGATATACCGGACAGCAGTACCTAAATGCTGTACAGCAAACTCACTTGTGTTATTCATCTCCACCTTTGCTTTGGAATCGTCACACACACACACACACACACACACACACACACACACACACACACACACACAGGAGGAGCTAAGTAAATTAGACAAAGGAAAAGCAAATGATCCTGATGAAATTTCGTGTTGGATGCTACGTGAATGTGCAAAAGAGTTAAGTAAACCATTATTTTTAATTTTCAAGAAATCCTTGATTCAAGGTAAACTACCTGATATCTGGAAGAAAGCAAACATTGTTCCCTTATTCAAGAAAGGGAATTGACAAAATCCACTTAACTACCGACCAGTATCACTAACCAGTGTTGTAAGTAAGGTATTAGAAAAGATTATATGAAAAGCTTGGGTAAATCATCTAGAAGAACATAATATTATAACAGAAAGACAGTTTGGTTTCAGAAAAGGAAAATCATGTGTTACTAATCTGTTGAGCTACTATGACAGAGTAACAGACACATTTACAGGAAAGAGAAGGATGGGTGAACACTGCAAAAAACTGCATAAAAAGAGAAGTGATAAAGACTTAAGGAAATTTAGTTTCCCAAATAGAGCAATTGATCAGTGGAATGCACTACCGAATGAAATAGTGTGTGTCAAAACAATTCACAAATTTAAGGATATGTACGATAAATATGGTTTAAGACACGGGACAGTACGAGCTTGACTCATTCCTGTAAAGATACAATTAGGTAAGAACAATTAGGTAAGATCACAAAATCACACACACACGCCCGCGCGCGCGTGTGTGTAAGCATGTAAATTGAGTATGTGCCTTTTTTATTGCTCTTTCATCATCGTCCAAAAGTTTCTCTGTTTTTCTGTAGCTCATCAACGTCATTATACAGTATATCAGTCATAATACCTACTGCCGCCTCACCCGGTCACAAAATCCTCAGTCATATTCGTCAATTTCTCAAAGCCACAGCCAAGATTACTTCTCTAGTCAAGATTCAGGTTCCAAAGCAGCCTGACAGTAACTATGTGTTCTTATTACCCCTTGTTCTGGGCCAGATTTATACGCCGTCCTAAGCTAAAGCTATGCTGAGAGAGAGAGAGAGAGAGAGAGAGGCTACTCATACCTTGATGTCATCCACCAGTACCATCGATCAAAACAACTCTTCCGCATTTAAAAATATGACTAAAAACAATGGCCACTGCAGCATACTAGTACACGTTTATCATACCCTACTTTGACAGATTTTTTCCCCTTCTTTTTCTTTTTTTTCTCTTTTTTTCAAGACATATTATATCCCTTGTTGGATGAGATTTTTCAGTTACATCCACAGAAATGTTGTTATTGTATGTACAGTCACATGAAATACAGGGATCTTTTGTGGACATAACGAAGTGTATTGATCCTTTAGAACATAACTGGACACCTTCTGCGTAATACTTTCTCTCTCTCTCTCTCTCTCTCTCTCTCTCTCTCTCTCTCTCTCTCTCTCAAAATCGTGTGGGCCTGGTGATTTAGTGGTTCAAGCGCCCCGGTCGAAGTGACATCCATCCACAGGTACGATCCCTAAGAAGTGACTAGAGGCTTTTCAACCACATATTACCACTAAGGGAAGTAGGCTGTGTGTGTGTGTGTGTGTGTGTGTGTGTGTGTGTGTGTGTGTGTGCATAGGTGAGGTGCTAGCGTCATGGAGTATCGGGATCTTTCAATGATGATGATGATGATAATGATACAGTAATGTGTACGTAGTGTAAGTTAACCCTGTGTATGTGTGTCAGGTTGTGGGTGTGGGTGATGTGGCAGCGTCACGGGGTGTGGGGGTGTTCCAAGTGACGCTGGACCAACGTGACGCCAACGCCACACTGACTCATCTCACACCAGTCCTCGCTCAGGCTCGCCGGGTATGTAGCGTCACATATACACTAACTTCTCACATATATTCAGGTTTAGGTGTATAGTGGTGGTGGAGAGGGACGCCTTCACGTGGTGGCGCTGATATTACCGAGTGATGGATCTGCCTGGGTATATGGACGTCCCTCAGGTCTTTCCTTATCCCCCGAAAGGTGGATGATGGACTGCCCGAGGAGGGCATCTCCAGCCTGTTCACCGGGTTCACATTTCAGTTGAACCTGGGGCAACAGCAACAACAACAACAACAACAACAATTACTACTACTACTACTACTACTACTACTACTGCTGCTGCTACTACTAGTATCCCCTTTTTATTATACCCTGGCCTAAAATTGCCATCCCTCTATCTTGATACAGTACTGACTTGTAACAAGAGATTGACAGTGAAATATGATGCTAGTCACGAAATGCTATGATGGGATGTACAGTTTTGTGAGTTTTATTCTGCCACTGAGCTACGTGAAAAAGGACGAAAATCTGGGCCTCGTTAAGGTAAAAGGAGTATAGTATCAAGAGAATACACTTATGTTGTTAGTCATGAAGAAGTGCTATGGAGAGGATGTAGAGCCCCTATATTGTCTTCTCCTGCCACTGAGCTACATGTAATAAACTGCAAAAGGACAAACTTGTGGTCCAAGTTAAGGTAAAAGGAGAGTAGGTTTAGTGTCACGTGTACAGACATTGCATAAGATAACTGGCTTGGCTTCACACGTTCTATCTTCTACTTCAATTGTGTGACGAATCTGTAAATGGTCTTGGAAGTAAGTTTTGTACTGGTTGGGTTAGATGTTCCCTGTGTTGGCCCTTCAGTGTACTGTTTTGACACTACCTTTACCGTGAGTTTCGTCCTTTGGCTGCTTATTTAAAGTGGCTCAGTGGCAGAAAAAGGCAATACTACGACTACATCCTTTCCAAGCCAGTTTTTCGCGATTAGTATGAGATTCTGGTGTTACATTATTATTAAATGCCGCGGTGGCTGAGAGGTTAGCACTGCTGACTGTGAAACTACCGGCATGTTAGCATTAGGGTTCGAATCCTGGTGCGGGCAGCTGGCATCACTCGACTCTTCGTGGGTTTGTAGGTAAAAGAAGTGCCAGGGGTAACAATGTGTACCGGGATATTGGGTGAACAGCCCGCCACAGGCTCAAACACGTACGTCACGATGACCACTGTGGCTATGGTCGTACCATTCTAAAGTGGCGGTTTGGGTGGGGCACGAGCCTCTGTACAGTGTTGCCACGTTTTCCATATTCGCGATGCCTCTCTCTCTCTCTCTCTCTCTCTCTCTCCTGGGGGGATGTGCATCACCCTAGGGAATTTTGTTTCCTTTATGTCTTATAAACTTGTGCTTTCATTTCTTTATTTTGTTTTTAATTATATTATTGTTTTACATATGACGCCAGATGACCTTGATGTTACGGCGCTTTTTCATTGAATCATTCTCGCCCTCCTTCCTTCCCTCCCTTCATCTTTCCCTCAGCTTGACAATGCACTCAACACTGCCCCTGGCCTGCCTTCTCTCTCTCTCTCTCTTTCTCTCTCTCTCTCCTGGGGGAGATGTGCGTCAATTTTGTTTCTTTTATGAGTGACATAAACTTGTGCTTTCATTTATTTTGTTTTTATTATACAGTATCTAATTATGTTTAATTATAAACTTGTGCTTTCATTTCTTTATTTTGTTTTACAATATCTAATTATGTTTAAAAATATTATTGTTTTACATATGGCGCCAGATGACCTCGCTGTTGTGGCGCCATGATTTGTTTTCATTCAATCACTCTCTCCCTCCTTCCTTCCCTCTTTTCCTCCATCTCTCACTCAGCTGCACTCAACACTGCCCCTGGTCTGCCTCCCCCCCCCCCTCTCTCTCTCGTCTGTGGTATTTTAGGATACATTTTGGTTATTTTCTTTTACGTTATAATGTACATATTGTAAATTTGACTTTATTTCCACACCACCCAGGAGGTTAAAGTCTTGGCGCGTTTTTTTTAAGAGGTGTCCCCAAACAGGCCTACTCCTCTATCCCTCACAGATGACCAGGTCGGACTGGGTGTGTGTGAGTGTTGCCGCTCACGAGGGTTTAGTGTATATATTTTTTTTTTACTAAGAAACTGGCATATATTTGCTTATATTTCTGCACATTATCTTATAATCTTACCAACCCCAGAAAGACGGTAACAGCCAATAAAAGTGACTACTTTTTTTTAAGCAACACTGTAAAATAATTATGCCACGTTTCTGTATTGCCGTATAAATATTTTACGCATAATCAGTTTACTGTTCTTTCATATATTATAATACACACGTTACCATTATATTCTTATGTGTTTATCTTATTGTGATGCCTACAACATATATCAGAGTCGTTCACATAGCGAGTATGGAACACGTGGCAACACTGTACAGAGGTTCGTGCCCCACCCAAACCGCCACTTAAGATTGGTACCACCATAGGCGCCTCATGGCGTCTGCTCTCACCTTTTTTCTGTTACGTTACTGTTATAACTGAACAATCAAGATGGAGAAGTGGTAATTTTTAGCCATTTCAAAGTAAAAATAAAAAGTATGACAAAGGACATTCCAAATATGCACAAAATCATCTGATGGAAAAAAAAAAAAAATAAAAAGGATTGAAAAAGTTATCTTCTCCTGGTCTTCTCGTTCATAATATTCTGTTCCTGCTTAACACAAGACAATTACATTCAGTTGTGAGTGAGTGACAGGAGCCAGAGTGTTAATACTGTCACCAACAACCCTCACATGACAGGGACAACTCTAACGCAGGACGATTTCATTCAGCTGACTCATGGGACCATCAGTATTAACGTTTCAATCTTATAACAACTCCTACGTGACTCTCTCTCTCTCTCTCTCTCTCTCTCTCTCTCTAGTACGTGGGGTACGATAAAATACTACAGTATATGAGACGTTCTTTACAAAGTTTACTCACCTGCTTAGATCAAAAGTGCATTAATTTCTGTCCCACAAATTACACTCATCATAACCTCGGTGTTTCCCATAAGCTGTACTGTACATGATTCGTGTAGTGTCAGGAACCAGAAAGGGAATACAGGAAAGTGGGAGATGACATAGTAGATGTATAGTGATTTGAGACATACAAATATTTACGTTCTCTTCAGACATACTCAGTTCTCGTGCAGGTTAAGTACTTCACACCAAGCTGAAAAAGAGGAGCAACCTTGGTACGTCGAAAGCAAATTCAACAGAGGTATTCTTATACAAAGCTGACTATATAGCAGCGTCGTTTTATTATTTGAATTGTCCTCTATTAATTTCTACGTCTGTAACATGTCGGGAGATATTTTCTTTACTCCACGGGGAAACAATTAATGCAAGTGAGTGGATGTTTGTAGCTTGTCACGATTCAGACGCTGGTAGAATGCGATGAATTGGCTCTGTTCACTGCTGCTGGCCAAATCTGCAGCCTCAGGAAGGGAACGCAAAGAAGACTATTTTATATATACACAGCTGACAGTTCCTTACCTCAGCGTAAATAATGGCACCGACTGAAAACGGAAGCTCACTTACCTCTCCCAGAATGATTTTAGGGGAGACAGAGAACTATTAGACATCGAAATTGTAACACAACTTTCTCCCAAAAAAGTATCCAGTAGTATTAAGGGGTCTTTAAGAATAACCCGAATTCCTGATGGTATAGCTACTGGCTTACGTCTCACATATATGCTAAGAGTTAATTTCCTAAAGCCCAGTTCAAGTAGATATAGAATCTTAGGTTTCATCAATATATGTGACTGCCGACTTGCAAAGACTGAAAGGCTACTACTGTCACTTCTTGAATTTGTTGTCTTCAGACTCTCACTTAGGGTAGGTATGTCTCTTCTGTGGACTGTGGTACTGTGGTTCACCAGAAGAGGTGGTGTCAGGTACAGTAAATTCCTATGGTAATTTAATGGTGACATGAGACCTATGGCCTCTGTAAAGAGCATGGGTACTATAGGAAAATTTCTAGCTCCATAGCAAAGTTGCAAAGGAGATGGAAGGTATGTCTCTGAGGTAGGAATGTGTAAGTCTTCTTATTTTAAAATATCACTCTTCTTCTGTTGTGTTCCATCTCCTACGTGGTCCTGTTGTTCTGATGAGTGTATTGTGTGGCTGTCTCTACACTCGCACTGCCCACAAACACGGACGTTGCCGACGTGAAATTAAGTTTATCAGATAACAATGTGCTTAAACAGTCCAAAACATACTTTTCTACAGCCGTGTAATTGACCTATGTGTTTCAGTTGCCCCATAAGGAGCACAGGAGCCCGGGGCTAGGCAAGTGTTGGTCGTGACATTCAAGATGAGAGTGACCGGCCTCACTCATCCCTGAGTGGCACTAAGTGAGCAATAAACCCCCAACACCACCCCTTGGATATAAACCTTCACTGGCTCAATCCAATTGGAGCGCTGTAATTACCAACTAAACCACCAGGCGCCAAAATTTGGTTATATGGTTACCACCCAGCGTAGTAAATGGTTTCTTGGTGTACGGGAAAACATTTGGCTTGTCATTCAATGTAGAGTCACCCACAGGCAGAAGGAAGAGGAAAGGATGAAGGAAAGAAAGACAGAAGAGGGAACGTAAAGTCACCCGTAGGCAGAAGGACAAGGAAAGAATGAAGGAAAGAAAGACAGAAGAGCATGAAAGGAAAGAAAGATGGGGGGAGGAAAGGGCAGACACCCGAGAGCAGCACTACATCGAGTGAGTGGATGGTGAGCACCCCCACCTACCAATATATATATATATATATATATATATATATATATATATATATATATATATATATATATATATATATATATATATATATATATATATATATATATATTATAGCAGATAAGAATAACACGATCACAAATGTCACAGTTATCAACAAAGTAAATATAGGTAGTGATCATAGAATGGTGGGTTGCACAGCCAGATTCAATTTCAGAAATGAAAGAAAGAAGATAATTAAAGCTAAAAAGATATGCCCAATAATAATAAATGAAAACAAAGCAGTCTTTCAGCTGGAAATAAGGAACAGATTTCAGGCTCTAAGTAATGCTGAGTGTGACATTGATGAGCTGAATGACAGACTGACAAAAGTGCTAAGAGAATCAGCAGAGGTAGTAGGAAAACCTAATACAACCAAAGTTAAGAAGTATTCAGAAAAGACACTCGAGCTTATGAATAAACTAAAGGAAATGAAAGTTAAGACAGAGAAAGACGAAATAGAACGAGCAGAATTAAATAAGCTTATCAACAAAAGACAAAGAGAAGAAAAAAGAAAGAGAAACATGGATCAGATCAAAGAAACCATCAAAAATAGAAAAAGTCTGAAACAGGTCCGAAGTAAAATGGCACTAGGAAAGCAACAAATGACATCACTGAAAGAAAAAAACGGTGAAATCATTAAATGCAGAGATAAGATGGTGAAGAGAGTTGAAGAATTTTACAAAGAACTGTATGCATCAAAGACAGTAGTACCAATAGCTAACTTTTCAGTTGACACAAGTGAAATACCTGAGGTAACACCAGACGAAGTAAATATTTGTCTTAAAAATATGAAAAGAGGAAAGGCTCCTGGAGAAGATGGAATAGTAACAGATTTACTGTTGGATGCAGGAGCAGAAGTACAAAATAGGCTTGCTTACTTATTTACCCACTGTATAAAACAGAAGAAAATTCCCAAAACATGGTGTAATGCAATAGTTATTTTACTCTACAAAAAAGGTGACTCAAAAAATCTTAGTAACTATCGACTCATTAGCTTATTATCAGTTATTTACAAACTCTTCACTAAAGTCCTTACGAACAGAATAACAACAATTTTGGAGGAAAACCAACCTTGTGAACAGGCAGGATTCCGAAGCGGGTATTCGACCATTGATCATCTACATACAATGAACCAGCTAATTGAGAAAACTATAGAATATAATAAACCATTTTGCTTAGGTTTTGTTGATTACGCAAAGGCTTTCGACTCAGTGGAGCACATAGCAATTATAAATTCATTGCGAGAACAAGGAGTGAATGAGAACATTGTAAACCTGCTCGAAAACATATATAAAGAGGGAAATGCTACAGTTAAATTACATAAGAACTCAGAAAAAATTAAGATTGAGAAGGGCGTGCGTCAGGGAGATACAATTTCACCAAAATTATTTACAGCATGCCTAGAAAGTATTTTCAGAAAGGTAGACTGGGAAAACAAAGGAATGAACATTGATGGAGAAAAGCTAAACCATTTGAGATTTGCAGATGACATTGTCCTAATCTCATAAACAGCGGAGGCATTGCAAGAAATGTTAAATGACCTGAACATAGAAAGTCTGAAAGTAGGACTGAAGATAAACCGGAGTAAAACTAAAGTAATGTTTAATCCACAAACACCAAAGAGCGTTATCAGAATAAGCGATGAAATTCCTGAAGAAGTTAAGGAGTACAACTACTTGGGACAAATACTAAAATTAACGAAAGATAATGATAGGGAAATAAAAAGACGCATTACAATTGGATGGAAAGCTTTCGGTAAACATAGAGACATTATGAAAAGTAGCTTGGCAGTTTGTATGAAACGAAAAGTCTATAACGAATGTATAATTCCAGCTATGACGTATGGTTGTGAGACCTGGAAACTGACAAAATCAATGGAAAATCAATTAATCCGTTCTCAGAGAGCATTGGAAAGGTCAATGTTGGGAATATCTTTAAGAGACAGGAAAAGATCAACTTGGGTGAGAGAGTAGACTAAAGTCAAAGATATTATAGAAGTTATAAAAGAGCAGAAATGGAGGTGAGCAGGCCATGTAGTAAGAATAAGGGATAGTCGATGGAGCAAGAGGCTGATGGACTGGACACCAAGAGATTGTAAGCGTAGCAGAAAAAGGCCAGACAGGAGGTGGAGAGATGAGATAGAGAAATTTGCAGGGAAAACGTGGCAAAGATTGGCTCAGTCAAGGAATTCGTGGAGAAGGTTGGGGGAGGCCTTTGTTCAGCAGTGGACTAGTTATGGCTGATGATGATGATGATGATGATGATGATATATATATATATATATATATATATATATATATATATATATATATATATATATATATATATATATATATATATATATATTTATTTATTTATTTATTTATACTAAATGTAGTTTTTTCTTTACTCATATGCATTTTGGTCGTCTAATTACTCCTGAAACGGATACTAGAAACCTCTCAATGATGATTCGTTTTTCGGTAGCTGGATGCAAGGAGTTAGATGGTCATTTCAACTTTTCACACAGTCTTGTTCTTCATTTAAGCTCGATAGAGACTGCTTTAGTTATGCTACTGGTATGAAGAACAATGGCGATTTATATTTATTTTTCGCGAGTTAATCCTTTCTTATATACCTGTGTCATTATGTTCCCTTGATATCCTCTCCATAATTTTATTATTCAAATATATATCTCTTGACTCCATCACTCTCCGGCATTAGGCTACTTACTTCCAGCCTTAACTCCTCTGTCACACTCCACCTCCTTCTCTGTCTCTCTCTGTCTACCTGTCTGTCAGTCTGTCTCCCAGAGGGGAGAGAGAGAGAGAGAGAAAGAGTGATAAGGAGGACGCCAGTAGGACGCAACACCAGAAAGGGAGTGAGTCAAGAGGTACGTACAGAAAGTTTGAAATTTAAAAAGAAAAAATGAGGGAAATATTCTAGTATAGGAAAGGATAAGTTCCAATTAAAATAAAATAATGTGATTACAATGATCCCTTGATTACCCGACCCTCAATTATCCAACACTTGATTATCTGACCTTTGATTATCCCATCCTAGATCGTCTGGCACTCGACTATCCACCCCTCCACCCCTTGATTAGCCAACTCGTGATTATCTGACCCTTGATAATCCAACCCTCAATGATCTGACCCTTGGATATTCGACCTTCGATTATCCGACCTTTGGGTATCAAACCCTCGATAATCCAACCATTATTTGACGTGATTATCCAATTCTCGATTATTCGACCTATAATTATCCAACCCTTGATTATCCAACCCATGACTATTCAGTGCTAGATTATCCGACCCTCGATTATCCAACCTTTGATAATCCAACACTGAATCTGATTCCCGGTGATCCAACTCTCAATACTCCTAACTTCACTGATCCGAACCTTGATTATTCACCCTTGGATTACTTGCCTCCTGGATTAACTGATAGACATACTGACCCTCCTACACGTTTCACCATTACTGCTAATGGGTGTTTGGAGAGAGACTCAGTAAGGAAGGAAGCGGAGTGGGAGTAGGAGAATGAGTGACAATGTGGGAGTGAAAGTAAATCAGTAAATGTTAATAAGGGACTGTGAGTGCGTAAACAGAGTGCATAGCAGTGAATTATGGAGTAAGTGAATAAGAATGAATAAGAGTCTGAGAATAATTGAGTGAGTGAGTGATCTTGGGAGGGAGGGAGGGAGGAGGGTGAATATGTTTGTGCAAACACCCCCCCAAAAAAAAAATAATAATAATAATCCAACTTTTTGGACAACCTGACCCACCCTTCCCCTAACATGGATATATAATAATGGGACCACTGTATAAAATACAAAATATAAATGTCCTTACTAACATAAATGGATCTGAACAGGCTCTCTCCTTACTAACATAAATGGATCTGAACAGGCTCTCTCCTTACTAACATAAATGGATCTGAACAGGCTCTACCAAGTTAACTTGATGCTAAACGTCTAGCCTCTCACGTTCAGCACTTGAAAAATAAGTCATCAATGAAGGAGTTCAAACAACCGCTTCAGATGAAGTAAGCAGACTACCAAAATATATGAATGAAGTAAAGTAACATGTACACTATTACGCAGTGCATAGTGGAGTACTACCTGAAACGCGTAGGCCAATTATTTTTCAATAGCAAAGTATGCTTAGGATTGATTGAACATGTTGTTAACTGACATATTTAAAATCGCATGGGATATGTCTGAGTTTGTGTTCTTACACCGTTACCAGCACCACAGTGCCATGACACAGTTGGGGCACTGCAGTTTCTTTTTCTGGGAGACTGCCTCATGGTACCATTCTGGTGTGTCTGTCAAGAGGCTTACAGTATACGGAAACCAACTGTATGATGTCCTCGCAAGCTAGGTAACGTCTGGTGCTTACAGGTAAAATAACTTATGGCATGGTGCCACCACAGATGTGACTGTCCACTCTTTGTATCATCCCCACAGGTGTGGTAACATACAGTACTGTATGTGATGCCGAACAAATGCAGTAGGCTATGGTACAGCAGCCTGAAAAAGGCTATGCTACAGTAGCCTGAAGTAAGCTATGGTACAGCAGCCTGAAGTAGGCTATGGCACAGCAGCCTGAAGAAGACTATGGTACAGTAGCCTGAAGTAGGCTATGGTACAGTAGCCTGAAGTAGGTTATGGTACAGTAGCCTGAAGTAAGCTATATAAAAGTATGACTTAAGCTATGGTAAGGCACCATGAAGTATGCTATGGTATGGCATCATGAAGTAAGCTAACTGTATGGTTATATGGTACCCACAGGTACGGCGGGTGTCGTGGTCGATGACGGTGGTGGTGGTAAGCTGTGGTACGCCACCGTGATGTAAGGTACATTTCATATGGTACCCACAGGTACGGCAGGTGTCGTGGTCGGTGACGGTGGTGGTGGTCAGCGAGTCATCCTGGTTCCTGGCCGGGTTTGGCCGCTGGTGCCTCGAGGGTCGGCTGGTGACGTGGTCGACGCGGCTTCTGGCCATCACCAGCCTGCCACTCCACCTACACCACCACCACCTACACTCCACCCTCGCCTGTACCAACTCCATGTTGATGCACCGAGTGTCTACGGCACCACTCAGGTGACACACACACACACACACACACACACACACACACACACACACACACACACACACACACACACACACACACACACACACACACACACACAGCTTAAACTATAATCCTGTCTACTTTGTCTCTGCCATTCAGTGTCATTGCTGAATGACGTAGCAATAACACACCCAACCTGACTATACTTTGAGAATTTAATCTTGCAGAGGTGACGCATCAGGGTGTGTGTTTCTTGAGAAGGAGAAATAGCCACAACGACAATATAGATAAAGTCAAGTTGTGTATGACTGTGTCTCTCTGAGCATTTGTTCATTTCTGTCACGAGAACGGTAATAGACATCGACCTAATTCGTTTTGCATTAGGTCAGAGTATGTCCAGATAGTGTTAAAATTACAACAACAACAACAACAACAACAAAAGGCGATCACGCGACTTGACGGCGCGGAATTGTTGGAAATCTATCTATCTATCTGTCTATCTATTGCCAGACGCCATAATCCCGTAAGGGTGGCCATCGCGACTCAAAAATATGCGAAAATCATGTTTTCGACTTTTTGGTCAGAAATAGTCATTGTGGGCTCAATGAGGGTATGACAACGAAGATAATGGTATCTGCAAACTTTCTGTAATGGAAAGGCTATTAGTTAGTCCCACAAATTTTTGCAGGCAAGCACTAGTATAATATAAAACGATTTTTTAGCAGTAAAAAACACCACGATGGTCTTGTACTTACAGTGTCTCAGTGGAAGTAAGGGGCTTCCTTTGCATATTCTGGAGACTATAAAAGCATGAAGTTTCACCAAGAGTAGGTTAGTCATCTAACTTTAATTGTGGTGGACTAAGACAGCCTGGCCTTCGACACAAACATCACGAACGGGACAGCAAGGGATTGGTTGTTGCAGTGCTTTTACAACTATTCTATCAAGTTACTTTGGTGCGGTCGGCTAATAAGTGTAAAGAATGAGTAAGTGCCAAATCTGTAATTTTAAATAACAAGTCTCATATTTTTAGCTATTAATTACTTGTATATGTACTTTAAATATTCTGTATAAATTTATTTATAAAAAGAAGCTATATACTTATAATGAATGATTCTCTTGTTGAGGATGAAAACGGTGGCTTTCATTAGACTTGGCAACGTTGTTTTTGCGACGTTGACACGTCTTGCGGCCTGACCCCGTGACCCGGATCGCTTATTAGCAATACCCCGCCATGGACGCATCTCCTTCAATTCGTTCTTGTGTCCTCCACAGCCAAGCAAATGAAGTGATTTACAATGTGAATAAATATTTCTTAGAAGAAAAGGCAAACAGAGGACCAATAATAATGTATACTTAGAAGAACAGTCTTAGCATTCTACGAAAGGAAAGAAATGAAAAAAGAAAATGTTGGCTTCACCGGGTTAGATATGGCAGCATCACTAGCGGTCACAGTCCTGAGGGAACCACGCCTAAAGTAACTCGATAGAATAGAAGGAGTATGAATCAATGACTTTTAAATCACAGCATAAGAAAGTGGGGACATTTTAAATCAGAGCAATATTATGTATGGAACAATTTGATATTTATTTAACAGTTTACTGTTAGGTCTGGAATATTTCATGCTGCCTGCCCTCCACCTTGAGTACTCCAAGTGTTAGCAACACCTTGTCCTTTCCACTGCTTTTGGCATTAATTTATGCAGAATGCTCAAACTGCAGTTGGCATCAGTTGAAATGATGCTATAAAAAACTGCATGGTAAATCCCAAAGACGTATGTTCTATTGGCATATCACATGGACCACCTAGCACACATCCATACATATTGGTTGTCAGTACTCCACCACTTGTGATAAGGGCAGATTTGTTTTTTTTCCTTGAGTTACTATACACTGATATTGTTATTTTCGAGTATATTTGTATTTCGGTATACATATGTGTAGCCTACATTTATCCCGCAGAATATTTCTTTTCAAACTGTTCTGTTTAGCAGGAATAATTTTGGTATTTAATGGCTAAATATTTGTGTGATTGGTAAAGTTCGGATATAGCATGAATATAATTGTTGCAAAGAAAATTACAATAAAATACGTTCACATTAATAGTCATGTGTTCCGTTAGATTTGATTTTTTGTTTTGTGTACAGTTCAGCTTATTTTAGGAGATACGAAGAGCCCTGCCAAAAATCACATAAAAAGATTATACGGGAATTCCCAGCCAGTAAATTTGACAATCTATTATAGACCATTCAGGTCGACAATGGGACTTCTATTGTCAGTTACAGGAGCGTCTAAACCCAGTCAACAATTCTAGACCAAAACTTTCAAAACCGAAAAATACATGGCAATGCAGCATGTGGTTTAAAACTTATGTATAGGACTCGACAGAGAAAGAACAGAATAACTGAAGAAATTTATTTCATTCTCTGAATGAGCCTGATTCACTGTCCGTTAGCATTATTCTCCTTTCATTCAGCGGTATTGTATACTTTCCTGTATCTCATTTGGCAATCTCTCTCTAACTATTGATCTATTGGAGTGGCACAGAAACACTGATAGTATGTAACAATGGGGGATCCTATGGTCCATTAAACTACATAATGTTCCAACTATACTTTCTGGGACAAACAGTCCACTGTACATCAGGTTTTCCCATTCATTGGTTGCCTTGGGATCCTCGTCTTCGCTAAGGGTAAACCTCTGGGGAGTTTTGTTCACGTTCTGTGGACGGGCACCACTTGTGTCCTTAGTGATTTTCTTAAACAGGATTTAAGAGTGGAACTCGGCTCCACCTGACACTCAGCTGCAACATGATCACTGTACTTCCTGCTCTGTCTTTCTGACCAGGGTGTATTTTCTTTTACATCATTCCCAAGAAAGCACAAAAATGATCAGCGAGGAAGCTGTTGGGCAAATGGGGCCGTCTGTAGCTCCGGGATGTAAGCTCGACCAGAGGGTATATGTAGAAGGGCAGATGGAAGTAAGACGGGAATGGCAGGTGGAAAGTGGATGGTGTAAGAAGGGTGATTGGGAAACAGGAGAGGAGGAATATAAACTGAGTGGCACAGGTATAGGAGGAAATAGAAAAATATGAGTATATGAGGTAGTTAGGGATGAAGGCTTTGCAACAGGGACAACGAAGGAGGAGCTGGGAAGGCAGGTGGACTCGAGTCATGAGATGTAGGGTGAGACTAAGCAAATATTATCAATGTCTGGACGAGGGGTGAGAATTCCAACCCAAAATGGAGGTAAACTGGGTTGCATGTCTTGGACGGAGCAGCTCTAATCCCTGGGTGTTTTCAGTGTTGTGTGACAGAAGTTGCATGTACCATGTTTCAGTGTTCCAGACGGTGGGCATTAAGAGCGCGGCTGATCCAATTGCATGTAGGGAAGTGAACATAGCGTGGCAGTTTCTAGTGTCCTGGTACACCTGGGTGCACGTACTGTACACTTGTCCATATCAAGGTTACATGGCTACTTCCCAGGCGAGCGTTGGGACATCTCAGCTTGTGCAGCATATGCATGAAGATTGTGGATACAGCTCGGGAGTCCCATGTGGGCGCCTGAGTGAGCGTGGTGTCTGTCTGAATCGGTTATGGATAAGAGTGGACAGTTTCCCTGCGGCGAGGGATATTCTCAGGGGAATAGCCAGGATTTTGATATGGGGGAGGCTGAATTTTAGTTGTCATTATTCTTAAGATACAGTTGCTTGGAGAGTAATATAATAGTTTCTAGATTAATGGAAAATGTATCTAGTGTTAAATAACAAAGGAGGGCCCCTAGGAAACAATCATTGATAACTGAATTAATAAATGAAAGTAAATAAGCGACTAAATGATTATGTCTTCATTCAGCTTATTCTGTTAGGAAGGGTAGAGTGGGATACTCATAGACAAAACACAAACATGATTTGAAAAGCGATTCTCTTTACGCCCCTTAAAAGTGAAATTTTTTTTTTCCATAAATATATTCACAATGTTATGTAAGCGGGACCATCTTGAATTGGATGTAATTGAAAGGTAATGACTGTGTAATGTTTCAGAGTGAACGTCTTAGCCTACGAGCCCTACAGCCCCCCTGGAACCAACCCGCTGTTTGTGGCTTCGTGGACGCAGGATAGAGGACTGATCAAGAAATCGCGCATCCCATATTATCCCAATAAGTATTCCACGTAAGGATTTTTATATATATTTAATAAGTCCATGTGCTAGAAAAATCTGAGAGGTCAGTAGGAGAGTAACTGGAGGGAAGTGATGCTGGTGATGAATGCTGAAGGATGAAATATATATGGTTTGTGATGGATGCTGATGGTGCTGTGTGGCATCCAAACACTGAAGTAAATAAGTAAAAGGATCTTAATCAATTTAAGGATAAACACATCTCTGCAGTGGTTAACCTGTAGTGCTTACTGTGAGGGGAAATAGTCTCTTTACCCTCCAGTTTTATGTGTTTTTTTACTTGTGTCTCTAGTGGAAAGGTACGGAAAGAACGGCGACCATTTGTGCACTTTAACAAATACTTGGTGCTAGAGATGGACACCTTCATGTGGTGGCACCGATAAAATCGGGCGGCTCGACGGCCTGGGTATACATACGTAACTCATTTATTTTCTTGTCCACAAAAAGGAGAATGGTGGAATGAAGGAGAGAAGTTTTAGCCCGTAGTTCACTGGGTTGACCTATAAGATGAACCTGGAGCTACAACAATAACAGCAACACCAACTACTACTACTTCTACAACTACTATTAATTGTAGTAGTAGTAGTAGTTGTTGTAGTAGCAGTAGTAGTAGTAAATACTTAAAAGTTAGTTGCAGGAGACCATCAACCCTTCCTAAGTGATACTGTTCTGGGCGCCACTCCATTGACGTTGGTTGATCTCATTGGTGGCATCTCTAGCGGGTCTGGTGTTGTTTTCTTCAACATGCCTCAGAGTCCCGAGGTGGCCATGAATTTAGGCAGCTCCACTGTTGTTCCTCCAGGCGAGTCAGGGAAGGGAGCACCCAACATGGGGTTCCCCAACCATCGTCATCCTCAGAATCCTAGGGGTAAAGTGGAGCTAATGGCAATGTGGTTCAGGTTGCATTGCTGGCAGACACTGCTTCAAGTCTCGCAGATATGTCCTGGTTGCCAGTATGGTGACTATCTATTTGATCTGAGAGTTAGGTAGGGAATCAGGTCCTCGCATGTCTCGACTGTGGACTGACCATCTCGCTTCTTATCACGGCTACCACAGTTCTCCCAGTTAGTCGAAATTGTTGACAAGGCAAGTGTCCGTCTTGTTTTTTATTTTCCGTGACCCAGGGATGTGCAGGGAGTCAGCTCAGGGTAGGGCTGGAGGTCAAGGAAGGCCGACCATTGGTGTGGCACAGTAAATCACCTAGAAATGCAGATGTAGGAAGGCAGGTTGATGCAGATGTGAAGAGGTTGATTGATGGAGAGGAGAGGGGAGGAGAGGAGACAGGAACTGGCAAACTGGCTGTGGGGACTCCTACTGTTTGGCTTGGTAGCTGTGGTCAGGGAGTCTGGAGGTGGTGGTAAGGAGTGGGTGCTGGTATGGCGTTTCCTGGTCAGGTGGGTTGGTAGTTGTCTGGGATATGGGGGTTAGGGAGTAGCCATCATTCTGATCATTTTGAGATGCTGCTCATTAATTTATGCTTCCACGTGGTAAAGCACTACAAGCAAAATATAATTAGACCCATATTATTCTAGTAGTCAGTTCGGTCACTTCAGATGTTATTCATGTTTTTCACACCCCTTTCAACCCAGTCAGGTTGTCAGTTCTATTAAATCACTTCAGGCAGTGTTGCATTTAGGCCACTTCAGCCATGTTTAGATCTAGTCATAGCATTTCAGAACCATGCTTGTTAAATCATATCCAGTCAGTTTATTCTTAGTCCATCATGATCAGCTTAAGTTCATCATGGTTTAATTAGGTAAAGTAATTCAATTTAGTCCAAGTCATTTGGATTTAGTTAGATTCAGAGTCATCAAGGCTACTTCAAGTCCAAATATATTCAGAGCTGTTCCACACAGATTTAGGCTGATTAAGTCAGGCCAGTTCAAGACCATTCAGGCTTCTTCGAAGGAACACTGCCTTCCCATGGCGAAGAAGCCCGTACATCTCGGTGACCAGTATATCCGAGTTAGGTACAACCATACGCGGCAGAGTCACTACCAGGAATCAGATGAAAAGGGTTTCCCTTGCAGTATTTTCATGAGACAGTTCTTCGAGGAACTGGCTCAAACTTCCTAAAGCAGATCCAGTTAGGCATATTTAAATGAAATTAGGTATATTCAAGACCGTGCCATCTAATTTGTCCCAGTCAGATCAACAGAAGTTCACTGAAATGAGCTTAGGTCTACTGTAATTATCATTTTAAGCCCAGTAAACTGGGAAAAAGGAATAGAATGGCGATGATGAATGAAGTGCAGTTAGATTGCTTTATGTCCATTTGGGGTCTTTGGCGTCCTTATAGTGAATTTTAGATTAATTCATGTCCATTCAGGTCACCTCACATTCATTCCATTCACTCTAGATCATTCCAGTCCTGTTCAGAACTATGCAGAGTAATGTAGGCACATATCACTCTGTTTAGGCAATTCCAAACCATTTCAAATCACCTTTGATCCATGAAGTGATTTCATGTCAGTATAGTTAATTTATTATTATACCCACTGTCGTGAGACCTGGGCAATAAAGGAAGAGGATATTCGCAGGCTCAAACGTACAGAAACGGCATTGATTAGGTGGATGTGCAGTGCATCCCTGAGTGCGAGGCCTGGGGGGACTAGATTTATGATGTAAGAGTTGAGAGGTAGGATGGGACTGGAGTGTATTGGTGTTGTGATGAGGAGAGGTAGACTGATCATGTGGAGAGGAAGCAGGATGATAATTGGGTGCAGAAAGTGAGAAGTGTTAATGCTAGGGGTTGGGTACCGAGAGGCAGACCGAAAAAGACCTGGGACGAGATCATTGAGTGTGACATCAAGGATAAGGGACTAAATAGGGAAGCTGCCAGAGATCGAGCAGCATGGAGTCCCGCCATTAGCTGCCCAAGGCTGATGCATACAAGCATGCTGGAGCCTTCAAAAACGAAAAAGAAAAAGAAAACGAACTGTAGCTTATGCCAAAAAATCAGCTCTATCTCTGCCGCGATTTTTGGTATTTTACAGTTCAGGTCTTCCAGATTCCTTTAGTTCCCTGCAGGTCCACCAGAATTATTCAGGTCAACAGAAATCACACTAGGCCAGGGAAATGAAAGTGTGTGCCAAAAACTTACCCATCAGTCTTAAGGTTTTCGAGGTTTTCAGAAAAGTCCATGCATGTCTTCCAGGTGTGAGTGTGGTGGGTGGAGTGGAGTGGGTGGGATGGGCAGGGCTTCTGAGTGTAATGGTTTTGAGACAGGTCTATCCAGGTCTTGAACGTCTGAGACGGGTGGGTGGGAGGAGCAGGTGGGATGGGCTGGGACGGTGTGGGAACAAGGTGAGGGTAGTGAGCTCAGAGAGAAGAGAATACATTATCGAGGGAGTAACCATAAAGCTTTCATTAAGTGGGCAGAAGGAAAGCTAACAGGACAAAAAGACAGGAAGGAATATACAACTAGTCAGTTGAAAGGAAATGGATGTTGTATGTGCTATGATAAGTTCGTGAAGATATGCTGAATAAAATTTTTGTCTCAAACCCACCAGCCAGTCACTTAAATTTCATTCATGCCACTTTCTGATGACTATATTCACTTCCGGAGAGACATTTCGAAATGGGGGGATCAGATATAACCTCATTAGCTCCTCGCCTGCTAGACGTCCTTCTTCAGTTGAATTAAATGGTGTTATGAACATATATATATATATATATATATATATATATATATATATATATATATTCATGCGAGGAAGAAGGAACCAAAGGCTAGGAGCCCGCATAACAATTCCTTCCAAGAAGAAAACAAAAACAATACAAAAGAGAGTCAAATTCAAGATCCGTTCGTTTCGAGATGCCTTGACACACTGCATTTGAAAGACTGGAGGTCATAGGATGTAGGAAATACAGACAGAGGGAGACAGTTCCAGAGTTGATCTGCTGCATAAATGAAGGACTGAGAGTAATGGCTGACTCTTGCATTTGAGAGTTGGACAGAAAAGGGATGAGAGTTTGTTCCTAAGATAGACGGGTGCTATGCGCCCGTTGTATAGGAGGGATGCAAGCAGACAGTTCAGAGGAGCAGTGATCATGGAAGTAACGATAGAGATTAGATAAAAATGCAACAGTCCGGCGAAGTGACAGAGGTTGAAGGGAGCCAGTAAGAGGAGGAGAGTTAATGAGATGAAAAGCCTTTGACTCCACCCTACTGAGAAGAGCTGTATGAGGGGAGCCTCCTCACACATGAGATTTGTACTCTACACAGGGGCGATTAAAACTAGTGTATAAAGTCAAGAACTGTGCAGGGGTAAAGAAGGTACGGAGTCGGCTTAGCACACCTAATCTCTTGGAAGTAGATTTTACAAGAGATGTAATATGATCTTTCCAAGATAAATCCCGAGTGAATGAAACCCCAAGCATGTTCAAGGATGATGCAGGATTGAGCTGGATATTATTAAACATTAGAGGGTACTCCTGTGGAAGATTTTGCTGGGTTGATAGGTGTAAGAACTGAGTCTTTGATGTATTAAAAACAAGATTATTTTTACCCCCGTCAGAGATACGAGCCAAGTCAGACATTAGGTGTGCCATAGCCTCATCTCTTGTTTGTTGAAGTAACTGCTGAGATGGACGTTGTGGGAACCGAATGGAAAGGTGGAGGGTGGAGTCATCAGCGTACGAGTGGTTAGGGTTAGATGTACAGCTTCGAAGATTACTGATGAACAAAAGGAAGAGAGTTGGTGATAGGACAGAGCCCTGAGGGACACCACTGTTGATAGATCTAGGAGAAGAACGATGGCCGTCCACAACAGCGGCTATAGAACGACCAGAAAGGAAGCAATAGATGAAGGCACAGAGAGAAGGGCAGAAACCGTAGGAGAGCAGTTTGGAAATTAAAGATTTATGCCAGACTCAATCGGAAGCCTTTGAGATGTCAAGTGCAATGGCAAAGCTTTCTCCAGAGTCCCGAAAGGAAGATGACCGGGAGACTGAAAGGTAGGTGAGAAGATCGCCAGTGGAGCGTCCCTGACGGAATCCTTACTGACGATCAGAAAGATGGTTGTGACAGGAAAGATGCTTTAAAATTTTTCTGTTAAGAATAGACTCGGAATGCTGAGGAATATGCTGAAGAACATATAATCGAACTAAGTGGATTTCATGAACAACAGCATCATGACCAGAACGTTCTTAAAAATAGTACGTAATATTTTAAATGATTCATTTTCTGGCTGTTTGCTAGATGTATAAGAACTGCAGGTACAGTCGTGGCCATAAATAATCACCTATCCTCCTGTACCCCGTGCCTCAGGCTGGCTTCTTTATGCGCAGCAATGCACAGTCTACTAAGAGGGGCTGAGAGAGAGGGACCAGAAGAGAAGGGAAGGTGGGTGGGGGGACGAGCGATGGTGCTGGGGTGGAGTGAGGGAGGGGAGGGTGGATAGGTAGGGGAGGGAATATGAAATGCGAAGTTTTGGCCACACTATTTGTCTTTTCTTTCATTCAGGGCATCATATAAAGGAGTTACTATTCGGTAGATAAAGCTGCCTTGCAACTTGTATAGCGGCGTCAGGTAACAAGCTTTAGATAGGTGGTGATATCAAGGGCTGGCTCGTGAGAGAAATATACTGATGTAACAGATCAAATAATAGTGCGGAGCCATCGAGATCGTGTGGACCCTGATTGTCAACGCCTGGAAGTCAGAGAACAAAAGGACACGTGCCCGCCTCCTCCACCGCACCAGGGACGAGTTGGAGCTGTTCAGATGAAACCAGCAAACCATCAACAACATTGTTTCCCCGGTGCCGCGAAGCCTGCGTGAGGTATTTAGGGCTTTCCTGGTTGCATTGGCTTGACCAATGTTGGTGAACATTGACACAAATATATTTTGGGACTTTGGGTGGGATTTTGTTTCTTTTTCCCTCATACAGATTTTGAAAGATACCGTTTTCATATCCACCCATGAGCACAGACATCAAAAGTATTTGCCTTTCATGCACAATTATTTTAAACAGCCTTATCATATACAGATGTCATTAAATAATTATTGAATTGACATGATGGTGATTGTATAGAGGGAGTGTATACCGAAAGGATGATCATACTTACTGTGGACACAGCCATGTCAAAGGTTGCATGTAATATTTAGTTCCAAAAATTAATTACATGTAAGGGTAGAGGACGTCTCTTACACAAACATCACGGTAGTCAAAGCCATCCACATTCCATTATGCGTGTGAAGTCAAAATACACGGATAAACTTAAATATCTCGCTCCGCACTAATGTTTGATCTGTCACGTCAGTATATTTCTTTCACGAGCCAGTCCCTGACATTACCACCTATCTAATGCTTGTTATGTGACGCCGCTATACAAGGTGCAATGGAGCTTTATCTACCGAATATTAACTCCTTTATATCATGCCCTGAATGAAAGAAAAAAGGCAAATAATGTGGCCGCAATTTCGCATTTCATTCTCCCTCCCTTACCTACCCTCCCCCCATACCCTCACTCCACCCCAGCACCATCGCTCGTCCCCGCACCCACCTTACCTTCTCTCTCTGGCCCCTCCCTCTCAGCCCCTCTTAAACCAGTGTGACTTGCCGCGCATAAAGGAGCCAATCTGAGGCACGGGGTACAGGAGGATAGGTGATTATTTATGGCCACGACTGTACATGTGTGTGTGTGTGTGTGTGTGTGTGTGTGTGTGTGTGTGTGTGTGTGTGTGTGTGTGTGTGTGTGTGTGTGTGTGTGTGTGTAGGGGGGGAGAGGTATGGTTCTACTTCACAGCCATTATGGAGTGCAGTTTTGTTAGGGTCATTTGGCCTGTACGGCAGAGCCTTGATTATGAAAGGCTTCAGTTATGTATGGATGGATATGGTGCCTATTTCACTGGACATACCACTGATAGCTGTTTCATTTTCATACTTTTCACCCCTACCTGCCCAGGAAGAGCTCGACGACTGGTTTTGTTTTCACTCCGTTTGTCCTTCTTTGTCCGTTAACAACTTTACGCGAAAACTACTGGTGCGACTTTGACCAAAATTACAGGGATGATGGGCTATGAGCTTCTGATCACTTGATTAATTTTGGGCCAAATTGGGCCAAGGTCCAGGCTGTAGGCCCCCCCCCCCAAAAAAAAAAAAAAATCGCCAAAACTGCTTTCAAATTCGTCGTATCAACATGAAACCAAAACCTAAATGTGCATCTTTCAAATCTGCATCCTATTACATGCCTCATTACATCAGGGGTGTCACCCCCTAGTTAGCGGTAGGGAGGTCTGTGTCAGGTGGGTCGGGCCTAAAATTCCAAATGGGAAAAAAATCGTCAATTTTCAATCGATTTACTCCAATTGTGATATGTGACATCTTTGACCTGATGTCCTGTTGTGTTTATACGTCAGCACTAAAATGACTGCGGGGGACGGGTTTGCTGAGCCTTGACGCCGCTTCTTGTTGTTTCCTTGTTTTCTGGATTCTACTTTACCTCATCCCCAAAGTGGAAAAATAAAGTCATGAGGATAATGAAGATGATGATTTGTTTTGCGGCACAATGGGGCGTGGTGTAATATTTAACTAAGTGTGCTTTGTGGTGAATGTGTATACAAGATCAGCTCTGTGAGACTGAGAGCGGTCATAAGGTATAGGGAAGTAAGCAAGAAAGTAAAAAAAAAGAAAAAAAAGTCCGTACACGACAGTATATATTGTGATCCTCACTCAGACATATGAAAGTGAAGCTTGGACTTTATTGGAAGGACAGAAGTCAAGGGTGAGAGCTGTGAATAAAACTTATGTGAGAAGAGAGTGTGGAGTTATATGGAGTGACAGACAAATGAGGAAGTGAAGGAGTACTCTGGTGTTGATGAGGATATGCTGGAAAGCAATAAGTGAATTGCCATGCGATGGTTTGATCGTATGTAGACAGAATGGAGAAGATATTGACCAGGAATGGAATGTGACTGTAAATGGTGAGAGGACACCGAAGATGAGTTGGAGGGATGGTGTGGAGAGAAATATGAATGAGGATGTGTGTTGGAGAGGTGGGGCCTGATGGCAGAGGACAGAATGATATGGTGATGATTTATTTGTGGCCACCCCTTCCGGGATTAAGGCATCTGGCTATGGACAGATAGACAGACAGAATGATGGATAGATAGATGGATAGATAAATAGACAGAGAAATAGATAGACAGGGAGATAAAAACCATGGCAGTGGTGTCATATTTAATCAACTGTGTTTCGTGTTTCGTGTCAGACTAGCACAGCGACCAAGAATTGTTGTATCGCGAGTGATCCACTCGGCCGAGACGAAAGCGACCGTGGATGACCCAGACCACCCCGGGGAGAAGAAGATTGTCGGCTTCAATGCAGAGAACCAGCTGATTGAAACCATCGCTAAGGCCATGAATTTTACGTAAGGAAAAAAAATCATGCCAACCCCTGCAACCTGACGAACTTTTTCTTTCATTCTTGATACTCTCGGAAGTTTTTATACACTATAGACATTTCGAACTGGAGGGTTGAGATTTAGCCTTCATGGACCCTTCAAAGACGGAATATATTCTATTTATTCTTGATGTGTCCAGACGGTTTCTTTATCACTTTAAGATCATGTTCCTTTGCAGTTTTAATAATAACGTCCTTTCTATCATTTCAGGTTCAGTATATTCTCTGTTTTAATAATACGGCCTTTATTACTGTATTACTTCAGCATCAAGTATATTTTCTGCTTTAATAACACGGTCCTTACTATCACTTCAGGATCAGGTTGGCTCAGTTTTAACTCCTCGGCTGCAACACTGTATATTTTTGTCAATTGCTGGTGTGGCATTTCTGGGAAATGCCACACCTACCCCTTCCCCTCTGTGGCAGTATTGGTGGTGATGGTGGTGGTGGTGGAGTCGAGGATGTGGAGGGGCCAGGCTGTGGGATCGAGGACACAGGAGGTGGTGATGAGGACGTTGGATGTGGTGGTGATGGTGTCCCAGATCATAGTAAGGCCGGAGATGGTGAGGGTGATGATGACCACTTGGTGAGTGGGTTCAGCAAGAAGTGCAATGATGGATGGAAGAGGTGGTGGAGAAGGCTTATTCGCCCTCCTTTCCTTCCCTCCTCCTTTCTTCCTCCAACTCTTCATCATTATCCTCCCTTTTAATTCCTTTTTCACTAGGCACATGATACTCTGGCTCAGAATCACTGGCAGCTACAGGGCGCCTTTCTGGTACATGGATGCGCTTCCTGCATGGTTGGGTGGGAAGGGAGATGGGAGGGAATGGGAGATCAGGAGCGATGTTGTTACTCCATCATGTACAGCAGATGACTGGTGGGTTGAGCCATGTGGGCTGGCCTGGGTATGCCCAGATTGGCCACTTATTAAACACAGACAGGAATTTGGCGACAAAATAGAGCATACAAAGTACAAAGAATCACGTATACCTTCACGGAGGTCCATCGCAGCCGTCATCATATGCTTTCCACAAAGGGTAATGCAGCCGAGGGGTTAATAACACGATCTTTACTATTGCGTGAGTCAAATTTGCTCTCACTTTTAAAAATTAGAACATTACTATCACTTAAGGGCCAAATTTGCTAGCACTACTATCACTTTGGGATCAAGTTTGCTCTCAGAGTTTTTACAGTTGTTACTGTCACCTCAGGATCAAATACAAGCAGCCTGATGATGACGAGTGGGGAATGCTACGCAGTGACGGGTCCTGGAGCGGCATGATTGGCATGGTGTACAGAAGGGTAACTTACTTATCTACTGCCAGTGTTTGTGGTCCATTAACTCTCTCATGCTCATAGACTCACTTTTAGTCAACTATATTATTCCGGCATCAGGTGAAATAGAATATTAGAAGCGGTTCCGACCATAAGAAAAATGGTAGAGACCAGAGTTGGATAAAATACTTTTTTTAGGGGTCAAATACAAATACAAATACCGCACTTTTGAAGTTATGATACAAATATACAAATGCAAATACTTTTATTCCCAAACTCAAAAATACAATTATAAATACAAATACCTACATATCAGAAGTACATTTTATCATCACTAATGCACGGAAAATTTCACAAATTGCCTGTAACAATACATAAAACAGTATGAAGAAATACAAATACAATACAAAATACTTTTTTTTGGGTGCCAAAATACAATTACATATACAAATACTTTGAAAATGTATTTAAATACACCTCAAATACAAATACAGTTGTATTTGATCCACCCCTGGTAGAGACAATAATTAACTCTCAGGTCCCTATGACTCACTCTCGACTGGCATTAGCTGTAATAGGATGTTAAAGCTCTCCCAACCACGAGAGGGCTAATGTTCACATATTATTATGAGGCTTCCTATGGCTTACCTTTTGCTGAATAAAACCGTCTGAAATATAACACTAAATTGTCGTAAGCATGAAAAGTTTAGTCTATGGATGCATCAGATCATACCACATTATCATTTTGGTGCAGGCACCCTCGAGACAAAATATGCCAATACGGTGTTGCATTTGTATTTAAGCAAACTTTTGCCTCAGGTTTGGATATGTCAGCGTGACATTACCCTACCATTCCTGTAAAGTACCTCATTGATTTACTTCAGATTTTGATACCACTTTTGTCCCACCAATCTCTGGGTGGTAACCATAAATCAAGGCTGCCAAGTGTTACTACTCTTCATGCGAGTACTTCCTCATGTTCACCAACTTCATCTACGCAGTGCCACCTTAACTTCTCTGCCATTATTTCACTGAACTTCGTCATGTTATGTTTTACTCGCAACTTATCTGCTCGAAACTTTTCCCCATTTCCCTGATCATTATTTTTTCCTCTGCCACCTTTACGCCATTGTGATCTTTAGTAAACTGCAGAATGGTGTGATAAACCACTTTAGTTGTTCTTGGCTCTGACACCTCTCCCTTCAATTCCCCACTCTTACACAGTCATTGCCTTCTGATTCACCACTTAGCCTTGCGCTCCTCTGTTTACCTTCCATATGTTTGTATATATTAGTAAGGACATGTAAAATATAACATTCCTTGATTACAGCTAGTCTGAGATATGAAGAGAACAACAGTCCCGCAAACAAGAAATAAATACAATGAAACAGACCAGCACCATCGATTTATAAGATTCTTGCGACTGTGAATTCAAGAGCGGTATGGTACTTGGCACCTATGAAAAATAATTCTAATGCCCCTCAGACACCATAGGCGATGATGTGCAAAAATCAGTACAGGAAGGGTACAGGATCAGTTGGTTGAACACTCAGTCGGCATAGCATACTTGAAAATAAGGTAACGTTCAACGAATCTTCCAATGGTTGAATGGTCTGTTGGGTAGAAGTTACCTCTCACAAGGCAGACCCGAGTTCAAGTTTCATTGAGAACACAGTATAAACACGAGTGAAATTCTGGCATTCGAATCCGCCAGTTAAATACCTGTGTATGTGTTGTTTATAATTTATATTTGCCCTTAAACAGAAAGGCTTTCCAATATATTATAGCAATATTCATTCCTGTGCATATTTCAGCTGCAAGTCTTCTTCACATTTGCTTTCTTTTCAGGAGGCGGACATTGGTCTTGGGCTGTTCACAATGACGCCTGAGAGGTACGATGTGGTGGACTTCACAGACCCCGCATCCTTCAGTTATGCCCGCATACTGGCAGTTCGGGGCAGCCTGGAAGGGGACCAGTGGGGCTTCCTGCTGCCTCTGACACTGGAGGTGTGGCTGGGCATTCTGGTGTCACTCGGGGTGTACGTATTGATCATGCTGGTACCCGCCAGTCTTCCTGTCTACACACTCAGCTCCAAAAGGCTGTTCAGTAGTGCACACAACTGTATCAGAGTGCTGCTGCAGCAAGGTCAGACTGATGCCTAACCATTTACTTTATGTTGGGATAGGTGATGTTACTATGGAGTTATGAATAAATGTGCCAGATGTGAAGTTATTAAGAAGACATGTACACTGGTTCCAGACTTGATCGAGAGGTCAGGGTGGTGGTGGTGGGAGCGTGTAGTGCTGGGGGTGTGGATGATGATGATGTTGGTGGTGACACGCAGCTACGCCAGCAACCTAATGTCCCTTCTGGCCGTCAGATACGTCTCAGAGCCTCTACAGTCACTCGAGGACCTTGTCAACAACCCTGTCAAGGTCTTCTTAGTGAAAGGCACAGCTGAGGAACAGGCATTTATGGTAATAATCAGAGCAGAAGACAGTTCTATTTCCAGCTGCCAGTTCAACTAGTCAAATAATTTCTTTAACAGGCACCTTCCTGGAAGCTTCTAAAACTGATGGTAACCGGTTCCCTCCTCTTCTCGGTTCCTGCTGGTAAATACCTGAGTGAGAGTAGCACTGATGCTGTGGAAATACTAGGTTGAGATCATGCCTCAGAGCCTTGTTTTTGCATAGAACAATTATTACAAATGTTCTGTAGACCTCTCGCCTGCTTTGTGAACAGGAACCTCATTATCTGAGCTACTCTTTCACATTCCATATTATATAGTCATATGTTAATGCACCATGAGCCTTCCCAGCAACCCTATTTACCGGTTTATTTGTCAGTTGTGTGAACATGATTTTTTTTTTTTTACATTAAAACAGTGATCTACAATATGCAGTTCTTAATTTTTATACGCATAATCAGTTAATGTCATTTTGTGCAACAGGTTGGAATATTATCAGCAATACCTTAGGCTACTCCTTTCAGCTCTGCATGTACAGTATAACTGCTTATTTATTGAAAATAATTTATTCTTTTTTTTTTTTCATACTTGATTCGCATTCCATAATATATGAACAAAAATTAACCAGTGGCATTACCATCATATGTTATATTATGCATTAACTAATATATACACCGTAGACCCTCATTGTATGGAACCTCATTAACCTGAACTTTGCTATACTGACCATTATTGGCCTACTGAATAACCTTCCAATATCCCAAACAAAAGATCAATTTTATCAAGGTGACGTGGCCACCAGACTGAACAAGTGGTAAATAAAAGGTAATTTTGTCATTTTACTTGTTCTACTGTTTAACCCATATCCACCAGGTAACATCTATACATGTCATACTTGGGGTGCAACTTGGCCACCGGGTAGTGGCTATAAATGCAGGAGTGTTCCTGCCACCATCCAAACTGCCATTTCATCTCAGGACCAAAGAGTAGGAAGGGAGTCGCTCTCGTGTGGCCAGTCAGCTCAGACGTGCCTGAGACCTATGGTAGTGTTGTGCTAGTGTGCTTTAGTGATCTGTGATAGTGGTTGTGTTAGTGTGTTGTAGTGATCAGCGATAGTGCTGTGCTAGTGATCCGTGAGAGTGTGTGTTGTGGTGACCCGTAGTGACCCGTGATAGTGTGTGCTACCTTGTGTGAACTAGTGCGTAATGGCTTCCTCGGCAGAGAGCTGTGTCCCCACTGCAGGTACTGAAAAGGACTACCTTGAATTAAAGGAGGAACTTCTCGAACTGAAGCGGGAGGTACAAATTCTCAGGCAGGAGAAGGCACAGATGAGGGAATTGTTGGAGGAGATGTTGGAGGAGAAAGAGAAAAAGGCTGAAGGTTGGACACTAGTTAACAAGGGTGCAACGAAGTTCACCCTTAAAAAGCAAACGGAAATTAAGACAACTAATGCATTCGACGCACTACGGGACGAATGTGAAGGGAAGGCAGAGAGGAAGTAGAGGAGAAGGACGGTGAGAGAACTTCCAGTACAGGTAAGTATAAACAGAACAAGAAAGGTAAGAAAAATGTTGTTGTTGTTGGAGACTCCCAGGTGAGATATCTGAACAGGGCCATGTATACTCCACTTTCGCTAAACATGTGTGTCTTCCAGGGGCCAGGGTGGCTAATGTGGTAGAAAAATTTCAAATATCGTAAAGGAAAGTGGTGACAAACCCACTGTGTGCCTCAGTGTAGGAGGCAATGATATTAGTAGCCGTAAGAGTGAGGTACAGTGGAAAAGGTACACAAGTTGATGTTAGAAAAGGTTAGGGAGAGGGAGGAACCCCTGTAGTGCTTGGTGTTTTACCAAGGTGGCGGGTTGGAAGGGAATGGTTGAGCAGGGCAATAGGGTTTAATTGCCGCCTTGAAAGGTATTGCAAAGATAATGCAATACCTTTCATAGACAGCTAAGGACCGGTTTTATGGACGGAGTGCCTTGTATAGTTGGGATGGGACTCATCTTAGCAGGCAGGGAGTTACTGTTTTAGCTGGAATGATAGATAGGGAGTTGGAGGGATTTTTTCGAGATTGAGAAGTAGGTGTACAGGAAGATGCAGCAACTACACTCAGAAATCATTATTACCATGTTTGGATAGATGCATCGATACTTGCAAAATTAAGAACAAAAGTTCAACCATTAGTGTAGATACATCCACTCAGGCACTTCAAATTGAGCAGGCGATGATAGATGATAGAACAAGCGATGATAGAAGGGCGATAAGCGATAGTACAAAAAATTGTTATATTAGTAAAGTAAAGAGTTTCCCAGTTAGTAATAAAATAAATAACAGCAAATGCCAAGGTAGAGGCATAACTACTAGTAATAATCTGAAAGTGTACTACACAAACAGCCGGAGTTTACGTAATAAAATGGATGAACTGAGGGCTTTAATTTGTCCAGAGAAAATAAATATTGCCGTTATTAGTGAAACTTGGATGAATACAGACACTCGAGAATTTTTAGCAGAATATCAGATAAAAGGCTATAATATTTTTGTGTCAAACCGTCAGGGAAGAAAGGGGGGAGGGGTAGCTATTTATGTAAAGGATTCATTAATCTGTTATAATAAAGAAGACATTAAAGTAAATAGGGACACAGAAAGTGTCTGGGTTGAAATTAGTAACAATAGGGAGAAATTAGTCTTAGGAGCAATTTACAGATCTCCTAAATTAAGTAGAGCTGATAGTAAATACCTTTGGGAGGAAATGAGGAAAGCATCACAGTCCAGCTTAGTAATAATTATAGGGGGCCTTAATCTGCCAAGGATAGATTGGAGAATTCAGACAGGAGATGCAGAGTCAGAGGAATTTCTAGAGGTAGTACAGGATAATTTCCTTTATCAGTATATAAGGGAGCCCACCAGAGGTAATAATATACTAGATTTGGTTTTAGCTAATAAAGAAAATATCATTAGCGATATAGAGGTTGGTGGACGACTTGGTAATAGCGATCATGAAGAAATTAAGTTCAAATTTATTTGGGATGTCTGTTCCACTGAAAATACCTCCACCGTTCCTAATTTTCGTCTAGGAGATTTCGATGGCTTAAGAGCTTATTTCCGAACGGTATTCCACAGGGAGATTAGCTATTGGAGGGAATGCCAGGCCAGTGTGGAATCCCAGGTCATAGGTCAGGCGCAGGAAACACCTGGAGATGTCCGTCAGGTGTCTGTGAGGGAGGAGGTGGTAGATAGGAATGTAGTCCAGGTGACGGAAATTAACTCAGCTACAATACCAAGCAGACGTTCAACCAGTGAGAAGTATAACGAGTTAATAAATATAATACACGGAGGCCAAGATAGATATATTCCTTCAAAGCCGTTTAGAACTAATCATTCGGAACCTAGATGGTTAAACAACAGATTAAAATCTCTCATAGGCCAGAGGAAAGGAATATATAGAAAAATAAAACGTGGAGAGGAACACTTACGTAACCGGTACACAATTTTAAATAGAGAAGTAAAGAGGGAGATAAGAAAAGCAAAGAGAAGTTATGAAATTAAGGTTGCCAGTGAATCAAAAGAAAACCCCAAGGGTTTTTATCAAATGTACCGAACGAAAAATAAAGACAGGATAGGACCACTCAGAACAGAATCAGGTGACATTACCAGTGAAGATAAAGAAATGTGCTCCATCCTAAATAATTATTTCATATCAGTATTCACCAAGGAAAATCTAAGCCTGGTCCCTCAAGCACCAAATATTTACCATGAGAATACGGAAAATATTCTTAGTAAAATAACCATTAGTAAGGAGGACGTATTGAAAGAAATTAATAAGTTAAAACCTCAAAAATCGCCAGGTCCGGACGATATATATGCAAAAATTATAAAAGAAACCAAAGAAGAATTATGTCAGCCACTTTTAACGTTATTTAATGACTCTTTAAGTTCAGGAGAAGTTCCAGAGGCGTGGAAAACCGCAAACGTAGTGCCCATCTTTAAAAAGGGTGATAAATCAGCTGCGTCGAATTATCGTCCGATAAGTCTAACGTCAATAGTAGGAAAAATGTTAAGAGTCAATTTTGGCAAATAAGATTAGAGAACACTTAGAAAGATTTAATCTTATAAACGAAAGTCAGCACGGATTCAGGCAAGGACGATCCTGCCTCACAAATTTGTTTTCATTCTACTCGGAGATCTATGAGGCAGTAGATAGCGATAAAGCTTACGATGTTATTTATCTGGACTTTAGTAAAGCTTTTGATAGGGTCCCACACGAAAGGTTAGTTAGAAAGGTTCGAGCACACGGTATAGACGGCGATATCTTAAAATGGATAGAATCCTGGCTGAAAGGACGAAAGCAGAGAGTATTAATAAATGGAACTAAGTCGGACTGGGGATTAGTAACTAGCGGTGTACCACAGGGTTCAGTACTCGGTCCCTTATTATTTATCATATATATAAATGATATAGACTTAGGAGTCAATAGCAGCATCAGCAAATTTGCCGACGATACAAAAATAGGGCGTATCATTAACTCGACTGACGATTGCCATAACTTACAGAAAGACCTCGATACATTGTCCAAATGGTCTAAAACTTGGCAAATGGAATTTAACGTTGAAAAATGTAAAGTACTTAACGTAGGCAAGACCATTGGAGATACTAAATACAGCTTAGATAACAAAGAAATTAGCAAATCGGAATGCGAGAGATCTAGGAGTTATGATTAGTAACGACCTGAAACCTAGGCAACAGTGTATTAATGCGAGAAATAAAGCAAATAGGGTCCTAGGATTTATTTCGAGAAGCGTGAGCAATAGATCGTCTAAAGTAATACTAAAAACTTTATCTAGCATTAGTAAGGCCACATTTAGACTACGCAGTACAATTCTGGTGTCCTTACTATAGAATGGATATTAATTCGTTAGAAAATGTACAGAGAAGAATGACTAAAATGATACATGACGTCCGGAACCTGTCATATGAAGACAGACTGAAAAGACTAAGTCTGCATTCGCTAGAGAGGCGTAGAGTAAGGGGAGACTTAATTGAGGTGTTTAAGTGGATGAATGGTATAAATAAGGGAGATATTAGCAAGGTACTTACAGTGAGCATACAGGATAGAACTAGAAATAATGGTTTCAAACTAGAAAAATTCCGTTTCAGTAAGGAAATCGGTAGAAATTGGTTTGGTAATAGAGTAGTAAACGAATGGAATAAGCTACCTAGTAAAGTAGTTGCTGCCTCTTCCATTGAGAGTTTCAAGCATAGGCTAGATAAGCATATGACAAATAAGGGGTGGATATAGAATAAAGAAAATCTTATAACCAATACTAATTCAAAAAAATTTTCTTTTCAGGTTACACTATGATAGTCTCTATTCTCCTTTCACACTTTCCTGTAAAATGTCCACGCCAGTTTTTCTATACGGCGTGGTGTTCTTTCTGACTTTTTCCTGCCGGCTTCGGCTGGAGGGTTTGGAGGGCGGGGGAGAGCCTTCTTCTTTGCTGTCCTTATCTCATTCTAGTAGTTCAGTTACTCTTCTAGGAGCTGCCTAGCATGGGCCAACCGGCCTACTGCAGTTATCCTCTCTTCTTATGTTCTTATATCACGCACACGAGAGTCAGTCTGTCCCATGCTTTCGCCAGGTGTAGAACGATGTCTTCAGGTTCCCATTTGTCTGATTCCGATCTTGTATCCATGGATCTGGATCCAGATTATTTTTAATGGCTTAGGCATTGATGGAGGTATGCCATCTCTGAGTGCTTTCTAGTTACTATTATATTATTATTGTTGTTGTTGTTGCTGTTATTATATTATTATTATTATTACTATTATTATAACTATCATTATTATTATTATTATCATTAAAATGCCGGAAATAGCGACACCCCCGGGAGGAGCCTATGGAGGGGCAGACAGAGCGCGACCCGACCCCAGGCGACAGGGCCATAAGTCTACCTGGGCCGCGCGCTCCTATGACCCCGAACTCGCCCACAGCCACCGTAACAGGAAAAGGAGACTACCTTGCGTGCAAGCTGACCCTCAACAGGATATGGATGGAGCTACTCCTATAGCTCCAGGCAGCACCCCTGTGACGACCGGTAGCCACGCCCTTTGTGAGATGGCCTGTAGCCGCTCACCCCTTCATCAGGAGACGGCCGGTAGCTGCTCTGCAGGTGCCCTAGAGACGGCCAGTAGCCGCTCACCCCTCTTTCAGAAGACGGCCGGTAGCCGCTACCACCTTTGTCAGGAGACAGCTGGTAGTCACTCTGAAGGTGCTCCTGAGATGTCCCGTAGCTGCTCACCCCTCCTTCAGGAGACGGCTGGTAGCCGCTCCCCCACACGGACCACGGCCAGTAGCCGGGCTTCAACGATGGCTGGAAGCCGCACCCCTGAAAGGCCATGGCCAGCAGCTGGGCCCTACGGCAGGAGACAGCTGGTAGCTAAGGTGCCCTTGAGATGGCCGGTAGCCGCTCTAAAGGTGCCCTTGAGGTAGCTGGTAGCCGCTCACCCCTCCCCCAGGAGACGGCTGGTAGCCGCTCCAGCCTTCGTCAGGAGATGGCCATTAGCCACTCTGAAGGTGCCCCAGAGACAGCCGGTAGCCGCTCACCCCTCCTTCAGGAGACAGCCTGTAGCTGCTCCCCCACACAGACCACAGCCAGTTCCCGGGCTTTAGTGATTGCCGGAAGCCGCACCCCTAAAAGGCCATAGCCAGCAGCCAGGCCCTACGGCAGGAGACGACCAGAAGCCACTCTTCCGTCAAGTGCTGCCACACCCCCTTAATGTGACGACCTCCAGGAGTAGGGTCCCAGTCCTGAGGCCTTGTGCTGTCCCTAGGGTTGTTCTCCGCCCAACTGGCTCCAGAAGGACCCTACCTGATGGATTCCGATGAAGGCCGATGCCACAGCTCACTCCTGACAGTGTCCCCAATGGCAAGAGACCGCAGCCACCGAGCCCCCGAGGCTGCCCCCAGGACCCCCCAGGCAAGGCCTCTCCCGACCCCGACACAGACGACCCTCGTCCTCCATCAGGCACCTAAGTGAGAGCTTCAGGAGGCTGTTCAGCCCCAGCCCTAAGGGCTGCACTCCAACTCCCAGCCCTGACAGTGCAGGGCCCTTCGCTGCCCACAGCCCTGGATGAGAGAGGACACCCCTACGAGTGATCCCGTGGCTGCTGGATACAGAGGCCACGGGCGGGACTCAGCCCCCATCAGGAGTCAGGCTGTGAGTCCTCCTGCCGCCCCCCTCCCCCACTAACCACGCCGCCACCCCGCCGAGAGTGAGTGACAGTGAAAAGTGCAGTGACAGTGTAATAATGACTGGAATATCGGGCAGTGTATTATCTGAGGGAATCTAAGTCCAAGGCCTATTAATGTGTGATAGTGATGATCTGCGCAGATAGTGAAATAGTGCGAGTAAGAAGGAAGACCCAATAAGAGTGCAGTGATTTCAGTGAACATCAGACTAGTGTGATTCCTCTGCACTGCAAGACCTGTGAATTAGTTGCTCAGCCTAGGCACAGTTTATATATCCCTCAAAGTGACAGTGGTCTATTCCCATGCCCAAAAGATCTCACACTGTTCGTTGTGCTGTTCACCTGCTATCCTGAACTATTGTCTAAATAGTATCCTGCGTGATACTACTGTCCACGATACTTGCATATGACTTATAATTACCCAGATTCCTGTTGTTGTGACATCTACCTGTTCCACATATAGAATTAGTCAATACACGTGTAAGGTTGTTGCCTTGAGTTTTTGTGTCCTGCCTCTCTCTTATTTGTCTAAGCTCCGGTCTAGAGAGAGAACCCAGCTGCACACTAGGTGTTCACAGGACTGGAAGCTGACCCTTAAACACCTAGCATAACAATTATTATTATTATTATTATTATTATTATTATTATTATCGTTATTACTGTCCGGGTTAAGTGTCCCCCAGATTCCCCTATCTAAAATCACTTAATCATGGCAGTTGTTTTGGAGAGCCTCGGAGGGCCCAATACCTGCTCAGGGCCCCAACCAAATGGGCAGATTCGCATGGCCATGTAGAATGTGAGAGGTGTGAATAAGGAAAGCAAGAGGTTGGAAGTAGTGAATGTGTTCAAGAGTGCGAGATATGCCGTGATGGCATTTTGTGAAACAAAGATGAAAGGGTGTGTAGTGGAGGAGTGGGAGGGTGTGAAATGTGTAAGATCGGGCATGAATGGGCGAGGAAGATGCAAGGAAGGAGTTACTTTGTTGATGAATGAGGTGTGGCAGAATGGAATGAGAGATTACAAATGTGTCAGCTCGAGGTGTATGTATGTCAAGTTTCAGGTGAAAGTGGTGGTGATTGTAGCGTATGCACCGTGTAAGGACAGGAGTGAGAGAGAGAAAGACATGTTTTGGGATGAGCTGGATGAAGCAGTGGCAAAAATGCCCAGGAGATATAAGGTGATTGTAATGGGCGATATGAATGGAGGAGTAGGCATTGGTCCTGAGGATAACATAATGGGCTGTAATGAAGTACCAGGAGAAAATGATAATGGGAAGTGACTGAAGGATATGTATCATGGAAGGAGGTTGTACATTTGTAACTTGTTTTTCAAACACAAATATGCACATAAATATACATGGCATGGAGGGAGAAGGGATCGTGTTGAAAGGAGCCTGATTGATTACGTGCTTGTAGAGAGGTCGATGCTGGGAATTGTTGCTGATACGAGGGCCGTGGGAGGAATATGTGGAGGTCTGTCAGATCAGATGATTGTGGTATGAAAGTCAAACTGAGAGGAGTGAGGTGGACCAGGACAGAGAGGTGCAGTCAGGGAGAAAGACTGAAAGTCAAGAAGCTGAGGATCAAAGAAATGGCAGATAAATACAGGACGAAAGTAGGGGAGGAGTTAGAATCAGTGAATTGGAATGAAATGGATCTGGACAGCCTGTGGAATGCATATAGGAGTTGCTTACCTAGAAATGCTAAAGTGGTGTGTGGTGTGGCAAGAGTAATAACAAAGAAGAAAGGTACGGCATGGTGGGCTGAAGAGGTTAAGAGAGCAGTGGAGGAGAAGAGGAAGAAGTGGTTAGAGTGGTTACAGGACAGGGGTTCAATTGAAATAAGAACTGAATATACTGAGAGAAAGAAGCACGTAAAGAGACTAGTGATGAGGAAAAAGAAGGAGGTAAATGATGATCTAGGAAGAAAAATGAATAAAAACTTCCCTGAAAATAGGAGGTTATTCTGAAAAGAAATGAGGAAATGTAGATGTGAAAACGGAAAGAAATATAAAGGTGTGAAGGATGTAGGTGGTAGATTATTAACCCATGGGGATGAAGTAAAGACCAGATGGAAAGAATATTTTGAAAGCCTGATGAATGGGAATAGAAAGAGAAGAGCCACTGTAAACATGATTGGTACTGGGGGTGTGCAGAGAAGGAATGCATTGCCAGGAAACGTGACACTCGCACAAGAGAAGAGCGCTGTAAAGTGACTGAAAAATGGGAAAGCAGCTGGGGTTGATGAGGTGTATGCAGAGATGATTAAGTGTAGAGGAGAGAGCGAAATGAAGTGCTTGTTGGAGATAATTTATGTAAGAAGGAATGGATGAGTGAAACTGTGCCAGCAGAGTGGAAAAAGGCTGTGGTTGTATCCCTGTACAAAAACAGAAGTGAGCGAAGTGTGTGCTTATCATGGCATAAGTTTATTGAGTGTGGTAGGGAAGGTATATGGAAGAATTATTATATAGAAACTAAGAGAGAGATCAGAAGTCCTAGTGAGTGATCAACAGGGTGGCTTTAGAAGTGGCAGAGGATGTGTGGATCAAATATTTGCAGTGAGACAGTTAGTGGAAAAGACTTGTGAGAAGGACTATAAAGTGATTATGAGATTCATGGATCCGGAAGAAGCATACGACAAAGTAAACAAAGAAGGAATGTGGAAGATTTTGCGCATGTACAGTGTGGATGGTAAACTGCTAGGTGCCGTCAAGAGTTTTTATGATGGTAGTGACGCATGTGTAAGGGTTAATGGGCATCTAAGTGAATGGTTCATTATCAGTGTGGGCTTGTGACAAGGCTGTGTGATGTGCTCATGGTTGTTCAATATATATATGGATAGGATGATGAGAGAAGTAAAAACACGCGTAATGGAGAGGGGGATGGCGTTGGCAATGAAAGATAATGGATGGATATCTCAAATTTGTTGCATGCTGACGATGCAGTACTACTGGCAAATACCAGACAAGAACTTGGTGGACTAGTGTAGCGTTTTGCTGTCTGTGAGCGTCGTGCCTTGAGAGTAATGTAGAGAAGAGTACAGAGATGGTTACTGAGAGAGAAGGTGACTTTCAGTGCGATGTTACAGTGAATGGAGAGAGACTGGAATTCGTGAGAGTTCAAATACCTGGGTACAATGATAGAATAGGAGAAAATGTGCAGAATTAGTGGAAAGTAGAGTGACACAAAGAAGGAAAGTAGCTGGTGCTATGAAGGCCTTAATAAGAAACAGAGGCTTGAGTGTTTCAGGTGCGCGAGGCTTACTTGAAGGAGTGTTGGTATCAACTTTAATATATGGATGTGAGACTTTGGTGTGGTATGAAAATGAAAAGTCAAGAGTGAGAGCAGTGGAGATGGGACTGCTAAGGAATGTATGTGGAGTGCAGAGAGTGGATAGGATACGAAATAATGCGATTCGTGAAAGATAAGGAGTGAGGAAATCTGTGGACACAAGAATCAAAGAGACTGTACTGAGATGGTATGGTCATGTGGAGAGAATGTTTTTTTTTTTTTTATGCGAGGAAGAAGGAACCAAAGGCCATGAGCCCGCAATAAGAGTTCCCTCCAAGAGAAAAACAAAATACAAGACAGGGCCAAATTCAAGATCCATTAACAATAGAGTGGTGAAAAAGGTATATCTGAGCGAATTTGAAGGAGGAAGGAGGCGAGGTAGGCCAAGGAGAAGGTGGAGCGATATGGATAAGTGTGTGAGGAAGAGAGGTTTGGAAGTCGGTGAGGCCAGGGGACTGACAAGAGATCGAGCTGGATTGATGAATATTGTGAGGAGAAGTGCTTGATCGGGGATTTGGCACCCCTTTTTAACGTGACAGCTTCCGGATTGCCTATCGGATATGTTTATGTGAAACTACAGAATGTGGTGAATGTTTTTGGCGTATCAGACAGAGCCAGGATTCTGGGGGCTTGAATGATGAGTGGATGGAAGCGTGGTCCATTGGATTGGGCAAATTTGGGATGTCTGGACATTGCTACTCCTCACCCTGCCCTAGGGTGGGAAAGGAGGTCCGGATGATGATGATGATTATATTTATTAGTAGTAGTAGTAGTAGTAGAAGTAGTAGTAGCAGTACTATTTATTATTATTATTATTATTATTACTATTATTGTTGTTGTTGTTTTCATTATTTTTATTATATTTATTATTAGTTATGATCATTATTAATTTTATTTTTATTATTATTATTATTATTATTATTATTATTCTCATCTCCATTTTTTTCAGTGTGCGAAGAGTGGTCCCATGAGAGACGTGTGGAACCTGCGTGATGTAGGTCGACTTGTATCTCTTAATTCTAAACAACAAGTCAACCTGACCTCCATGTTGCTGAGGGAGAAGGGGGCTCTTATCAACACCGACATATACCTGAAGAAGAGGATGGCTAAGGCCTTCACGGAGAAAGGTGATTGTGTGTGTGTATGTGTGTGTTCTTACCTAATTGTTCTTACCTAATTGTATCTTTACAGGAATGAGTCAAGCTCGTACTGTCCCGTGTCTTAAACCATATTTATCGTACATATCCTTAAATTTGTGAATTGTTTTGGCACACACTATTTCATTCGGTAGAGCATTCCATTGATCAATTGCTCTGTTTGGGAAACTGAATTTCCTTACGTCTTTATCACCTCTCATCTTATGCAGTTTTTTGCAGTGTCCTCTTGCTGATGCTTCTCCATATGTTAAGTAATCATTTATGTCTATTTTCTCCTTTCCTGATATGCATTTATATAGCATTATCATGTCACCTCTTTTCCTTCTCTCCTGTAGTGTTGGTAGATTCAGTTTATTTAGTCTTTCTTCGTAGCTTAGGTCCCTTAAGCTTGGTATCCATCTTGTAGCGGCCCTTTGAACTTTTTCAATCTTGTCTATGTGCTTTTTGAGATAAAGACTCCAGACTACTGATGCATATTCCAGGGTTGGTCTAATGAATGATGTTATTATCCTTCTTAGCATGTCTTCATTTATGTATGTGAATGCTATTCTCATATTTGCAAGCAGTGTATACATGTTCCGTACCTTCTCGCTGATGTGGTCAGCCGGAGATAGTCTGTTATTGATAATCACACCTAGGTCTTTCTCTCTTTCTGATGTGTATAGGGTTTTGTTTCCTAACTTATAATCCCAATCAGGTCTTTTTCCACTTTTACCAAACTTGATTACATGACACTTGTCCACATTGAATTCCATTTGCCATGTACTACTCCATTCATGAAGTTTATTTAATTCTTCTTGTAGCTCTTTACAAGAGTCTGTGTTAGTAATTCTCCTTTGTATTTTTGCATCATCTGCAAACATATTCAAATAGCTCTCATTTCCAGTGTTACTGTTTATATCATTTATATACACTAAAAACATGATTGGTGCCAGCACTGAACCCTGTGGTACTCCACTAGTCACTTCTTTCCATGATGAGTAGTTTCCTCTTAGTACTGTCCTCATTTCTCTTTTTATGAGAAAGTCTTGCATCCAACAAAACAGTTTGCCTCGAATTCCTCCTCCATGGTACAGTTTCCATAAAAGTCTTTGGTGTGGTACTGTGTCAAAAGCTTGAAATCTAAATAGATACTGTCCATCCATCCTTCCCTTTCCTGTATTGTGTTTGCTACTCTGTCATAGTAGCTCAACAGATTAGTAACACATGATTTTCCTTTTCTGAAACCAAACTGTCTTTCTGTTATCATACTGTGTTCTTCTAGATGATTTACCCAAGCTTTTCTTATAAGTTTTTCTAATACCTTGCTTACAACACTGGTCAGTGATACTGGTCGGTAGTTGAGTGGATTTTGTCTGTTTCCTTTCTTGAATAAGGGGACAATATTTGCTTTTTTCCAAATATCTGGTAGTTTACCTTGACTCAAGGATTTCTTGAAAATTAAAAATAATGGTTTACATAACTCCTTTGCACATTCTCGTAATACCCAACATGAAATTTCATCAGGACCACTTGCTTTTCCTCTGTCTAATCTACTTAACTCCTCCTGTATTACTTTTTCTGCTATTTGTATATCTGGTAGTATGTGTGGACATGCGTGTTCCACATAGTCCCTCTCAAAATTTTTTCTTCTGTAAAAACTAATTGGAAATTCTTATTTAGTGCTTCACAAATATCTTTCTCTTGTGTATAAGTGATTCCCTCGTCCGTAATGGATTGTATTATATCTTTTACTTTTGTTTTGCTTCTGATATAGCTGTAAAACAGCTTTGGTTGATCACTACTTTTATTTATTATATCCTCCTCAAACTGTTTTTGGGCTTCCCTCCTTATTCTTGTATAGTCGTTTCTTGCCAGTTTGTAATTATTGTATGCCCTTTCACTATTGTGTCTTCTGTATCTATTCCACAACAAATCTCTTCTTTCTTTTGATTTTTTACATTCTGTATTGAACCATTTCTGTATTTTCTTATCTGCTTCTTTGTGCTGTGGGATGTACTTCTGGACTCCTATTTCATAAAATTCACAAAAATTTTTATATACAGCATTTAAATCTTGTCCTCTAAGCTCATTTTCCCAATCAATTTCTAAGAAATACTTCTTTAGGTCTTGATAATTTCCCTTTTTATAGTTTAGGGTCTTTTTGTAACTATCATTGCTGTTTACTGTGTCATATGCTATCCTGAAGTTATAGTTTAGTACTGCATGATCGCTTTTGCCGAGTGGAGGGTGATATATTAAACTGTCAATATCATTTACTTGCCTTGTAAATATTAGATCTAGCACAGAAGGTACATCAAGTCCTCTTTTTCTGGTGGTTTCCCTCACATGTTGCGTTAAGAAAAACTCTTGTACGAGATCCAGGAGCTTTTGGTCCCAACAGCTTTCTTGGCTATTTATATCTAGAGTATTCCAATTTATATTTGTATTGAAGTCCCCAGTTAGTATAATTCTTTCCGATTTCTCTTCCATTTTATGTAGCAATGATCTTACACTCTGAATTGTACTCTCTGCCAGGTCCTCATATTCGTCTCTTTCCCATGTGTTTGATCTGGGTGGCATGTACAAATTGGCTACAATTACTTTACCTTCAGATGTGTCGATCTCTACTGCAATCAGTTCTACTTGTGATGGTATATCTAGTTTTATTTCCTTGACTTTTAGATTTTTCTTAGTTAATATTATAATTCCTCCTCCTTTTTTTAAATATCTGTCTCTTCTCCATATATTGTATTCCTCTAAGTTTAGTATGTCATTTGATATCCTTGGTATTAATTTTGTTTCAGTTAGGCATATTATTTGTGGTTCATTTTCTCTGACATAATCATTCATCTCTAGTAATTTAGATGCCATTCCATCCACATTTGAGTACATCAACTTTATCATCTTATTTATATACTTGTCCTGACATGGTTCTACTACCTTCCTCCTTTTTCTTCCATCCTGTTTGTGTACCACTTTCGTACCTGCAATCCTATTACTTTGTAAAAAAAATTTCTTCTTGTCCTCTTCTGATCTTCCCTCATTTTTTGTTTTTGCTTCCTCCCTTTTCTCTTTCAGTAATTCCAGTTCTTCTTGTGTTAGGCATCTTTTTATCCATACATTTTTGAACTCCTCTTTTTCCTTAAGATTCTTTGCCTTTTTTATTATCTCTTCCACAGTGTTTACACTCTGGAAAGTCACCTTTAGAGGTCTTGTCTTGTTTTTCTCGAACTTCCCTAACCTTTTGTGTTCCTCTATGTCTTTACTACAGATTTCCTCTGATACTTCTTTCAGTAAGCTCATTACATTTGCCATCTCCTTTTTGTCTCTTGTGATCTTGTTTTTAACTTCATCCTTTTCTATACCAGTGATTACTGTTGATTTATTTATTTCTACTGAATCTCTGACTAACTTTGGATTGTTTTGGATTATTCTCTTCACCTCCTTTTTAATGCTTTTTTCCTCCACCCTTGTTTCTAAGTCTTTCTTTACTTTCACCATTTCTGCATACGTGGTTTCTACATCATTTTTGTAGCTTTGCACAGCTTCATTTACTTGTGTTATCTTCTCCTCAATATCACTGCTCTGGTCAATAAGCCTGCTAACTTGCCTAATTGTCTCTGTGTCATTTTTGAACTCTTCCATAACACTCTCGTGATTGACTACTGTACTTGCCATTTCACTAATTTTCTTCCTAAGTGTACTCTATTCCACGGTTAGTTCACTGATGGTTGTGTCTTTCTTATTGGCCTCCCTTCCTAATTTTTCTATTTCTTCCTTTTGCAAGTGCATCTGCTTCTTTATTTCATCAGTTTCATTTTTGAAAGCCATTTCTAGTTTGTTTACACGTTCAACCAGTCTATTGTGGGTCTCTACTTCAACCAGTTCTTGGTAGAAATCATCATTTTGCTTTTTACCTTTATCCCTTTTCTTTTCCAAATTTGTTTTACTGAAGTATGTATCCATTTTGCAATACTTAAAGTGCAAAGCATATACTTACAATCTCCGTCTTGTTGTAAACAAACCTCAGAGACGACTCAGCGTATTCTTCCGTCTTGGTTCTATTTCCTGTTTTTACAAGTCTTGTTGAAACTTATTATTTTTTTCCCTTTTATAATGAACAATCATTTAGTCTAACCTGGTACTGAGCTTGACTCATACAAAGATACTATTTAGGCAATGCCACTGGCCGTGATGATTTGGTACGGAGCGCCGGTGTCACACGTCCACCTAGCTTGAATCCCTCTGTGTGTGTGTGTGTGTGTGTGTGTGTTTTAACCTAATTGTTCTTACCTAATTGTATCTTTACAGGAATGAGTCAAGCTTGTACTGTCCCGTGTATTAAACCATATCTATCGTACATATCCTTAAATTTATGAATTGTTTTGGCACACACTATTTCGTTCGGTAGTGCATTCCACTGATCAATTGCTCTATCTGGGAAACTAAATTTCTTTACGTCTTTATCACCTCTCTTTTTATGCAGTCTTTTGCAGTGTCCTCTTGCTGATGTATCCCCATAGGTTATGTAATCATTTATGTCTGTTTTCTCCTTCCCTGATATGCATTTATATAATCATAATCATGTCTCCTCTTTTCCTTCTCTCCTGTAGTGTAGGCAGATTCAGTTTTTTCTAGTCTTTCTTCATAGTTTAGATCCCTTAAGCTTTGTACCCATCTTGTAGCAGCCCTTTGAACTTTTTCAGTCTTATCTATTTGTTTTTTGAGATGAGGACTCCAGACTACTGATGCATACTCCAGGATTGGCCTGATGAATGATGTTATTATCTTTCTTAGCATGTCTTTATTTATGTATGTGAATGCTTTTCTCATATTTGCAAGTAGTGTATACATGTTCCTTACCTTCTCACTGATGTGGTCAGCCGGAGATAGTCTGTTATCAATAATCACACCTAGGTCCTTCTCTCTTTCTGAATGTGTGTAGGGTTTTATTTCCTAATTTATAATCCCAATCAGGTCTTTTTCCACTTTACCAAACTTGATTACATGACACTTGTCCACACTGAATTCCATTTGCCATGTATTGCACCATTCATGAAGTTTATTTAATTCTTCTTGTAGCTCTTTACAAGAGTCTGCACTAGTAACTGACCGTTGTATTTTTGCATCATCAGCAAACATATTTAGATAGCTTTCATTTCCAGTGTTGCTATCTGTATCATTTATATACACTAAAAACATGATTGGTGCCAGCACTGAGCCCTGTGGAACTACGCTAGTCACATCTCTCCATGATGAGTAATTTCCCGTTAGTACTGTTCTCATTTCTCTTTTTTTGAGAAAATCTTGCATCCAACAATACAGTTTGCCTCGAATTCCTCCTTGATGGTACAGTTTCCACAGAAGCCTTTGGTGTGGTACTCTGTCAAATGCTTTCTTGAAATCTAAATAGATACTGTCCACCCATCCTTCTCTTTTCTGTAATGTTTCTGTTACTCTGTCATAGTAGCTCAACAGATTAGTAACACAAGATTTTCCTTTTCTGAAACCAAACTGTCTTTCTGTTATCATACTGTGTTTTTCTAGATGATTTACCCAAGCTTTTCTTATCGGCTTTTCTAATACCTTGCTTACAACACTGGTTAGTGATACTGGTCGGTAGTTCAGTGGATTTTGTCTATTTCCTTTCTTGAATAAGAGAACAATGTTTGCTTTCTTCCAAATATCACGTAGTTTACCTTGTCCCAAGGATTCCTTGAAAATTAAAAATAATGGTTTACCTAACTCCTTTGCACATTCAAGTAGCACCCAGCATGAAATTTCATCAGGACCATTTGCTTTTCCTTTGTCTAATTTATTTAGCTCCTCCTGTATTTCTTTTTCTGATGTTTGTATATCTGGTAATATGTGTCTGCATGCCTGTTCCATATCATCCCTCTCAAAATTATTTTCTTCTGTAAAAACTGACTGGAAATTCTTGTTTAGTGCTTCACAAATATCTTTCTCTTGTGTACAGGTGATCCCCTTATCTGTAATGGACTGTATTTTATCTTTTACTTTGGTTTTGCTTCTGATGTAGCTGTAAAAATAGTTTCGGTTGATCACTACTTTTATTTATGATATCCTCCTCAAACTGTTTTTGGGCTCCCCTCCTTATTCTTGTATAATCGTTTCTTGCCTGTTTATAGTTGTTATATGCCCTCTCACTATTGTGTCTTCTGTATCTGTTTCACAACAAATCTCTTGTTTCCTTTGATTTTTTAAATTCTGTATTAAACCATTTTTTTTTTTTCTGCTTCTTTGTGCTGTGGAATGTACTTCTGGACTACTATTTCATAAAGTTCACAGAATTTTTTATATATAGCTTTTAAATCTTGTCCTCTAACTCCTTTTCCCATTTAAATTCTAAGAAGTACTTCTTTAGGTCATGATAGTTTTCCTTTTTATAATTTAGACTCCTTTTGTAACTTTCATTGCTGTTAACTATGTCATATGCAATCCTGAAGTTGCAATTTAGTACTACATGGTCGCTTTTGCCAAATGGAGGGTGATACATTAAATTTTCAATATCGTTTTCTTGCCTAGTAAATAAAATATCTAGCACCGAGGGTGCTTTCCCTTACATGTTGCGTTAGGAAAAACTCCTGCACGAGATCCAAGTCCCAACAGCTTTCTTGGCTTATTATATCTAGAGTATTCCAATTTATATTTGTGTTAAAGTCTCCAGCTTGTATAATTCTCTCCGATTTCTCTTCCATTCTATGTAGTAATGCTCTTAAACTCTGAATTGTACTCTGCCAGATCCTAATATTCGGCTCTTTCCCATGTGTTTGATCTGAGTGGCATGTACAAATTGGCTACAATTACTATCCCTTCAGATGAATTGATCTCTACTGCAATCAGTTCTACTTGTGAGGGTATATCTAGTTCTATTTCTTTGACTTTTAGATTTTTCTTTGTTAATGTTATAATTCCTCCTCCCTTTTTTAAGTTCCTATCTCTTCTCCATATATCGTTTTCCTCTAAGTTTAGGATGTCATTTCCTTGGTGTTAATTTTGTTTCTGTTAGGCATATTATATGTGGTTCATTTTCTGTGTGTGTGTGTGTGTGTGTGTGTGTGTCTCTCTCTTTGTCTCCAAATAATTAAGATTCTCCACAACTCCTGCAGGGTGGTGTGTGTTCAGTCTGGGTCGGGTTCGGTACGTGCCCTCCCTCGAGGCTTTAGCTGGTGCCAAGGACAGCCCACTTGTACCTGCCATTGGACGCAAGTAAGAACCATTGTTAGTGTTATTACCATCTGCCAACATTGCTTTCTGCCAATATTACTTTCTGCCAGCATTAAATGACAACACTACATTGTGACTTTATGTTCTGACAGTATTTCAGTTTGACAATATTGTATTTTCACATATTCTGCCAACAGTATTTTGACATAATACACTGCCAACATATTTTCTGCCAACAATACTTTGACAAATATTCTGTCAACAATACTTTGAAATACAATCTGCCAACAGTATTTTGACATTTTGACATATTCTGCCAACAGTTATATATTGACAGATTCTTCCACCAATACGTTCTGCCAATATTACCTTCTGCCAACATTATATTATGACAACGTTGCTGTAATTGTGATAAAATTATATATTGCCAACATTACATTCTGATAACATTACAGTATACTGACAACATTATATGCTGCCAGCAATACGTTCTGCCAATACCATCTGCCAGCATTATATTCAGACTGCCAACATTATATATTGCAAACATTACATTCTACCAACATTATATTCTAACATTATATTCTGACAACAATACGTCTTGCCAACATTATATACTGCTGACCTTACATTCTGCCAACATTATTATTATGACAACAATACATTCTATCTATCTATCTATCTATTGCCAGACGCCATAATCCCATATGGGGTGGCCATTTGACTCTGAGTTATTTCTTTTACAGGGAGGGGCACTAACCCTCCACCAACCCACTTGACACGTAGGGAGCACGTATGGTTTGGTTGTATGGTTACCACCCAGCGTTGTAAATGGTTTCTTGGCTTACAAGAAACCATTTGGCTTGTCACTCAATGTAAAGCCACCTGTAACGGAAAGAAAAGCATTAAGTAGTGACAGGAAAGATGACAGTACATTCTGCCAACATTATTTTCTCACATCATATTTTGACAATAGATTCTGCCAACATTACATTCTGACAACATTATATTTTGATGCCGTATTCTGTCAACAATACGCTCTGCCAATATTATCTTCTGCCAATATTATATACTCTAACATTATATTTGACATTATATTCTGCCAACAACACGTTCTGGGAAATATTATTTTCTGCCAACATTATATTCTGCCTACATTACCTTTTGCCAACATTATATTCTAGCAACATTACACTCTGACAACATTAATGTAGATTCAGACAACAATATATTCTGCCAACATTATATTTTGACATTATATTCTGCCAACATTATATACTACCAATATTACATTCTGCCACCATTATATACTGCCAACATTATATACTACCAATATTACATTCTGCCAACATTATATACTACCAATATTACATTCTGCCAACATTATATACTGCCAGTATTACATTCTGCCAACATTATATACTGCCAACATTATATACTGCCAGTATTACATTCTGCCAACATTATATGCTGCCAACATTATACTGTATACTGCCAGTATTACATTCTGCCAACATTATATACCCCATCCATCCATCCATCATCCAATCTTATGTTGCCCCATGAGAGGCGTAGGAGTCCGGGGCTAGGCAAGTTGGTCCTGACATTTAAGATGAGAGTGAAACATTATACACTGCCAACATTATATTCTGCCAACATTATCTATCTATCTATCTGTCTATTGCCAGTCGCCTTAATTCCATACGGGGTGGCCACAAACAAATCGCCTCCACGTCACCCTATCCCCCTCCATTTCACTGCCCTGCACCCAATTCACACACACCCCTCTCATATACCTCTCCACTCCCTCCCTCCCTTGGCCTTCCTCTCCCTCTCTCCCCCTCCACCTCACTCACATACATTCTCCTCGTCAGTCTCTCACTCTTCATCCTCTCCACATGGCCAAACCACCTCAATGTGTTTTTTCTAACGTTTCCCATCATCATATATTGCTAACAGTATATACTGCCAGGATTACATTCTGCCAACATTGCGTTCAGCTAACATTACTGTACATGCTGACATTACATTCTGATAACAGTATATTCTGACATTACATTCTGACAACAATATAGTCTGACATTACATTCTGACAACAATATAGTCTGACATTACATTCTGACAACAGTATGTTCTGACATTGTATTCTGTCAACAGTACGTACTGCCTAGTTTTGACAACAATACGTTCTACCGACATCATATACTGCCAACATTACAGTCTGCCAACATTATTGTCAAAATTAGGCTGCCGAGATTATATTCTGCTACAGTCCATTTTGTCAACTCTTCAGGCATCGAAAATTCTCCCCGATGACCGCTTTGCTCGCAAGCTTGGTACCCTTCAGATGATTTTAAGCTCTAAGGAGACCGCATGTAGTGAAGAGGTTCATAAGGGCTGTATCCAACCCATCCAGTTCATAAAGACATCTCGGAACTGAGTAAAATCGTCTGGAGATGGAAAAAAAAAAAAAAAAAAAAAAGACATGGGAGAGTATGCTCTTCTTTTTCTCTTTCTCTTGACCCTGGTCAATGTTCACCTCTGAGCTGTATAGTATGGAGAGGCTTTCTCATGGGTAGCGTCGCGTAGGTTGTGTGCCCGCCGTCAGGGGCCCAGGGCATCACTGATGATGTCTATGCACTACAGCCGACTCCCGCGCCTTTTGAAATCAGCCGATGAATTCGGAAAATATAGTGCCATGGCCCACTGCTCAGCTAAAATATAGTGCCATGGCCCACTGTTCAGCTAAAATGTAGTGTCATGGTCCACTGCTCAGCTTATGTAAACAACAGTGAAACAGAAACAGCAGGCTAAGAACAGTGTTCCAATTGCATTACCTTGGTGGAGGCGACGAGTGCGGGTGTTTCAATGTGGCGGCCAAAGTCACACGCTCGCTGCGGAGATAGCCTTTCCATACTATACAGTAGAGCTCAGTGGTGTTCACCCACTTTCGAGATTTAGGCTACAGCAAGTTGAAAATATCGATATGGATAATTTTCGTAGTGTTAACATAGATCGCGTTTAAAGGAGAAAAATATCATGTGAAAATAACTTTGATATTATACCAAGTACTTGCTGAACACCGTTAGACTTCCATTAGTCTGTATATAAAGATGATGCGATATCGAACACTGTCCATTTTTTTTTTTCTCACTGTTCTTATTTACGGCGAAATCGAGGCATAGCATTATCCAGCTAGTACTTGACACTATGAGAAAGCAATTTTTACAAGATATATGTATTTTAAACGCGATTTATGCTGATACTGCGAAAATTATCCATGTCGATATCTTCATCTTCCTTGTAACCCCAAATTCGCAAATGATTAACTGGGAACTTGGGTGAAGAGCGACTACTGCGGATCGTATTCTAGATTAATACTGAAGATTACCGAAAATAGTCTGCCTTCATAACTTTCGTTTAGTCGATAGGTACAAATCTAAATCTCCCTCTTTAAGACATTATCTAATCCTTAAGTGCAAACCATCTCTCCGATGCTGAGTAGTAGAGTAGTTATATCATCTGTTACCCTTTGAACCGTTAGAAATTCCCTCAGTTAATATACAGGGTGGTCCGTACATAGTGCAGCACTAGAAACTCACCTGGCAGTAGCTTATGTGTTGCGTGGACGGCCCAGTCTGCTGGTGTGGGCGTCAGCGTGACTGAAAGTGGGAATTGGATAATGAACCAAGGTAGACATTGATAACGTTGACTGAGCTGTCCCCACAACACGCAAGAAATCTCAATCTATCTATAGCCCAACGCCCAAATCCCGCAAAGGGTGGCCGCAGACAAAAAGCCTCAAAGTCGCTTTGTCACCCACCATTTGACTTCCCTCCCCCCAACTCACTCCCCCCTCCCTCAAATACCACTCCATCCCTCCACCTCAACCTCGGTCTCCCCCTCCCTCTCCCTCCCTCCACTTCACCTACTGTACATACAACCTCTTAGCCAGTCTTTCATTCTCCGTTCTCTCCACATGTCCAAACCTCAGTGTATTTCTTCTAATATTCTCAGTCGCATCCACATCCA